>NC_092559.1:37743245-38043245 GCF_037038585.1 Patagioenas fasciata
AATAAGTGCTTTAGACAAAGTAGAACAGTACATTAATAAGATTGCCGTAGTAAAATTAAGGTTTGACACATAGCTTAAATGTTTTGGAATAAGTGGGTAGTTGTTTGATCTTATTAAATAAGGCTTAGTTGCATTATATGTAACTGTGATTGTTGTGTTAATCATGTGCTGTATATTGCAGTGTATTTCAAAGATGATTCAGCGCGCTGTAAATGGGGTCTGGCTGGTTCAAGAACAAAAAGAGGGGAATTGTGGAGGGGTTTCTGTTAGATGGAGATTTGTTACTGAACCAGCCAGGAATTTCAAGGCCAACTCAAAAGCTGAGAGCAGGACCTGCCGTGGGAGAGAAGCAGCTCTACAATAACAAGACCTCAATGTGATGTAAATCAACGGACCTATGAGCAGTGAGACTCCAGCGTGTGGACAGCTCATGAACATAGATGATATCCAATTAGTGAATGCATGATTGGAGCGTGGACGCATGATCAGAGAATAGTTGCATATATAAGGAGGCTTGTTTCTGTAATAAATGGCTTTGCGTGATTCACGTTGAATTGGAATGCTGAGTCCTTTATTCACTCCAACAAACCCCCACAGCTCTGCTCCTGCGGGACCACCAGTGAGGGTCCTATCCCACAGCATGGCAGAGTAGTGGAGGGGACACCAACTCACTGAGGCAGTAGCCATTGGCCAGCCCCTCCGCTTGTACCATGCATGCCACCAACAACCAGCAATTGCCCAAGGAGCTGGGGGGAGAGAGCAGGAGGGTCAGCACCGTGCATCTCCTCCACGTCCCAGAGACAACTCTGGACTCACCTCGGCATCCTGGGTATCCATTCAACTGATCCGGGAGATGGGGTGCTTGGGGATCACCAGGAAGTGGACGGGGTTTTGAGGAGCCACGTCGCAGAAGACCAGGCACTGCTGGGGGGAGCAGGGTGAGCCCCGCACCCATGGGTGTTGCCCACCCCCCCCCTCTCCCCCGTACAGACACGTGCTCTGCTGTCCTGGTTATCTTGTCGACTTCATAGAGCAAGGGTGTCAAACTCATTTTCACCGGGGACTCCTACAGGAGTACATCTATACAGTCCTAAAATTACATTCGGCCCTTTGTAGGCAACCGCAAGGCTGATGTGGTCCCCAGTGAAAATGAGTTTGACACCCCTGTCATAGAGGATTCTGGCAGGCATGCTGCTGCCTGCTGCGCCTTGCCCACCTCCTCGTCCTGCCCGCTGGGCACCGCTAAGCACCACTGAGGCGGAGGGGCACGCGGGCCTTACGACCTCCCCCCATAGGGATGTGGACCCTGTGGCCTAGGGTGGTGGGGGAATGCGGGAGGCACAGGGAGATACACAGGCCAGGGTGATGTGGGGTGCAGTAGGCACATGGGGGCGATTTACATGGAGGTGATATGCATGGGAGTTATGGGGGATGCACGTGGAGGTGAGGGTGGACACACACGGGTGCTCAGAGGCCCAGTGCAGTGCCGTGTGGGTGCTCACTGCAGGGCTCATGCCCGCCGCAGACCTTGCCCCGAGGTGAGAGCAGCGGCGAGTGAGACACAGGGCAAAGGCACGACCAAACCCCCGGCTTCCCTGCACGCAGAGTCCCCCGCATCGCCCAGCCACGCGCCTGCCCACCTCACCACCTATTCGCCTCTGTCACTCCCATGCCTGGACCCTCGGCGCCTTAAAGGGTCCGCACGCCCCCAGGGTCGACACCTCTGAGCACTATGTAGGCATCACCTACGCACCGGCCCGCTGAACCTCTGCCGGAGAGGAACTCGCCGAGCTCGAGTTCCCACTCGACCCTCCCCGCCGCCAGTGCCCCCTCAAAGACCCTGGGGCGAAGGCTGGGCCAGACGGGGTTTATTGGGTGCTTCAGAAGCCCATGCAGGGACGTTTGTGGCGGGGCTGGGAAGCGGAGAAGAGCTGACTCTGGGAGGAGAGGATGGAGAGCTGGCTAGCCTGGCTGCCGGGGGGGGTGAAATTCGGCCCCCACTACCAGGTAGTCCCGCAGTGCCTTCTGCCGCTCAGCGCAGGCTCTGGGAGGAGAACAGAGCTTCGTCGGGTGCCAGCAATGCCGGGGGACTGCCTCGCCCCGCGCCCGCGGAGAACCTTCCCGGGAGAACATGGGGTCTGGCCGGGGAAGAGCGGCGGTGACAGCTCAGCTCCAACAACTCGGACTGGTGGGTGAGGGAGGGGGTGAAGCTGGCTGAAAGGCTGTGACGACCCCGGGCTTGCTTCTGCTGCCTCTCCTGCAGCGCCCACTGCCTCTGAGCCAGGTTGAAGCTCGTCTTTTCTTCCCACCACTGCCTCCAGTCCCTGAACCAGGCTGCCGTCAGACAGGTGCTCAGGGGGACCGGACCCCCTGCCAGCTCCGGGGTCTGTGGCAGGGCTGGGGGCTCCCAGCACTGGATGCAACCCCCTTCCTGCACGGTCTGGCGCAGCCGCTAGCATGCCTGCCTGTGCAGGGTGCTGGAGATCACTGGCACCCCCAGAGGTGCCTGAGGACTGGAGGAAAGCAAATGTCACTCCAGTCTTCAAAAAGGGCAAGAAGGAGGACCCGGGGAACTATAGACCGGTCAGCCTCACCTCCATCCCTGGAAAGGCGATGGAACAACTTATCCTTGGTGCCATCTCAAGGCATATAGAGGATAGAGGGTCATAAGGGGCAGTCAACATGGCTTCACCAAGGGGAAGTCATGCTTAACCAACCTCATAGCCTTTTATGAGGACATAATGAGATGGATAGATGATGGCAGAGCAGTGGATGTGGTCTACCTTGACTTCAGTAAAGCCTTTGACACAGTCTCTCACAGCATCCTCACAGCTAAACTGAGGAAGTGTGATCTGGACAATCAGGTAGTGAGGTGGACTGTGAACTGGCTGAAGGAAAGAAGCCAGAGAGTTGTGGCCAATGGGGCGGAGTCTAGTTGGAGGCCAGTATCTAGTGGAGTACCTCAAGGGTTAATACTGGGGCCTGTATTATTCAATATATGCATCAACGACTTGGATGAAGGAATAGAGTGCACTGTCAGCAAATTTGCTGATGACACTAAACTGGGAGGAGTGGTTGACACGCCAGAAGGCTGTGCTGCCATCCAGCGAGACCTGAACAGTCTGGAGAGTTGGGCAGGAAAAAATTTAATGAAATATAACAAGGGCAAGTGTAGAGTCTTGCATCTGGGCAGGAACAACCCCAGGTTCCAGTATAAGTTGGGAAACGACCTGTTAGAGAGCAGTGTAGGGAAAAGGGACCTGGGGGTCCTGGTGGACAGCAGGATGATCATAAGCCAGCACTGTGCCCTTGTGGCCAGGAAGGCCAATGGCATCCTGGGGTGTATTAGAAGGGGTGTGGTTAGTAGATCGAGAGAGGTTCTCCTCCCCCTCTACTCTGCCCTGGTGAGACCACATGTGGAATATTGTGTCCAGTTCTGGAGTCCTCAGTTCAAGAAGGACAGGGAACTGCTTGAGAGAGTCCAGCGCAGAGCCACAAAGATGTTTAAGGGAGTGGAGCATCTCCCTTATGAGGAAAGGCTGAGGGAGCTGGGTCTCTCTAGCTTGAGAAGAGAAGAGAAGAGAAGAGAAGAGAAGAGAAGAGAAGAGAAGAGAAGAGAAGAGAAGAGAAAAGATAGAGAAGAGAAGAGAAGAGAAGAGAAGAGAAGAGAAGAGAAGAGAAGAGAAGAGAAGAGAAGAAGACTGAAGGGTGACCTCATTAATGTTTATAAATATGTAAAGGGTGAGTGTCATGAGGATGGAGCCAGGCTCTTCTCGATGACAATCAATGATAGGACAAGGGGCAGTGGGTACAAACTGGAACACAGGAGGTTCCACTCAAATATGAGAAGGAATTTTTTCACCGTGAAGGTGACAGAGCACTGGAACAGGCTGCCCAGGGAAGTTGTAGAGTCTCCTTCTCTGGAGACATTCAAGACCTGTCTGGATGCCTTCCTGTGTATCCTCATCTAGGTGTTCCTGCTCTGGCAGGGAGATTGAACTAGATGATCTTTCGAGGTCTCTTTCAGTCCCTAACATTCTGTGATTCTGTGAGTCTGTGATTCTCTTTCTGGGTGAAGAGATGCTTCTGGCTGAATGTGGGAGACCGGATGTGCCAGGGGGCTCCCTGCAGCTTTTGATAAGCACCTGGAGCCAGCAGCAGTACCGCAGGGACACAGCTGGGCAAAGCCAGTGCAGGCTGGGGGCTGGCACAGTTCTCCTTGGAGCATTTAGCTTCCTCCTGGGCTACTGTGTGATGGATGCACTTGACCTCCCCCCAACCAAACCAGCAGCAGTTTGTTACAGGCTACAGTTTCCAAATTACAAATGCATGTAAATGCAGATCCATTAGCATTACAACAAACTTTCAAACCCTCACCAGTTTTGAATGTGCCCCCACTCACTGAAGAAACACCAACAGAAGGCGTTTGGTTTACCAATGCCTCAGCAAAAAGGATAAATGGTAAATGGCAATACAAGGCTGCTGCATTCAGTATTACCACTGGTGAACAAGTAATAGAAGAAGGTGAAGGGAATGCACAAGTGAGAGAGTTAAGAACATTTTATGTATAAGAGTCTGGTACATGACTAAAAAAATACTCCCTGTTCATCACGAGGAATTCTTCAATGCTGCAATGACATTTAATATTACTAAAGCTATTTGCTTAAAAAAAGCTTGCACACATTATCATTGCATATATATAATATTAATTTAACACTTAAACCGCTGATCTACAACACACTGCATATTTATGACACAGAGGCAAGAGGTAACTGCACTACCACTCTATGAGCTGATAAAGTGGATTCACTGTAGTCAGGGGGTGGAATGTGACAGATGCACTTGACCCTCCCCCAACCAAACCAGCAGCAGTTTGCTACAGGCTCCAAAGGAGGTAAAGGCCTGAGCTGCAACTAGGCCAAGAATTCCTTTGAGGAAACCCACAAAGGAACAGAATGACATAGTGAACACCAGTAAGTTATGGGTGCAAGGAGTCTTTCCCACTGTATGCAATTTGACTACGAGCCAACCACTTTATTCCATAAATATAACAGCCTGGGTCAGCCTACTTTGAGCTCTCTCTGCTCAACAAGTGTGGCTGTATGGAGATGATATTTTACTACTCACAGATCACTGGATGAGCTCCATATAAATTTCATATAAATCATTTAGCTAAGTAAATGCATATTATAATATTCCACCACCACGTGGCAAGATTCATAATTTTAAGTCTTTTAATGTGTCAGCTGGCAGACTCTTATTTTCCCCATCTTCAAGAGTTGAACTTACCCTCCACACTGACTGAGGTGATATTGTAAACTCAGCAAATTAATAACTCTTAAAACCACTTTTAAGGTTTTAAAAGTAGCATTCCTTTATTCCACACTGGGACCCCACTGGGGATATTCCACCATGAGTGCACCAACAACTGATCATTTTTGCTTTGCTTATATTGACAGAAAAATTACATATTCATTACAGTTCTTGGAAATTTTTAACATAGAGTGCACCTATACCAAGAAATGATTACATAAACATCTAGTTATTTTGCGGTCTTTGCTGCCATCTAGCATTCTTCAGCTTGTATTGCAGACTCTTACAGCCTGGTCGCATTTTCCTCTTCAAGGGTCTTCCCATCGTGTCTGGCAAATGACCTCTCCTCGTTGGCAACTCCTCGATCAAGTGCAGTATATACCTACTTATATAAGCTATTATTTGAGCCACACCTGTGTTTTTTTCTAATTAATTATTACTTTATCATCCTGTTTCAGGTCCTCCTTCTAAAGACTGGATCCTGTTCCTAAAGAATATGTTGTAAATCTCTAATACAAGGTCTGCTTACATAGTGAACTTCAGGTGGAATTTAAATAAATACCATTTTTTTAATGAAGTCAAACCAGATTCAACTTCTGTAGCAGGGAGAGAGACATGAGTGTGTTGCGGTTGAGACGGACAAACGACATAGACCAAGTTGCAAATGATTTGGCTGCTTTGTCGCTTTCAGGCACCTTTATCATAGCTTGATATGCGAGGTCTCTTGACTGCCTCAGGATTTCAGGAATTTATCGTGCCTGTAGTTGTGGTGTGCCAATTAGTGTCTCTTCCAAGAGCTGGGGGGTAAATCCCAGCTTTTTGGTAAGTTCGGTTTACGCTCTGAAACTCTACCCCCACCCTCAGGAATTTGCTCTGCAGCAGCGTGGGAGGGGGGCGGGGGCAGACTGGGGGGACCTAAATTTATAGGAATTACGTTATTTAGCTCAGTCTGGCTCACCACAGGAGGATCCTCCCCACCTAAATCTCCAGGCAAGGGGGGATAGGAAAAAAAAATGTCCACTTTTTCCTTCTGCGACTGATAGCGGCGGGGCAGAAGGTTGAACTGTGATTAATGGTGGTGACGCAGATGGCGGAACCGCGACTGATGATGGTGGAGCAGACGTTTGAGCCGTGATTGATGACAGCGGAGCAGTCGGTTGAACGCACTGCTCTGACCGGTGCTCCGGGGGCCCCTCCCGAGATCGTATATAACCCAACGCTGTTTTTTCATGTGAGTCTTTCATAGCTTTTATCTGATTTCGGGGCCACACATACGTACGCTCCTCCTCTATTCCTTTTAACTTTCCAAGAAAGTGTCGCGGATCCTTATCCGTATCAGATCATATGGACTTGGGCGGTGTTGACGAACCTTTAGTAACAGGGGGGGTCGGAGTAGTACTTAATCTCGCCTTTTCCTCCGAATCTGGCCCAGGAGAGCCAGGAAGACCATCCCTCCCCACTGTCTCTGCATGTTTCCGTTGCTCTTTTAATCCTCTGAAAGTCTCTAGCAACAAGTGACATGTTGTTAACAGTTCAGTTGTTTCTTTGCATCTTTCACTAGTGCTTTGCCCCATAGTAACACAGTCCTTCCTTCGTAAAGTCAGTTCCAGAGGGCTAATACCCTGCTTCTTCAGAAGCAACTTTCATGTAGATAATATAATACCCCCCCCGTTCCCGGTAGCTCACCAACTCTTAGTGTGGTGTCTTTTCAACGATCCGGATCTTCGGTAGCTCTCCTCGGCTGCTCTATCAGCTGTACCGGGCTCCGTCTCCACAGCTCGTCTTCAGCTGTCACAGCTTCACCGCTGTCTCTTCTTCATGCGAGATCCTTCTTCATACAGGATCACGTAGGGGTCACCATATGTCACGGCTGAGACGGACAAACGACATAGACCAAGTTCTTCCAGGATGAAAGTAGTAGATGCCATTTATTGCCACAAGTGCATTTTTATACAGTTTTACCAATTCATGTGTCTCTTCACTATTGTTTACAAGTTACAGCAGTAACATCTCATTGGCTAATTTTGCTATCATCAGTGTTACTCTTCTATCCCCTTCTCTCTCACGGGTACATCCTTAATATCTCCGGATACTCCTTTACTCCCATCTTTCTCATGGGTAGGCCTTCATATCTTCAAGGCTAATTTCTCTTACCATGCCCTCCGTCAGGGAATCCACGTACCCACCGTAGTCCCCCACACTAGGGCTAGGATCACAGTCATGACAGGCAGGGTCCTCTTCAGATGCCGGTCACCTGTTCTGTCTGCCCCTCCTTGCAGGTACACCCCTCTCATTTATGGAACGTGCAAAAATTATCAGCAACCTTGGCTGGACCTCTTCTGCATACCATTGTTACCATTATCAGGTCTGGAGCAAACAGTGTCTGGAAAACATGCAGCCAACTTCAGAAAAGTGCAGTTACTTAGAAGAACTTAGCCAAAAGGAAAATTCACTGAAAGAGAACTGGTCTTGGTTTAAACAAAACCAGGACAGAAGGCATCTGCATGTGTGAGACTATAATGTTAGCAATAGTAAAAGACTTTCTCCTGAACTGGGAAACAGGGGGTTGAGTTATTTCATTTTGTGGTCAGTCTCTACAGAAACAGTGATTTGGTAAACCAACTTTTAACTTGTATACAATATAAAGTGAAGACAGTTAGTTCACACTTTATTTTGGTATGCATATGTGATCATGCAGTTGAGGAGGAGAAAGATCAATGAAATAGAAGTGAACGTGTTTGTAGAGATAACTAGAAAAAACTGTCACCTGCCAAAAAATGACACATAACCATTTTCTTTATTATCAGGCAAAGAGGCAATAAAAGCATTTTCTGGGAGTATTAATTTCAAATAAAAGTGGTGTGCAGAAATGAACTGGTTGTTGAGACTAGGGAAGGTGGGAAATGCTGCGTGCCTGTATGTCATTGTTTAGCCCTGGTTTTCCCAGCCAGCAGCTAGAACCACATGCTGCTCACTCACCCCTCCCCTGCCCCCAGTGGGATGGAGAGGAGGATTTAAAAAAAAAAAAGCAATAAAGGCAAAAAACTCGTGGGTTTAATCAGGCAGCAAGGAGAAAAGAAAGAACAAATAAGCGGTAACATAACAGCACTGGTCAAGGAACCCACAAAGACGATAGTCTCCAGCAAGTGATGAGCACAGCAGTGACTGCAGAGGAACCACGGGAGGTTTAAACGCGGTGAACCGACGTGCACAGCAGTGGCTATGGTAAGAACTGAGGCTGGGCATGGATTGGAGAGAGGAGGGGGAGATTCCGATCCTGCCAAAAGAGTCGCAGTGAAAGTGCTGATCTCGAGAGAGGGGCTGACCCGGAAGGGGCGTTGCCAAGAGCAACCGGGGAAGATTTAAATGTCCTCCTAGGGAGCACAGGTAACCAGGTCTAGTGAACAGGGCAGAAGCAGTTCGTGCAGGCAGTTTAAGCAGGCAAGGCAAGCTCAAGTGATTTATCTCACTTGGTTGTTGTCACCCTCACAGAAGGAGCTGACTATGGTATCCACTTGGGGCAAAGGTGAGTACTCTGCACTCAACAGGAAAGAGGCAGCAACTCAGACAGAGCTGCTATGGGAACATGCAGCTACCCAGATCTCAGGCTGCAGAGAATGCCAGAGCCTTTCACTGGTATGGAGTGGTAATACAGAAAACAGTTGTGTGAGGTGTGAGCAGGTGGATGACCTGCTCAGTCTGGTAGTGGAGCTGAGAGAAGAGGTGGAAAGGTTGAGAAGTATCAGGGAGCTGAAAAAGAAAATTGACCGGTGGGATCAAGCCCTGGCTGCCCAGGGGCGGGTAAGACCACCAGCAAGAAACAAAGATCAAGGGATTCCTGTGTCCTCCCCTTGCCTGACTGAAGAAAGCAGGTCAAGGGAAAGGGATGAATGGAAGAAAGTCCACACACAGGGTGGCAGGAAAAACACCCTCCCCACCTTCCTAGGTGCTGCTGTCCAACAGGCATGAGGCTCAGGATGTGGAATGCAGCAACATGAGGAATAAGGGGAAATAGCAGTGAGTTCCTGCCCCGGGGCAGAAAGAGGAGGGTTCCTACTGTGACCACTCCACCCCTCCAGGTTCCCTTGCAAAGCAGGTATGAGGCCTTGTAAGTGGAACTAAACAACAACATTGAGGGAGGTGGTTCCATTAAGTTGGAGGTGCTGCAGAGGATAAGTCACCCTGCACCCTCCATTAAAACAGCTCCCACAAAGAAAAAAAGGTGGGTTGTGGTTGTAGGAGATGTCCTATATGCAGGCCCACTTCTTAGGAAAGTCTGCTGTCTCCCTGGGGCCAGGGTCAAAGATGTAAAAAGGAAACTTCCTGCCCTGGTTAGGCCCTCAGACTACTATCCATTAATAATTTTTCAGGTAGGCAGTGATGAAAACTAAAGACAATCAAGAGAGACTTCAGGGCCTTGGGATGACTGGTCAAGGTATCAGGAGCACTGTCCCAACAGTTGCAGGGTACAACAAGGAAAGATACAGGAAGAGACAGCAGATTAATACCTGGCTACAGGACTGGTGTCACTGACAGAATTTTGGGTTTTTTGATCATGGGCCAGCTTGCAGGGTACATCAAGGAAAGATACAGGAAGAGACAGCAGATTAATACCTGGCTACAGGACTGGTGTCACTGACAGAATTTTGGGTTTTTTGATCATGGGCCAGCTTACATGGCACCTGGCCTGCAAATGACAAATGGGATGCACTTGTCTCAAAAGGGGAAAAGGATCCTGGGGCAGGAGTTAGCAGGACTTATTGAGAGGGCTTTAAACTAGATTTGAAGGGGGAGGAAACCAGGTGTGGCAGAGGCAAACCCAAGGGTGACATGCCAGCATCTGAGGGTAGTGCTAATGAGGCCCTTGGGTCTGCTGACCCCGTGGAATCAATGGCTCAGCTGAACTGCATCTATATGAATGCACACAGCATGGGCAACAAACAGGAAGAACTGGAAGCCCTTGTGAGGCAGAGAAACTATGATTTAATTGACATCTCAGAAACATAGTGGGATGAGTCTCATAACAGGAGCACTGCAGTGGATGGCTATAAACTCTTCAGAAGGGGTAGGCGAGGAAGGAGAGGAGGTGGGGTAGCCATGTATGTTAGGGAGGGTTTTGATTGTCTGGAACTTGAGGAGGGTGATGATAGGGTTGAGTGTCTATGGGTGAGAATAAAGGGGAAGGGCAACAAGGCAGACATCCTGGTGGGGGTCTCTTACAGACCAGGATAAAGAGGCAGACAAAATATTTTGCAGGCAGCTGGGAGAAGTCTCCTGATCACTAGCCCTTGTTCTTATGGGGGAGATCAACCTACCAGATGTCTGCTGGAAAAAAAACACAGCAGAGAGGAAGCAGTCTAGGAGGCTCCTGCAGTGCATGGAAGACAACTTCCTGACAGAGCTGGTTAGTGAGCCAACTAGGGAAGGAGCCCCACTGGATCTCTTGTTTGTAAATAGAGAAGGGTTCGTGGGCAACATGTTGGTTGGAGGTCACCTTAGGCACAGTGATCGTGAAATGATTGAGTTAGTTATCCTTGGAGGAGTTAGAAGGGTAGTTAGCAGAACTGCTACTTTAGGCTTCCGAAGGGCAGACTTCGACCTCTTCAGAAGGCTGGTTGACAGAGTCCCTTGGGAGACAGTCCTGAAGGACAAAGGACTCCAGGAAGTCTGATCTCCCTTCAAGAAGGTAATCTTAGAGGCTCAGGAGCAGATAGTCCCAGTGTGCTGGAAGGCAAGCCGGTGGGGAAGGAGGTCAATCTGGCTGAATAGAGAGCTGCGTCTGGAACTTAGGAATAAAAAGAGAATTTATGACCTTTGGAAGGAGGGGCGGGCCACTCAAGAGGAATACAAGAATTCTGTGAGGCTATGCAGGGAGAAAATCAGAAGGGCCAAAGCCCAACTAGAGCTAAGCCTGGCCACCACTGTGAAAGGCAACAAGAAATGTTTCTATAAATTCATTAGGTCGGGAGAGGTTCTCCTTCACCTCTACTCTGCCTTGGTGAGACCACACGTGGAATATTGTGTCCAGTTCTGGGCCCCTCAGTTCAAGAAGGACAGGGAACTGCTGGAGAGAGTCCAGCGCAGGGCAACAAAGATGATTAAGGGATGTCACGGCTGAGATGGACAAATGACATAGACCAGTTTCTTCCAGGATGAAAGTAGAAGATACCATTTATTGCCACAAGTGCATTTTTATACAGTTTTACCAAGTCATGTGTCTCTTCACTATTGGTTACAAGGTACAGCAGTAACATCTCATTGGCTAATTTTGCTATCATCCATGTTACTCTTCTACTCCCTTCTCTCTCAAGGGTACATCCTTAACATCTCCGGATACTCCTTTACTCCCATCTTTCTCACGGGTAGGCCTTAATATCTTCAAGGCTAATTTCTGTTCCCATGCCCTCCGTCAGGGAATCCAAGGACCCACCGTAGTCCCACAAAGGGAGTGGAACATCTCCTTTATGAGGAAAGGCTGAGGGAACTGGGTCTCTTTAGCTTGGAGAAGAGGAGACTGAGGGGTGACCTTATTAATGTTTACAGATATATAAAGGGTGAGTGTCATGAGGGTGGACCCAGGCTCTTCTCAGTGACAACCAATGGTAAGACAAGGGGTAATGGGTTCAAACTGGAACACAAGAGGTTCCACTTAAATTTGAGAAGAAACTTCTTCACAGTGAGGGTAGCAGAACACTGGAACAGGCTGCCCAGGGAGGTTGTGGAGTCTCCTACTCTGGAGACATTCAAAACCCGCCTGGACACATTCCTGTGTAGCTTCATGTAAGTGTTCCTGCTCCAGCAGGGGCATTGGACTAGATGATCTTTTGAGGTCCCTTCCAATTCCTAACATTCTGTGTTTCTGTGAACAAGAAGAGGGCTAAGGAGAATCTCCATCCCCTGATGGATGCAGAGGGAAACAGTGACAGAGGATGAGTGAAAGGCTGAGGTACTAAATACCTTCTTTGCCTCAGTCTTTAACAGTCAGAACAGTTGTGCTTCAGGTACCCAGCCCCCTGAGCCAGAAGACAGGGATGGGTAGTAAGATGAAGCCCTAATAATTAAAGAGGAAATTGTTAGCGACCAGCTACACCACTTGGACACGCACAAGTCTATGGGGCCAGATGGGATACACCCAAGGGTGCTGAGGGAGCTGGTGGAGGTGATCACTAAACCACTTTCCATTTTCGGTCAGCAATCTTGGCTAACTGAGGAGGTCCCAGTTGACTAGAAGTTGGCAAACGTGATGCCTATCTACAAGAAGGGTCGAAAGGAGGATCTGGGCAACTGGAGACCTGTCAGTCTAACCTCGGTGCCAGGGAAGGTCCTGGAGCAGATCATCCTGAGGGGCATCACATGGCACATACAAGAGAACCATATTATCAGGTCCAGTCAACATGGGTTTATGAAAGGCAGGTCCTGTTTGACCAATCTGATCTCCTTCTATGACAAGGTGACCCAACTAGTAGATGAGGGAAAGGCTGTGAATGTTGTGTACTCAGGCTTCTGTAAGGCCTTTGACACCGTATCCCACAGCATTCTCCTGGAGAAGCTGGCCTGGATGGCCTGGATGGGTGCACTCTTTGATGGGTAAAGAACTGGTTGGAGGACCAGACCCAAAGAGCTGTTGTGAATGGAGTCAAATCCAGTTGGTGGCCAATCACAAGTGGTGTTCCCCAGGGCTTATTAATGGGGCCAGTTCTGTTTAATCTCTTTATCAGTGATCTGGATGAGGGTATTGAGTGCACCCTTGCTAAGTTTGCAGATGACACCAGGTTGGGTGGGAGTGTTGATCTGTTGGATGGTAGGAAGGCTCTACAGAGGGATCTGGACCAGCTGGATCATTGGGCTGAGGCCAGTTTTATGAAGTTTAACAAGGCCAAGTGCCAGATCCTGCACTTGGGTCACAACAACCCCATGCAACGCTACAGTCTCGGGGAAGAGTGGCTGGAAAGCTACTTGGCAGAAAGGGATCTGGGGATGTTGATTGACAGCAGGCTGAATATAAGCCAGCAGTGTTCCCAGGTGGCCAAAAAGACCAACATCATCCTGACTTCTCCCTGGATAGATGAACTTAGTAAATACGGGTATGGTTTTCCTGAAAGTCTGATCTTCCATGATTTTTGATCATCTGAACTTAGAGCTCTTACAGGTTGTGGAATAATTACTGAGGGAGTAAATTACAGAAACTAATTATGAAGGATCCACTTATTGAGAAGTTATATCCACATCTTCAGCATATAAGGCAGCTGCACGGCAGGGAAGAAATAAATCTGCTCTGTATGGTTTCACTCCCCCACCTGGCCTGCATTCTTAGATGGTAGTGCATGGGGAAGCCCAATGTACTGGCAGTTAAGAAGTATGGGGGAGTGGATTGGTGTGAAGATACTGCAGCCTGTGTAAAAAGGCAGGTACAGGAACCAGATGGTATAGCTGCTGCCAATTTTTAAGATAAGGTATAGCTGCTGTCAGTTAAAAAGAATAAATGTTCATCCAAAGTGCTAGTTACTGAGCGAAAAATTTGTCTGGTGGATGAACTTTGCTCATTATAATCTCACTACAATACCAAAACACACCTCCATCTCAAAGGATACCTACCTCCAGTGCAATTTTAAGCATGCTCAGTATCACCATTTACTGCAGGGTGACAATAAACCATGGCAGATGCTCTCTGTTAACCCCCTGCCCTCCCTTCTAAGGAAAGGTAACGGGAGGAAAAGGGAGAGAGACTTACAAGTTGGAAATGTTTTAAATGCTTTACTAATACAAAATATACAAAACCAATCTTGAATTTCCCAGGGTAGTGCAGCATTGCCCATGGTGGAGCTGGTGTGGCTCCAGCGGCTGCAGGACAGGCACCCAGAAGTCCTGGGCTGGAATCCACAGTAAACCAGAACGAGATTCAGGAATGCAAGGTCTGGAATCAGGCCTTGGATCACAGGTGTGAAAGGCAGGGTCCTCTTCAGATGCCAGCCATGGTCGAAGAGAGCGAGACCCTTGTGATCTCCCACTTATACAGGGTGTATGACGTGTATGGGATGGAATACTCAGTTGGTCGATTTTAGTCACCTGCCCTGTTTGCCCCTCTTTGCAAATACAGAATCACAGAATGTTAGGAACTGGAAGGGATCCCGCAAGATCATCTAGTCCAATCCCCCTGCCAGAGCAGGAACACCTAGATGAGGTTACACAGGAAGGCGTCCAGGTGGGTTTTGAATGTTTCCAGAGAAGGAGACTCCACAACCTCCCTGAGCAGCCTGTTCCAGTGCTCTGTCACCCTCACTGTGAAGAAGTTTCTTCTCAAATCTAAGTGGAACCTCTTGTGTTCCAGTTTGAACCCATTACCCCTTGTCCTATCATTGGTTGTCACCAAGAAGAGCCTGGCTCCATCCTTGTGACACTCACTCGTTGTATATTTGTAAACATTAATAAGGTCGCCCCTCAGTCTCCTCCAAGCTAAAGAGACCCCAGCTCCTTCCGCCTTTCCTTATAAGGGAGATGCTCCACTCCCTTAATCATCTTTCTGGCTCTGTGCTGGACTCTTTCAAGCAGTTCCCTGTCCTTCATGAACTGAGGGGCTCAGAACTGGACACAATATTCCAGATGTGCTCTCACCAGGGCAGAGCAGAGGGGAAGGAGAACCTCTCTCAACCTACTAACCACCCCCCTTCTAATACACCCCAGGATGCTGTTGACCTTCCTGGCCACAAGGGCACAGTGCTGGCTCATGGTCATCCTGCTCTCCACCAGGACCCCCAGGTCCCTTTCCTCTACACTGTTCTCTAATCGGTCGTTCCCCAACTTATACTGGAACCTGGGATTGTTCCAACTCAGATGCAAGACTCTACACTTGCCCTTGTTATATTTCATTAAATTTTTCCCCACCCAACTCTCCAGCCTGTCCAGGTCTCTCTGGATGGCAGCACAGCCTTCTGGCGTGTCAGCTATTCCTCCCAGTTTGGTGTCATCAGCAAACTTGCTGATAGTACACTCTAGTTCCTCAACCAAGTCATTGATTAATATATTGAATAGTACTGTTCCCAGTACTGACCCTTGAGGCACTCCACTAGATACAGGCCTCCAGCTAGACTCCGCCCCATTGACCACGAGTCTCTGGCTTCTTTCCTTCAGCCAGTTCCCAGTCCACCTCACAACTTGATCATCCAGTCCACACTTCCTCAGTTTAGCAGCGAGGATGCTGTGGGAGACTGTGTCAAATATTTTGCTGAAATCAAGACAGACCACATCCACTGCTTTGCCATCATCTAGCCACCTCGTTATGTCCTCATAAAAGTCTATCAGGTTGGTCAAGTATGACTTTCCCTTGGTGAAGCCATGTTGACTGGCCCTAATGACTCTCTTATTCTTGATATGCCTTGAGATGGCACCAAGGATAAGTCGTTCCATCACTTTCCCAGAGATGGAGGTGAGGCTTTCCTCCAGTCCTCAGACACCTCTCCCATTTCCCAAGACTTGGCAATGATGATTGAGAGTGACCTAGCAATGACCTCAGCCACCTCCCTCAGCACCCGTGGGTGCACCCCATCTGGACCCATGGATTTATGAATGTCCAGATTGCTTAACTGCTCCCTAACCGAGTCCTCAACAACTAAGGCAGACTCCTCCATTGTCCTGACTTCCTCTGGGGCCTCAGGGGTACGGGGCTCCGCAGGACAGCCTCCAGCAGTGTAAACAGAAACAAAGAAGGCATTCAGTAACTCTGCCTTCTCTGTATCTTCTGTCACCAGGGCACCCACCTCATTCATCAGTGGGCCTACATTGCCTTTGGTGTTAGTTTTATCTCCCATGTATTTGAAGAAGCTCTTTCTGTTGTCCTTGACTGCTCTTGTAAGGTTTAATTCTAAGGAGGCCTTAGCATTTCTTGTTGCTTCCCTACATCCTCTGACAACAGCCTTATATTCTTCCCAAGTGGCCAGCCCCTCCTTCCATGATCTGTAAACTCTTCTCTTCCACTTCAGTTTGCCCAGCAATTCCCTGTTTAACCAAGCATGTCTCCTGGCTCCCTTCCTTGACTTCCTACCTGTCAGGATGCTCTGATCTTGAGTTTGGTAGAAGCAGTTCCTGAATGCTAACCGACTATCTTGGGCCCCTTTACCTTCAAGCAGCCTTGCCCATGGGATTTCTCCTAGCAATTGTTTGAAAAGGCCAAAGTTTGCCCTGCTGAAGTCCAGGGTTGCAATTCTGCTTGCTATTCTGTTCCTGCCACATGAGATCCTGAACTCCACCATCTCATGGTTGCTGCAGCCAAGGCAGCCCTCAACCTTTACTGCTTCAACCAAACCCTCCTTGTTAGTGAGGATGAGGTCCAGTAGCACTCCTCTCCTAGTTGGCTCATCCACCATTTGCATCAGGAAATTATCATCGATGCACTGGAGGAACCTCCTGGACTGTGGCTGGCTGGCCGAGTAGTCCTTCCAGCAAACATCAGGGTAGTTAAAATCCCCTGCAACAACCAGGACCTCTAATTGTGAGGCTGTTCTCAGCTGCCTGTAGAATGCCTCATCAACTTCCTCACCCTGATCTGGTGGCCTGTAATAGACACCCACAATAATATCACCCCTGCCATTCCCCTCTCACAGGACATGCAAAATTTTATCACTAACCTTAGCTGCTATAGCAATAAATCTAAACCTGGGCCTCTTCTGCATACCGTTGGTACCCTTATTTGGTGTCAGAAGTGTGATAAGAACCCATACCTGGATTGTTCCCTGTTGTTGAATTTACTAAAAGATTATAAGGCTTGCCCGAGTCCTGAGGGTCTTAAGTGGGCCTCTGGATTCTGGTCGTGTCCAGATATTGTAACTCAGCGAATAAGGAACTTGGCAAAAGAAAATAGGTTTAAGCTCGGAAAAGGTAAAGCAATTGTGTGTGCTGTATTAGGTGCAGCATTGATAGCTGGTCAGAAAGATAAAGAAACTGACCAGGCGGTGATTAAGTCATTGCAGACAGAATTGGCAGTAGAGTGTTCTAAGTGGCAACAAGCAGAAAAAGAGTTGGCTGATAACAAACGAATCATAGAAAATTTGCAGAACAATTAACGAGATGCCTTTTCAAGAGAAAGGCAGATAAGCTTGAAATTGGCTAATTATGAAGATTTGGAAAGTGATCCGGGGTTTTCCAACCCAGTAAAAGAAACTTCTCTTACAGCAAGGGATGTAGCTCCTCTTTACCCGTGGAGAGAATTGGAGGTTGTGTCAAAATGCGATCCTACTCCCAAGCTTCGGCCACTTGTTAAAACTGAAATTGTACATGACGGTGGGGAAGCCGAGCCCACCATTGTCACTAAAGAAATACCGTATACAGTCACTGAGCTAGTAAAGTTACAGGAAAAATATAGCAGGCTGGCTACGGAGACTGAGACGGAATACGTGTGGAGAGTTTCTCTGACTGGTGGTGGCAGAATAAGGCTTTCTGAGGAAGAATCTCGAGGATATTGGGGTCCTGGCGTATTTCTAACAGTAGAAGATGACAGGGAGCCTTGGTCCCTGACCCAGAGAGCTGTGTATTGGGCCGGTGGTTTAGACCCTTTGGAGAGGGGAGACCCACTTGCTATTCCTACCTCTGGGGTAAGCCAGCTTACTGAGAGCATTCAGAAAGCAGCTTGTCTTCAGCTGATGCATGATAGGCATTTGGTTCCTCACCAGCCCTCTCCAATGTTGCTGTTTGCTGACCCTGACAGGATGACCCCCTTAATTAGAGGGTTACCTGACTCGTTAAAAGTCTATGCCATACAAATCCAAGATCGTCTGAGAGCCACCACAGCAGGGGGGCCTCAGGCTGGACCGGGTCTCTCTTGGGGAGAGATTGCACGGGAGTTGATTAATTATGGCCAGCGTATGGGGTTCGTCGGTAAAGACGTTAAGTCTCAAGTAGCAGTGTGCCGAACTGAAGTAGAGGCAAAATTCCCTTGCCCCCGATCTAAGAATTTTACAGGGGTAGGTTAAAGGCATCAGTGTTGGAAATTAGGTCTGGATAAAGGTATTCCCCGAGAACTGATGGATGGTTTGCCCCTCCCCAATTTACAGCTGCTTGTAAAGATGTGGAAACCAGCAAAAACAGATCAACCAGGAAAGCTACAACATAGAAATAACCTGTGGCTATGGTTGGACAGTATGATGAGAATGCTACTAGACTGATATACCAACTGTTACTCTGATCAAGAAAATGCAGGGAATGAATTTAAGTCTTAATAGGCCATGATCCTTTTGTCATATATGTACCATTTGTCAAATTAATTCTGATATTTTTTTATCTGCAATCTATATCCTTGTAATTTGCACTAGCTGATTTTCTTAATAGCACAACTTTTGGCACGCATAAATGTAAATTTCTGCAGAACCTGCAAGTCTTTAACATCAGGTCATAGGCCATACTTGTATTTGGTCTGATCCTACATACTTGCACAGTTTTTATTGATGGTTCAGGAAAGTCTCATAAAGCTGTAGTGGTCTGGTGTGAAGATAACAATTGGCATCATTTTGTTAAAATTGTTGAAGGTTCAACCCAATTAGTGGAACTTGGCACAGTTTTGCATGCCTTAGAGTTTTTTAGGGAGGAACCTCTAAATTTGGTTCATCAACAACCATCAACAAAAACTGTGTGAGCATTTTGAATAAGACCGAATACAAGTACGGTCTATGGTCTGATATCAAAGACATGCAGATTTTGAAGCAATTTACATTTAGGCATGCCAAAAGCTATGCTGTTAAGAAAATCAGCTAGTGCAATTTGCAAAGACAGAGATTGTGAATAAAAAAATCAAAATCTGCTTTCACAAAAGGTACTTATATGACAGACAGATCGCGACCTACTAAAGCCTGAATCCGTTCTCTGCCTTTTTTGATCAGAGTAACAATCAATTCCAGGGGCGCAGTAATAGTTTTACGAAAAGAATTGGGCAAAAAAATCCATTCCAAGTATATCTGTCTGTTTGCATTCTCATTATACTGTCCCACAATAGCCACAAGTTGTTTCTATGTTGTAGCTATAAATAGACAAATCGCAAGTCCAATCGAATGTAGTTAGCTTGTAAGGCTGTCATAAATTTATTCATCGAAGTTTCTAACTCCATTTTGGCTGTCATATTTATTGGATATTGTTTTCCCTTACCGGATCGAAGTCCTGTTTCAGTTCTATCAGTGTAGTGTTTGATTTATCGAAACATTGGCTGTTAATACTAGTGGAAATACAGCATTCAAAATTTCCTTGGAGCTTTCTCACTTGAAGCAAGCAGATCTGCACCATCCAAGCAGCTTCTTGTAGGACATGCAACTAAACAGAATTCTCAGAAAACGTTATTTGAGGTTACAATTACTTAACAAACCTTGACCCAAGAGAGGTATAGGGCTTTCTGTCAAGTACAAGAATTCATATGGTAAAACTTTGTTCCAAATTTGACATTCCATTTGTCTCAAAAAATGGCCTTTCTTTCATTCTCTCCCATGATCTCAAAGACTATCACAGTGAATTTACTAAGAAGTCTTTCACAACAAGTTACCACAGAATAAGTCTGTTAAAAAAAAAAAAATATTTTTTTTTTAGTTTAATTTCCCAGTTTCATTAGAACTGTGGATCTGCTAAGGATGCCTTTAAACTTCACCCTCCAGACTGCTCTATTCAGTATTACAACATCACTGCAGTGGGGGGGACAGAAAACCTCCCTTTCACAGCCCTGAAAGCGGGCAGCCAGGTTTTTCCTTTTTTTTTTTCCTTTCTCTTCTTGCTACGGTTTAGATATGGCGAAGGCCATGCAGCTAGCATAATCACTGGTATGAAGTAGGAGGCTTTGGCAAACTCCTCAGTTACAATGAGCTGAGTTTATCTTGCAGCTTGACACAGGCCTGACATTTATGTTCAAATACAGGCCTGGGATATTTTGCTTTTTTGTTTTACCATTTCATTACAACCATAATACACTTCTTACGCAATTCCAAGTAGCTCAGCAATAGTTACATTCCTTAGCTCCATTTACCTTTAAAAATTTACATATGTCAAAAACCAGCATATTAAACATCAATCCATTATTCCATTTTCCTAAATCCAAATCAGTTCATATTCTAGCAACTTTTAAATACAACCTCTTCCAAATTCACATCTATCATTGCATTTAGTTTTAGTTCCCATACCTCCAACAAACACATAAATTCAATGCGAATCAGAGTTTAACAACTTCAGTTATTTTCTCATCTCAAAATTATTAGATAACAATAAGAGCAATTACTCTAATGTATAAGGATGCATCCTAAGGGGGAGAAAGGTGGTATTTTAGCAATGGAACCGTTTCCCATTTTTTAATTATCTCCCCCAAACAAAATTCTTTTGGTGTTGGAGCGATAAAGGACTCAGCATTCTGATTCAATGTGAATCACGCAAAGCCATTTATTACAGAAACAAGCCTCCTTATATACGCAACTATTCTCTAATCACGCATCCACGCTCCAAGCATGGATTCGCTAAATGAGTATCATGGGCAGTCCACACACTGGAACCCCACCGATGATAGGTCCGACGACTCACGCCATGCTGAGGCCCTGTTAATGAAGAAACGCCCCTCTTTCTCACAGCAGATTCTGTTCTCAGCTTCTCGAAGTGGCCTTGAGATTCCTTTGGACCTGACTAATTCAACAACATATCTCCATCTAACAAAACCACTCCACAATTCCCCCTTTTTGTTCTTGAATTAGTCAGACCCCTTAAACAGCATGCTGAATCGTCTTTGAAATATACTGCAACATAGAACACGTGATTAACAACATAATTACAATTACATATAATGTAATTAAGATCAAACAAATACCCACTTATTCCAAAACTTATAAGCTATATGTCGGGCTGTAGCATGAGGTACGGCATATGTTTCCAACCATCCAGTGGTTGCTTCCACCATTGTAAGTACATAACGCTTACCTTGACGTGTTTGTGGAAGTGTAATATAATCAATCTGCCAAGCTTCTCCATACTTATACTTTAACCATCGCCCCCCATACCATACAGGCTTTAACCGTTTCGCTTGTTTGATTTCGACGCAAGTTTCACATTCATGAATAACCTGTGAAATAGTGTCCATAGTTAAATCCACCCCTCGATCACGAGCCCATTTGTATGTTGCATCTCTACCTTGATGCCCTGAAGCATCATGGGCCCCCCGAGCTAGGAAAAGTTCACCTTTATGTTGCCAGTCCAAGTCCACCTCAGCTACTTTAATCTTAGCAGCTTGATCCACTTGTTGGTTGTTTAGATGTTCCTCGGTGGCTCGACGTTTAGGTACATGAGCATCTACATGCCGAACTTTCACAGGCAGGCTCTCTAGCTGAGCAGCAATGTCTTGCCACAGTGTGGCAGCCCAAATGGGTTTACCTCTGCGCTGCCAGTTGCTTTTCTTCCATTGCTGTAGCCACCCCCACAAGGCATTTGCTACCATCCGTGAGTCAGTATAGAGATAAAGTATTGGCCACTTCTCTCGTTCAGCAATGTCCAAAGCCAGCTGGATGGCTTTCACTTCTGCAAACTGACTGGATTCACCTTGTCCTTCAGTGGCTTCTGTAACTTGTCGTGTGGGACTCCACACAGCAGCTTTCCACCTTCGATGTTTTCCTACAAGACGACAGGATCCATCTGTGAACAGTGCATACTGCTTATCAGTCTCTGAAAGCGTATTATACGGTGGTGCTTCTTCAGCACGTTTTACTTCCTCCTCATCTGGAGACATCCCAAAGTCTTTACTTTCTGGCCAGTCTGTAATAACTTCTAATATCCCTGGACGGTTGGGACTTCCAATTCGAGCTCGTTGCGTGATCAGTGCAATCCATTTACTCCACGTAACTTCGGTTGCATGATGTGGAGAGGGAACCGTCCCTTTGAACATCCAGCTCAGCACCGGCAGTCGAGGTGCCAGGAGGAGCTGTGCTTCAGTGCCGATCACTTCTGAAGCAGCTCAAACTCCTTCATATGCTGCTAGTATCTCCTTTTCAGTTGGAGTATAGTTGGCCTCAGATCCTTTGTATCCTCGACTCCAAAAACCTAAGGGTCGACCTCGGGTTTCTCCTGGTGCTTTCTGCCAGAGGCTACAGGTAAGTCCATTATCTCCGGCTGCGGTGTAGAGCACATTTTTAACATCTAGTCCAGTTCGGACTGGTCCAAGGGCCACCGCATGAGTTATCTCACGCTTAATTTGTTCAAAGGCTTGTCGTTGTTCAGGGCTCCACTCGAATTGCTTCTTTTTACGAGTCACTCACAATGTGGCTGTAGTCAGGAATATGCATTCTCCAAAAACCTACAACGCCCAAGAAAGTCTGTGTCTCCTTTTTATGAGTAGGTGGAGACATTGCTGCAATTTTGTTGATCACATCCATTGGGATCTGACGACGGCCATCTTGCCATTTTATTCCTAAAAACTGGATCTCTCGTGCAGGTCCCTTGACCTTGCTCCGTTTTATGGCAAAACCAGCATCCAAAAGAATATGAATTATTCTCTCACCTTTCTCGAAGACTTCTTTCGCTGTGTCGCCCCATACGATGATGTCATCAATATATTGCAAGTGTTCTGGAGCTTCACCTTGCTCCAGCGTGGTCTGGATCAGTCCATGGTAGATGATAGGACTGTGTTTCCACCCCTGGGGCAAGCGATTCCATGTATACTGGATGCCCCTCCAGGTGAAAGCAAACTGCGCCCTGCACTCTGCTGCTACAGGAATAGAGAAAAATGCATTAGCAATGTCAATTGTAGCATACCACTTGGCTGCCTTTGACTCCAGTTCAAATTGCAGTTCTAGCATGTCAGGCACAGCAGCACTCAGTGGTGGTGTAACTTCATTCAGGCCACGACAGTCTACAGTTAGTCTCCACTCGTCACTAGACTTACGCACTGGCCAGATTGGGCTGTTAAAAGGTGAGCGAGTCTTACTGATCACACCCTGGCTTTCCAATTGACGGATCAGCTTCTGGATAGGAATCAAAGAGTCTCGATTGGTGCGATATTGCCGGCGATGCACCGTCGTGGTAGCAATTGGCACCTGCTGATCGTCAACCATCAGCAGTCCTACAACAGAAGGGTCATCTGAAAGACCAGGCAAATCAGACAGCTGTTCAATTTTCTCAGTGTCCACAGCTGCTATACCAAATGCCCACCTATACCCTTTTGGGTCCTTAAAATACCCTCTCCTGAGGTAGTCTATACCAAGGATGCACGGAGCATCTGGACCAGTCACAATGGGATGCTTTTGCCAGTTTTTTCCAGTTAGGCTCATTTCAGCCTCTACAACAGTCAGCTCCTGGGATCCCCCAGTCACTCCAACAATATTGATGGATTGCGTCCCTTTATAATTAGAAGGAATTATTGTGCACTGAGCACCAGTGTCCACTAAAGCTTTGTACTCCTGGGGTTGTGTTGTACCAGGCCATAGTATTTGTACAGTCCAATAAACTCTGTTATCCCTTTCCTCCACCTGGTTGGAGGCAGGGCACCTCTAATTCCTGTTTTGCACAGTCTCTGGGTGTGAATTAGAGGTTCCTTCAAGAGCATCAGAATCTCTTCTGCTCCTTTTGTAAACTGGAGCAGCCACCTTCCTAGGAGTTTTTCCTTTTATCTCACGTACTCGTTCCTGAAGTTCTGAGGTAGGCCTTCCATGCCACTTATTCATGTTTTCTCCCTGCTCATGTAGGAAGAACCACAGTGAACCTCTTTTTGTGGGCTGTCTCTGCCCTCTCTCTCGAGATTGGAAACACCTTCTCCTAACAGCTGAAACATAGGTTTGTGCAGGTCGTGAACGGTACGAGTCTTCTCTGAGCTCTTTGATTTCTTGCAACAGCTTTTCAAACCGGTCATCAGATTTTTCACACAGTTTCTCCACAGCGGATACACAAGCCCGTAGAGAACCAGCAAGGCTGTCCTCAAAGTACCGGAGCTGCTCAATCACTTCATTAATTTCTTGTATACCTCTAGCTGACCAGACCATTCCTGCCAATGACTTAGCATATGCAGGTGGTGCACTTTGTACAAATCTGCGCCACATAGATTTTGTACAATTGATTCTATCTGGGTCTGTCCCCTCTTGGCTGTTTGGTCCTAGATAGATGATCTCTCACACAGCTAATTCTCTCAGGAACTGGATACCTCTCTCCATAGTATTCCATTTCCCTAACTTGGATATACAATCTTCCTTGTAGGGAAATCTGACTTTCATAGCTGCCAGGAGTCGGGTCCAGAGAGTAGCGGCATTAGACTCTCTTGAAATTGCCCTATCAATGGTGGAATCTTTTGACAGAGATCCCAGCTGCCTGGCTTCACCACCTTCTAATTCAATTGTTTCTGCCCCATTGTCCCAGCATCGCAGCAGCCAGGTTAAAATATTCTCGCCTTCACGACGACTAAAGTCTTTTCGCAGATCTCTCAGCTCACCTGGAGAAAAGGACCGAGTGGTGGTCACTTCATCTCCACCCTGTCCTGATGATGATGCCTCTTGGGTTGATGTTGGCCCTGTGCCATCACCTGCTGCACGGGTAGTCTTTCTAGTGACTTTCTTACAACCAGCAACTGATGCTGATATGGGTTCACCATCATTTGATTCATTTTCAGAGTCTGAATGACTGTCACAGTGTTTGCTGTGGTTACAGCAGCAACAGTGCCCAGTGTGTCAAGACGTGGGGGCTGCCTTGTTAGCCTTTGAGGCTGTAGAAGTAACGTTATCTGCAGCGACCTTGGCAGAGGAGCTCTGCGGAGGAGCTGTATCTTCAGCCTGTGAAGCCGCGGCTGGGGGGGCAGTGTCTGCAGCAGCAGCTTTGGCTGTTTTGCCTTTTCTCGAGCGGCTAGGAGTGCTTTTTGCTAAAGCTTCCGAAGACGCACTGCAAATCTCAGGACTAAGAAGAGACGCAAACCTCCTATTGAACCTCATTTCTCTTAACAGTAACACAAACTGACACACATTCAGCAAACCAGATAACACCATCACAGTTCTATCAAAGCTCCAAGGATATTCAAAGTTCTCTAAAACATTTGCAAACTGTCCTAGTGAAATCACAAAAGTATTGTTAGTCAGCCTTTCTAAAGATTCGCTTGACCAATTAGCAAATATAGAGCCATTCTGCTCTTTAATCTCTCCTGGAGGTTTTTCAAGGTAAAGCAAAATCGAGTAGAAATTCATTAGCAGCTGCAGTATAATGAAATAAACCAATGCCAAACCACACAGAATCATCATGACCGCTGTCCAGTTTCTTGTTGTTATATAATGAATACTTCGATTCAGAAAGAAACACCAACACAGATATGGGATCAGCGAGCACAATGTAGAAAATAACTGATACAACTTTTGCCATAACATCTTTAAATCAATGTAATTCACTTTGCCTTAATACCACTAAATAATATCTGAAGCAAACAGACGCGCGAGTATCACAACTCTATGAGTTGGCACCGTGCCAAGAAAATTGAAAGGTATGTCAGAGCAGTAGAAAAGCCAAAAATCTCCAAATTTACCCCTTTCTCTTGCCCCACGTTGGGCGCCAATTATCTGTCGAGGGTTAAGATTGCGGGGTGACAATCAAACCCTGGCAGATGTATTGTTAACCTCCTCTCCCCCCCACTTCCCCCTTTTGCCCCTCCCTCTCCCCCCTTCCCACTCAGGACAGGCGATCGGGAGGGAAAGAAGGACAGAGAGAAGAGAGTTGGAAAAGTTAAAGATGTTTTACTAACGCTACTGATAAGAATAGAGAAAATAATACAAAATATACAAAACCAATCTTGAAAGTCTCAGCAACTGCAGAGCCAGCACCCAAAGTCCTGGATTAGACTCTGTAGCCAACCGGAGCTGGATTCAGTCTCTCACTAGGCGTCAGTTCGCAGGGATGACCAGCAAGGTCCTCTCCTAATGTCAGCCATGAGGAAAAAAAAGGGAAAAAGGCAAAAAGGGACGAGATCCTCGTGATCTCCCACTTTTATATGAAGTATTCACGTGAATGGAATGTTATACACCGTTGGTCAGTCTCTCGGACATCAGTTTCTCGTTGTCCCTCTCGCGAGATGTCCATCCGTGCTTATCAATAAGTTTGCATTCCATTGCTAGGTTTAACCAAAACATGTGTTGGGTTCTCCAGGAAAATGCAGCTAACGTGAAGGCTTTAGCTGACAGGCAAAAATTCACTAAAAGAGAAACTTGTTTTTTAACAAAACCAGGACAATGTCAAACCTTAACTTTACCATGGCAATCTTATTAATGTACTGTTCTAGTTTGCCTAAACCACTTATTAATAGATTCAGAACAATCAAACAAGTTAATACAACACAACCATAATCACAGTATCACAGTATCACAGTATCACAGTATGTTTGGGATTGGAAGGGACCTCAAAAGATCATCTAGTCCAATCGCCCTGCTGGAGCAGGAACGCCTAGGTGAGGTCGCACAGGAATGTCTCCAGGCGGGCTTTGAATGTCTCCAGGGAAGGAGACTCCACAACCTCCCTGGGCAGCCTGTTCCAGTGCTCTGTTACCCTCACTGAGAAGAAGTTCTTTCTCAAATTTAAGTGGAACCGCTTGTGTTCCAGCTTGATCCCATTGCCCCTTGTCCTATCATTGTTTGCCACTGAGAAGAGCCTGGCTCCATCCTCGTGGCACTCACCCTTTATATATTTATAAACATTAATAAGGTCACCCCTCAGTCTCCTCTTCTCCAAACTAAAGAGACCCAACTCCCTCAGCCTTTCTTCATAAGGGAGGTGCTCCACTCCCTTAATCATCTTTGTAGCCCTACGCTGGACCCTCTCCAGCAGTTCCCTGTCCTTCTTGAACTGAGGGGCCCAGAACTGGACACAATATTCCAGATGGGGTCTCAACAGGGTGGAGTAGAGGGGAAGGAGGACCTCTCTCGATCTACTGACCACCCCCCTTGTAATACACCCAAGGATGCCATTAGCCTTCCTGGCCACAAGGGCACAGTGCTGGCTCATGGTCATCCTGTTGTCCACCAGGACCCCCAGGTCCCTTTCCCCTACACTGCTCTCTAATAGGTCATTCCCCAACCTATACTGGAACTTGGGATTGTTCCTGCCCAGATGCAGGACTCTACACTTTCCCTTGTTAAATTCCATCAGGTTATCCCCCGCCCAACTCTCCAGCCTGTCCAGGTCCCGCTGGATGGCAGCACAGCCTTTTGGCGTGTCAGCCACTCCTCCCAGTTTAGTGTCATCAGCAAACTTGCTGATAGTACACTCAATTCCCTCGTCTAAATAATTAATGAATATATTGAATAATATTGGCCCCAGTACTGACCCCTGAGGCACTCCACTAGATACTGGCCTCCAACTGGACTCCGCACCATTGACCACCACTCTCTGGCTTCTCTCTTTAAGCCGGTTTCCAACCCACCTCACTACTCTATTGTCTAGACCACACCTCCTCAATTTAGCTGTGAGGATGCTGTGAGGGACTGTGTCAAAGGCTTTACTGAAGTCAAGGTAGACCACATCCACCGCTCTGCCATCATCCATCCACCTTGTTACATTCTCATAAAAGGCTATGAGGTTGGTCAAGCATGACTTACCCTTGGTAAAGCCATGCTGACTGTCCCTAATCCTAATGTTAAAAGTAGAATATTTGTAACTGCGTGTTTTGTGGATTTTGTAGGAATGTCTCATAATTTTACCTCATTTTTGCATTGACTATTTAAGTATAATATCACCCTTTTGGCTCTCCTGCTGATTGTTCAAATTGCCATTCTCCACAGAAGGTACAGCACCTGCTTGCTAATAGGCTTCTAGACCACCAGGTCTGTGAGCATCTATAACACTGAATTAGGATCCATGGTTTACATCTGAAACAGTCCTCACAACTTATCTCCCTCCTGTCCAGCTGCATCCACTGAATCTTTGTTGTCTTTGTTCAGCCATGGCTTGACCCATTTCGTGGGAATCCACTTCAGTTCTTGGCCTGTAATGACACAAACATAACCTTTTCCCCAGGTTATCAATTGATGTGGCTTTTTCCACTGACTAGTGATTTGACCATAACTAATGTAGGTTCTTTCTGATTTAGCACGGTTTTGGGTCATACTTGCAAAGTATTTCATCACATACAATGGTTTTGACAACTGGTTTTGTGGTGTTTCCCCTACTTTCCCCCCCTTTTTTTTAAAACCAACAAAGAAAGAAAGTTTGGAATCACATACGTGCATTGCATCTTGACTACGTACTCAAAATCACAAATCAAATTTAGAGGTTCCTCCTTAAAAAGCTCTAAGTAATGTAAAGCTGTGCCAAGTTCTGCTAATTGGGTTGAACCTTCAATAGTTTTTACAGAATGATGCCAATCGTTATCTTCACACCAAACTACTACAGCTTTATGAGACTTCCCAGAACCATCAACAAAAACTGTGCAAGTATGTAGGATCAGACCAAATACAAATATGGCCTATGACCTGATGTTAAAGACTTGCAGGTTCTGCAAAAATTTACATTTATGCATGCCAAAAGCCGTGCTGTTAAGAAAATCAGCTAGTGCAATTTACAAAGACATAGATTACAAATAAAAAAAAAATCATAATTATATTTCACAACTGGTACATATATGACAAAAGGATCATGGCCTATTAAGACTTAAATTCATTCCCTGCATTTTCTTGATCAGAGTGACAATTGATATATCAGCCTGTTAGCAATCTCATCATACTGTCTCATACTAGCCACAGGTTGTTTCTATGTTGTAGCTATAAATAGACAAATCTGCAAGTCCAATCGAATGCAGTCAGCCTGTAAGGTTTTCATAAATTTATTCCTCAAAGTTTCTAACTCCATTTTGGCTGTCATCTTTATTGGATATTGTTTTCCCTTACCGGATCGAAGTCCTGTTTCAGATCTATCAGTGTAGTATTTGCTTTATCGAAACATTGGCTGTTAATACTAGTGGAAATACAGCATTTGAAATTTCCTTGGAGATTTCTCACTTGCAGCAAGCAGATCTGCGCCATACAAGCAGCTTCTTGTGGGACATGCAACTAAACAGAGTTCTCAGAAAACGTTATTTGAGCTTACAATTTACTTAACAAATCCTGACCCAAGAGAGGTATAGAGCTTTATGGCAAATACAAGAATTCATGTATTAAAACTTTGTTCCAAATTTGGCATTCTATTGATTTCAAAAAACAGCCTCTCTTTCATTCTCTTCCATGATCTCAAAAACTAGCATGGTGAATTTACTAAGAAGTCTCTTACAACCAGTTACCACAGAATAAGTGTATTAAAAAAAAAAAAAATTTGTTTAATTTCCCAGCTTCATTAGAACTATGGACCCACTGGCAATGCCTTTAAATTTCATCCCTCAGACTCCTTGATGCAGTATTACAGTTCTCTAGCAATAGCATTGCTTGGAGGGAGAATAAAACCTCCCTCTCGCCCCCATCTGGGATGACAAGACATCCAGCCCAGCATGAAAACAGATCGGTTCGAACTCCACATTAAACCAACCTGGCTGCACTCCACACCCAAATCAGTACCAGTCTGACCCAGAGAAGCATTGAGCACTCTGACCTCCAAAAGCTGACCAGTATGAAAAGACTGACTTCAGCAAGGAGGTAAAATTATGAGCTCTTTCCCCAGATGTGCCAAAACCTAGGAACAAGACAGAAGGAAAAAGAAACATCACCAGCAACCCCTGATTCAAAGCTGAGAAAGCAACACAGTGCCACAACAAGGATGGATGACAATACTCCAGGAAAAAAAAAGACAGAGCAGGGGGAATAAAGCCCCCCTTTCTCCACTTAGCAGCGGGCAACCAGGTTTTTCCATTTTTTTTTTCTTCTTTCTCTTCTTGCTGCAGTTCAGATATAGCCAAGGCCACGCAGCTGGCGTAACTGCTGGTACGAAGTGGGAGGCTCTGGCAAACTCCTCGGTTACAATGAGCTGAGTTTTATATACCATTCCAATTAGCTCAACAGTTGTTACATTCCTCAGCCCCATTTACCTTCCACAATTTACAGATGTCAAATACAGTATATTAAACATCAATCCATTATTCCATTTTCCTAGATCCAAATCAGTTCACATTCCAGCAACTTTTAAATACAACTTCATAAAATACCAAGTTCACATCCCTCATAGCATTTAGGTGTTTGTTTGTTTCTTTTTTTTTTTTTTTTCAGTGCAAAGCAGAGTTTAACATTTTAAATTATTTTCTGGTCTCAAAATTACTAGATGACAATATAAGCAATTACTCTAATGCGCAAGGATGCATCCTAAGGGGGAGCAATTTGGAATTTCAGCAGTGACATTTTAGCAGTGGAACGGGTTCCCATTTTGTAATTATCTCCCCAAACAAAATTTGTTTGGTACCAAATACAAATATGCAAATTAAAATACTGAGCTCAGATATGAAAACCAAATACCAAGTTCAAATATGCAGGTGGATCACAGTTACACTAATTTAAGACAATCTCTCAATTTTTGCATTGCACCTTTGAACTGCTTACTGCTCAGCCAGGTGGAGGCACCACTGGGTCTCCCTGACAAAACAGGTCAGTGCGCGCTGGAGCCCCATCGGCACCTGCACCCCCGCTGCCGCAGCAAGCTGGATCGGGCAAGGCTTTTATTAGTGTCTCATCTGGTGCGCTACAACTGTTATCCCAAAATCAGGATTCTTTACTTGGTGTGCATACAAAAGAGCCAAATCCAGCACATTGAGATGAGACAGAGCCTATCACAGAGTTGCGCAAGTCTGGATACCGAAATAAAGCTAGCGTGCTAGAAAGAGAAATAACAGCTACTACACTCAAAATTTTACCATCACATTCACGCAGTAATGAACTAAATGACTCACGATCTTCTGTATTATCACAAAACGCACTTTTTGAGTCCATGGATTCTCATGATTTAACAGACTGTGAACTTATAGTACAATATAACAAAGACCTACTAAAATTGCAACATGCTTAAACAGATACCCACAAAGAAAACAGGTTAATAAGGAAAGCATCTTGCAGACTTTAACAAGTTTTCTGACCTGTGTGTTATCAGTTAAGTCTCTCTCAGCTTGTTCAAGTTCAAATCGCCCTGCCTGTAAAACTGTCTGAAAAGATTTAATGATTTATTGTCAGAGTGCTTTCCTATGTTTTAAAACACCTCCCAATACTGATTTCTTAGGAACACAACTGAAAACGATCATTCCTGATCCCATCTTGCAAGTAAAAACCTTGAGAAGAGGAGTGAGGGGGGAAGCAGAGGGCTGCTTGCAGCATGAGTGGGAAAAGCGGGGAGAAGGTTTTGTGGCGCACTTAAAAACAACTAGTAAAACAATTAACTCATATTCCTGACAAGCTGCTTGATTTTCAGAGAGGCAATACACAGGAGCACATAATATGTACTGTAAAACTCGCAAATAACATGCTGATAGCAAACATTAGCATTCTCTACTGCTAATTTCAACACCAGTGCTTCCTTAACTTCTAAGTTTTCAACCTGCTTATTGATGGTCTCTTGAAGATGGTCAATAAATTGCATGTAATTCTCATTGGGACCCTGATTAATAGTTGGAAATGATTTGGCTGCTTTGTTGGTTTCAGGCATCTTTATCATAGCTTAATAAGCAAGGTCTGCTGACTGCCTCAGGATTTCAGAAACTAATCACACCTGTAATTGCGGTGCGCCAATTAGTGTCTCTTCCAAGAGCTGGGGGATACCCGCCGCTTTCAACGGATCCCCATCTTTCTGACCTAAATGATCTATAGCTGTTACATTGCATAGGTCTAATTTTGCTTGAGTCTTTCATGGTTTTTATCTGATCACAGGGCAACATGTACACATACTCCTTTTCCTGTTAACTTTTGAAGAAAATGCTGCAAACCCCCATTCTCATCCAAGTCATCAGATAATGTGGACTAGAATGGTGCTGGAGAAACATTAGTAACAGGGGCGTTCAGAACAGTGCACATTCTCGCCAATAGTTTCTAGCATCATAATTATTAGTATAACCTGAGTCCCCAGGTGCATCCCCTTTCCCGTCGTGAACAGCATCATCACATTGCCGACTACTGGATTCACTCACTGTTAGCTGATCTAATCCTTCACGCAGTTCTTTTGCCCAGTTCTTATCCGGCGACTCCTTCTGCTCTCTCATGGAAGCTGGAGGGTTAAAAGCTGGTAAAGGCGGATACAAATTGGTAAAAGGACTGATAGTACACTTGTTTATGAGTTTAGCATTCTCAGCTTTCACAGGTTCTTTAGGCAAGTTGTGTGACTCCAATCCTTGCTATTCTCATCAGAGTTGGGTAATAGTGTAGCAGGACACCCGCTCGGCATTTTTCCTCCCCCTGCCCCGGACTGCTGAACCCTCGGGGGTGCTGAAGGCACAGCAGGGGCTGGAGTAGGGAAGGTATCAAAGACACAAACTGGGTAAACTTCACAGCGATTTTCAGGATTCTTATCAGGCTGGAACGCTACAAAAATTCCAGCAGCAACAGAGCATTCAGGCTTAAGATCTTTTAAGGTGGTAATTATAAGCTTCCATGTAGTTACTAATGATTTAGCTTCTTTATCTCCATTGCTGACCATATCCCATAATTTCTGCCCTATATCGTCCCAAAGTTCAAGTTTAAAAGCCTTCTTGGTTTCTGCCAGGTAGCCGTTAGTTCTACACCAAACTAACAGTCTACGTATGTTACTTTCTTCATATTTAAGTTCTCTCACAGAGAAAATATCAGGAGGAGCTTCACTCTTCCCTCCTCCTGCCCCAGCTGCTCACCTTTTCCGGTGATTTCTTCGACAAAATTGTCTGCGGAACGTCCATACGCCTCCACCCGGTTCTCAGTCCAGCTGATCCGCCTCCAGCTGGGCCACTCCAGGCTTTTCCCCAATCGTACTGATACGCCGTTCAGAGTATCATGTCAGGGTCACCATTGGTTGGAGTGATAACGGACTCAGCATTCCGATTCAATGTGAATCACGCAAAGCCATTTGTTACAGAAACAAGCCTCCTTATATATGCAACTATTCTCTGATCGCGCGTCCACGCTCCAAGCATCTATGTTCACGAGCTGTCCACGCACCGAAGTCTCACTGCTGATAGGTCCATTGATTTACGTCATGTTGAGGCCTTGTTATTGTAGAACTGATTCTCTCCCACAGCAGGTCCTGTTTTCAGCTTTCCAAGTTGACCTTGAAATTCCTTTAGGCCTGGCTAGTTCAGTAATCAATCTCCGTCTAACAGAAACCCCTCCACAGTTGCAGATTCTTATACTGTAGCTACAGGCTGTTTCCAGTCTGCCAGGGTTTCACATGCTTTCTTCCATCAGAATGCTGCTGCCTTAAAAAAGATGTTTGGTCTCACTCTCGAGCAAGTGAGAGACATAGTGCGCTCTTGCCCGGAATGTCAAGGCGTGATTACAAGCTCGCCCTCCCTTGGAGTTATCCCTCACGGACTCTCAGCTAATGACATTTGGCAGTCTGATGTTACACGTTTCATCCTTTGGCCGTTTGAAATATGTATATGTTTCAGGTATGCTTTGTGCATCTGCGCATACAAGTGAGTAAAGCAGAGATGTTCAGTGTCACTGGACCCACTATTTTGCTATGCTGGGAGTGCCACAACAGATTAAAACTGACAACGGTCCTGGATACACTGCTAGATCCACGCAATATTTTTTACAGCAATGGGGTATTTCGCATGTCACAGGTATTTCACATTCTCCCACTGGACAGACTGTCATTGAACGAGTACATTCCACACTGAAACAGATGTTATTAAAACCAAAAAGGGGGAATATGATGCCTCAGGAACAATTAGACAATGCAATATATGCTTTAAATTTTTTGATTTGTACAGTGCCTCCCTCCTCTATCACAGCAGTGGAAAAACATTTCCGTGTTCCAGATTCACTGTCTCAGAGACCAAAGGTTTTATACCGGGATCCCCTGCACAACAGTCAGTGGCAAGGGCCTGTAGAACTAATCACCTGGGGGAGGGGGTATGCTTGTGTTCTTCTTCCAACAGGACCAAAGTGGTTTCCTGCGAACTATGTTAAACCTTTCTATGAGTTGGACAAACATGATGCAGGACTCAGTACCAAAGATGCAGCATCTGTCCCTGCAGCAGAGGGCAACAAAGAAACAGAAGAGACCAAAGGAAGAGTCACTAGCATATCAGAATGATACAGATTTACATTATTTGGACTAGGGACTAACTGGTGAAAAAAATGTCAATGCATTTGTTTTCCTTATTAGTATGGCTAACCAACTTTCTCCAATATTTGTTAATAACTGTAATTGCTGTAATTTGTATTATTCTGTTCTATTGTAGGTTGATTTGTAATGATAATGTATAACAGGAAAATGACACATAAATGACACATTAGGTATGATGATCCACAGTGGGCATTCGAACTCACCAACAGAATGCCCCCTTTTGACTTTGGAGACAAGGGGTGACTGCACCACCACTCCAGAGTAGTTTGTCAGATGACTGTGGTCACAGGCTGGATTGTGAGGCAGTACACATTCCCCTGAAATCTGGAGCTTTCAATGAGGAGATTGATGGCTCTTTAGTACCTTCTGTGCCCCACTGTGCCTGTCCCCACATATATACACCTAGAATGGTACCAAGGTGTTGTCAATCAGATTCACCTCTACCAACTGGTGGGTCAGGAGGGGTGGGACCTTCAGTCAGTTGACAGGGTCCTTAACAAAGGAGGTGCCCAGACTAGCTGAGAAGCTTCTGGATTATGTTGTAATGCCCACAGCCACATCTGGCCAAACAATGAAACGCCGAAGACCCCCTTTGAGTGGTCTTCTCAGAGCTGCTGGTCTGTAAACTGGAGTGCTTTCCTTAGACAGGAACACCATCTAAGGAAACTTCCTGGGATTAATGACACCTCACTTCTTTATTTGAGTGAGTGACTATTTCTTGTGAGTACCCTGAAGTAAAAGGCTTCTAGTTTTGTTTCTTGTGAGTGACTACATGCACGTTGTGGATCCTCATTATTCTTATGATATTGTATTTAAATAATCTCCTTAGCTGATATCTGAATGTGTATTTTCTGTTATCGGAGTGCTAAATATGTCTAATACCATTTGTCCTGGTATTGTTAAAAAACAAGTTTCTCTTTTAGTGAATTTTGCCTGGCAGCTAAAGCCTTCATATTAGCTGCATTTTCCTGGAGAACCAGATACATGTTTTGGTAAACCTAGCAATGGAATGCAAACTTATTGATAAGCACGGATGAACATCTCGTGAGAGGGGCAACGAGAAACCGGTGACCAAGAAACTGACCAACTATGTATAACATTCCATTCACGTGAATACGTCATATAAAGTGGGAGATCAGGAGGATCTTGTCCCTCTTTTCCTTTTCCCTTCTGCTTATGACCGACATTAGGAGAGGACCTTGCTAGTTGTCCCTGCGAACTGAGGCCTAGTGAGAGACTGAATCCAGCTCCGGTTGGCTGCAGAGTCCAATCCAGGACTTCGGATGCTGGCTCTGCAGTTGCTGAGACTTTCAAGATTGCTTTTGTATATTTTGTATTATTTTCTCTATTCTTATTAGTAGCGTTAGTAAAACCTTTTTAATTTTTCCAACTCTCTTCTCTCTGTCCTTCTTTCCCTCCCGATCACCTGTCCTTACTGGGAAGGGGGGAGAGGGAGGGGCAAAATGGGGAAGTGGGGGGGAGAGGAGGCTAAAAATACATCTGCCAGGGTTTTATTGTCACCCCGCAATCTAACCCTCAACACCACTGAAATTGGATTATGGTGTTTATGAGTGATATGAAGTAAAATAACAGTCTTAGCTAATGTGCAAGGCCTGATTTAGGATTTAGCCAGTACCCTGCAAAATAATTACACAGTTTGTAAGAATTAGGACTGTAAGACAAAATGGCTAACATTATCTAATAGCATAAAGTGATTAGATCCTAAAACTTCATTTTCAGCTCTCAATCTGCATATATGGGTTTCTGTGGGAACTGGATATGCTTGTGTGATGTTTTTTCTTGTAGTCCTTCAAATAATCTGGAGAATGATACAGAATGCAAAGAAGAACAAAGCCGGGTCCTTACTGTGCTCATTGAGAACCTGATGTTTAAAACAAAAAAGGGGGAAATGTTGGAAAGTAAAATGTGAGAAAGCAAGATGTGTGGTTCCAGCCACCTGTATGATAAAGGAAGAGCAACACTAACATGACCATCTGGATGGTCAAAGGCATAATACTAACATAATAATATATAAAGGGCCTTGGACAGATTATTTTGAAGTGAGTTTCTCATAATTATAAAAAGTTATAGCCCAGACTTGCAAGAATGGTATCTCAGGCCGGATAACCGCCCCCAAGTGTATGTGATGTGTGAATGTCCTTGGGCCTGGTCTGTGAATGAGTGGGAACATAACTGAAACAAAGATAACATGAGTGTGGTGTGTTTTTAATAACAATTACTGGAAAAACATGTAACATCTTAGTCCAGGCCCCTATCTGTAAATCCTATTAATTGTCAGTGGCTAATAAAGAGAGGGTCTCAGCCTGGCTCAGCTCTCTGCTTGACCCGGCTCTGCGCTCCTTCCTGAACAAGATCTCTGACTGTACATGCATCTCTGTCTGCATCCCAGTATGCGTTGTCCCTAATCGCCTCAGCAGGGAGAAGAGCTCTTGAGACCCTTCCTGTGCTGTGTTTATGTAGCCAGTGTCATGATCTTGCTGGAAGGCATAGTGTCCTGTTTTTTTTAAAAACAAGACAAGTTTCTCTTTTAGTGAATTTTCCTTTCAGCTAAAGTCTTCTTAGTAACTGAACTTTTCTAAAGTAGGATACATGTTTTGGTAGACATAGCAATGGAATGCAAGGTCACTAATAAGGATGCACGTCCCGTAAGTGAGAGGGGCAAGAAGGAGGGAACTGAACAGGTGACTAAAACTGACCAATTAAATATTCCATCCCATTCACGTGATACTTTATATAAAAGTGGGAGATCACAAGGATCTCGTCCCTTTTTTCGCTCTTTGATTATGGCCGGCATTTGGGAAGGACCCTGCGAGTTGTCCCTGTGAACTGAGGCCTAGTGACAGACTGAATCCAGTTCCAGTTTGCTGCAGAGACCAGCCCAGGACTTCCGGGTGCCTGCTGCTGCTGCCGGAGCAGTTCTTTGCCAGGATTTTCAAGATCAGTTTTGTATATTTTGTATTATTTTATCTGTTTTATTAAGCAGCATTAGTAAAACACTTTTAATTTTTTCCAACTCTCTCTCTCTCTGTCCTTCTTTGCCTTCCAGTCGCCTGTATTTAGTGGGGAGGGAGGGCTAAGGGGGCTGGGGGGAAGAAGAGGGGGTTAACAAAGCATCTGCCACAGTTTATTTTCCCCCTGCAATCAAACCGTGACACATAGTCAGCTATGGACTGCTAAATATAATCTAGACCTCCATGGCTGCATCCTGTGGTGTATTCCGCTCACTGTGTTCAGAGTTTCCAAATCATGGGCCGGCTTACATAGCACCTGATCTGCTAGCAACAAATGGGATGGACCTGTCTCAAAAGGGAAAAAGATCCTGGAGCAGGAGTTAGCAGGAACTATTGAGAGGGCTTCAAACTAGCTTTGAAGGGGGAGGAAACCAGGTGTGGCAGAGACACATCCAAGGGTGACAGGCTGGCATCTGAGGGTAGTGCTAACGGGGCCCTTTGGTCTGGAATCAATGGCTCAGCTGAAGTGCATCTATACAAATGCACGCAGCATGGGCAACAAGCAGGAGGAACTGGAAGCCCTTGTGAGGCAGAAAAACTGTGAAACATGGTGCGATGACTCTCATAACTGGAGCACTGCAGTGGATGGCTATAAACTCTTCAGAAGGGATAGGCAAGGAAGGAGAAGAGATGGGGTAGCCATGTGTGTTAGGAAAGGTTTTGACTGTGTGGAATTTGAAGAGGGTAATTATAGGGTTGAGTGTCTATGGGTGAGAATCAAGGGGAAGGGCAACAAGGCGGACATCCTGGTTGGGGTCTGTTACAGACCACCCAACCAGGATGAAGAGGCAGATGAAATATTTTGCAGGCAGCTGGGAGAAGTCTCCTGATCACTAGCCCTTGTTCTTATGGGGGACTTCAACCTACCAGATGTCTGCTGGAAATACAACGCAGCAGAGAGGAAGCAGTCTAGGAGGTTCCTTCAGTGCATGGAAGACAACTTCCTGACACAGCTGGTTAGTGAGCCTACCAGGGATGGAACCCCAATGGATCTGTTTTTTGTTAACAGAAAAGGACTCATGGGAAATGTGTCAGTTGGAGATTGCCTTGGGTATAGTGATCATGAAATGATTGAGTTCACTATCCTTGGAGAAGTTAAGAGGGTGGTCAGCAGAACTGCCACTTTGGACTTCTGAAGGGCAGACTTTGACCTCTTCAGAAGGCTGGTTGGCAGAGTCCCTTGGGAGGCAGTCCTGAAGGACAAAGGAGTCCAGGAAGGCTGGTCTCTCTTCAAGAAGGTAATCTTAGAGGTTCAGGAGCAGACCATCCCCATGTGCCGGAAGGCAAGCCAGCAAGGAAGAAGGCCGGCCTGGCTGAATAGAGAGCTGTGTCTGGAACATAGGAATAAAAAGAGAATTTATAACCTTTGGAAGGAGGGGCAGGCCACTCAAGAGGAATACAAGAATTCTGTGAGGTTGTGCAGGGAGAAAAATAGGAGGGCCAAAGATGAACTAGAGCTGAACCTGGCTACTGCTGTGAAAGGCAATAAGAAATGTTTCTATAAATATATTAGCAACAAGAGGAGGGTTAAGGAGAATCTCCATCCCCTGATGGATGCAGAGGGAAATATAGTGACAGAAGATGAGGGAAAGGCTAAGGTATTAAATGCCTTCTTTGCCTCAGTCTTTAATAGTCAGAACAGTTGTGCTCCAGGTACCCAGCCCCCTGAGACAGAAGAAAGGGATGGGGAGCAGAATGAAGCCCCATTAATCCAAGGGGAAATGGTTAGAAACCTGCTACACCACTTGGACATGCACAAGTCTATTGGGCCAGATGGGATCCATCCAAAGGGTCTGAGGGAGCTGGTGGAGGTGATCACTAAACCACTTTCCATTTTCGGTCAGCAATCTTAGCTAACTGGGGAAGTCCTGGTTGACTGGAAGTTGGCAAACGTGACACCCATCTACAAGAAGGGCCGGAAGGACGATCTGGGGAACTACAGACCTGTCAGTCTTACCTCAGTGCTGGGTGAGGTCATGGAGCAGATGATACTGAGTGATATCACATGGCACATTCAAGAGAACCGTATTATCAGGTCCAGTCAACATGGGTTTATGAAAGGCAGGTCCTGTTTGACCAACCTGATCTCCTTCTATGACAAGGTGACCCAACTAGTAGATGAGGGAAAGGCTGTGAATGTTGTGTACTCAGACTTCTGTAAGGCCTTTGACACTGTATCCCACAGCATTCTCCTGGAGAAGTTGGCAGCTCGTGGCCTGGATGGGTATATTCTGCAATGAATAAAGAACTGGCTGGAGGGCCAGGCCCAAAGAGTTGTGGTCAATGGAGCCAAATCCAGTTGGCAGCCGGTCATGAGTGGTGTCTCCCAGGGCTCAGTACTGGGGCCAGTTCTGTTTAATCTCTTTATCAATGATCTGGATGAAGGTATTGAGTAAGTTTGCAGATGACACCAAATTGGGTGGGAGTGTTGATCTGCTGGAGGGTAGGATGGCCATACAGAGGGTTCTGGACCAGCTGGATCGTTGGACTGAGGCCAACTGTATGAAGTTTAACAAGACCAAATGCCGGGTCCTGCACTTGGGTCATAACAAGCCCAGGCAACACTACAGGCTCAGAGAAGAGTGGCTGGAAAGCTACCTGGCAGAGAGTGATCTGGGCGTGTTGAATGACAGTCAGCTGAATATGACCCAGCAGTGTGCCCAGGTGGCCAAAAAGGCCAACAGCATCCTGGCTTTTATCAGGAATAGTGTGGCCAGCAGGACTAGAGAAGTGATTGTCCCCTGTACTCGGCACTTGTGAGACCGCACCTTGAATACTGTGTTCAGTTTTGGGCCCCTCATCATAAGAAGGTCATTGAAGTACTAGAGAGAGTGAAGAGGAGGGCAACGAAGCTGGTGAGGGGCCTGGAGCACAAGTCTTATGAGGAGCAGTTGAGGGGACTGGGGCTGTTCAGCCATGAGAAAAGTAGGCTGAGGTAAGACCTTATCACTCTGTACAACTACCTGAAAGGAGGTTGTAGCATGGAGGGTGTTGGCCTCTTCTCCCAAGTAGTAAGTGATAGAACAAAAGGAAATGGCCTCAAGTTGTGCCAGGGGAGGTTTAGATTGGACATTAGGAAAAAAGTCTTCATGGAAAGGATTGTCAGGCATCGGAAAAGTCTGCCCAGGGAAGTGGTGGAATCACCATCTCTGGAGGTGTTTAAAACGCATTTAGATGAGGTTCTTAGGGACATGGTTTAGTGCTAAAGTTAGGTTATGGTTGGACTTGATAATCCTGAGGGTCTTTTCCAACTGAAATGAGTCTATGATTCTATGTTTTAAGCTTTAGCTTGATAAAATAAACCAAATTTACACCTGCAACCTGAGAAATGCTACATTTTTTTCCAGGCTCCGGGGTGTGGTAGAATTCCCAGGGCAGGTTTAGATGTCGTCAGTTGGCTACACAGCATCCCTTCCTTAAATGTCAAGGCCTTAGCTGACAGTGTTTGTATAGGCTGTGAAGTTTGTGGAGAGAACTTATCCTCAGCAAATGTTTAGCCAGAGCCTCTCTGAAAAACAACAGGAAAGTGGGGAACAAATATAAGATTCAGTGATTGCCCTGATTTGTCAAACTCTCCAAAGATCCATGGCAATAACTGAGGCCAAAACATCTTTAGTCAGCCCCCAAGGTTTTTGTAAGCTCTGCCTGCCCTCATCCCAGACCTCACAATTCCTAAATAGAACCGGCAGAGTGTTTGGGGAAAAGCTGTGATTTTCTCTGAGAAATCAACCATTGTGTGGGAGCCCTAAAAATGGTGCCATGGTATGTACACACTATGGTTTTGTTTGTTCAAGCATTCTTGCTCATAGAAATAGTAAAAACTAAGTCCTCATTGTACATGTACATAGGATGAATATTCTGAGTTTCAGTCTGTTCTGTTCTCTTTCCCATTAATAACTAGGGTAATCTTCTTTCAAACTCAAAATGTCATGACTCTAAAGCTAGGAAGACATTACATGCTTAAGAAGATGTATTCAACTTTTGGTGTATATACTTTATACATAAAGTAAAATATTTAAAAGCTAATTTTTACTTGTTCGGTCTAACAGAATTAGAAAGCAGGTAGGGTTTTTTTGTTGCTGTTGGCTTTTTGTTGTTTTGTTTGTTTGTTTTTTTCAAAGTATTGCTTTACTTTTTTTTTTCTCCCTAAGATCTTAATAGCAAAAATGACGTCCTTTGTGGCCTACTTCCCATTTTCAAATTAAACTATATGACACAGGGATTTCGTTTTCTTTATTCTATTATTCTTATTTTTGGTTGATTATATCTGTGTCCTACCATATTCAAAACTGAGTTATATATTTCCATGGGGAGACAGAGCAGGAAGGAAATTACTTGTTGTAACCATCATTCTCACTATGATATAAACACTTCTGTGAGAGGATGGTTATCTAAAAATAATTGAATTCTCCATTTACCTTATCTCCACTGGAAACTTGTTCCTGTCAAGAGGGATGCTTGGTCTCCAGATCTTGTGTATCTTTGCCCAGGCTTTATGCATGGCATGAGATAACAGTAAGTACTAACTCAGTAGATTCTAGATCAAAATCTAGTACTATGCTGTGATCATTAGCATAGTTTGCTGAAAATATTACCTGAAGCATATATTTTTCAGCTTTTAGTCTTTGTTGTATTTGCCTGCTTGGCAGTTTCATATTAGGACAGTTAGTTCTAAAAATAAGTATTTTAAAGTATAGTTTTGGGAGCTGAAGTTGACAAATAGATATTAGATTCACTTACTGCCAAAATTTCAGTACTATTTATATTGGTAACTGCCAGTTTAAAAGAAAAACTCCACTTAACAGGGATGTAGGAAACTCTCAACTTATCCAAATACTGCATGTTTACAATTCAAACATTTCATTTTTATGTTTCAGATTGAAAGTAACGATCAATACTTTAAAAAGGATATACTTAAAGTCAGATTCCTAAACACCTACAAAGGATGCTTAAAGGCCACTTAGAAATCTGAAACCAGGTTAATTTTGTGTAGGGAGCTAATTTGAGGCAACTAGATGTGAAACTATTAGAAATTGTTGCTCATTTGGCCAATATGAATTGTGGAAAAGATTAAGGGCAAGTGCTAGATGGCTTCCTAGCCAAGGAGATCATTCTAGATTCTGGAAATACACACAGGCTGTCAAATGCATTAAGGAAACAAGTTTTTTCTCCCAGGCAAAAATGAACAAGAGCTTCAAAATGAGATTAATAACAAGAATTTTAAAAGTATTCTGAAATAATATAAGATTTTTATATATAAACGCAATTTTCTATAGTTAATTTCATAATTCAGCAGAACAAATTTGCACCTTCTCAATGTCTTACTCTCTTTTCTAAGCAACTCTTTCTAAATATTGGTTTTTTATGTTCCAAATTGTCTTTGCATGTGACATTTCATTTTTTTATCCTGCTTATGGCAACAATGTAATAAAGTTCAAGTGCTTAAGCAAACGTCTTCATTTATTAAGTGTAGAGAGATTATACTGCTCCAATGATAGCTTTTCTCTGTTGTAACTAATGAGTATGATAGGGGATGCACTGATTCCCAGACCTCAGAGATACGGTAAAAATATTCAGATTGAAAAATATAGTCATACACATTAATAGAAAAGCTGCCTGTATGAATCGCTGTCTCAGCCTAGGCTTTGCCAACACAAACAATTTAAGAAGTATATCAAAGTTAAGGACATGTATTGAAAGTGTGATCCACTCTTCATATGAGATCAAAATGTGGTAGTGGACACTTTCCATGTTGGGCTGCTTATAATTATGCACAATTTCACCCATTCAGACCAAAGTTTTCTATGATGAGAATTTAGATGAGGTTATGATCACCCATATGTTTTATTTTGGTTTGGGTTTTTTTTCTGTTGTTATTGTTGTGGCTATTTTATTATGCCCCTCCCTCCCCTTTTTTTTTTAATTTGTGGAATTTTCAACCAAAACAATTCAGCCATTTCCAAGAATAACATCAGAGTAAATACACTGTTCATTCACTATAAAATTCTCAGAGCCATTCAATACAAATATCTTGTGTTTTTATGCTTTAGAACCAGAACCAAAATTTGATGGAAGGATCACCTTGCTGTCAGGGATGTGATTTTACCATCTCTATGAGAATCTAGCCAAGTTTGATGATAGACCTCTCTTAGTTCATACAGACCATTAGAAACATCTTTGTGTATGACAGATAAATCATCATTTGTCTGCTATTCACCCATGTATAAGAGAGTCACAAAGCCTGAGAGAGGCTTTTACTGACATTGCTTTTTAAAATTCCAAAAATTGTTGCAGGTTGTCTTTCCTGTTCTTTCATTGCCTTTGCTGCTGAATCTGCATAGCAAGGGGCATGAAGAGCCAAACTGGAGTGAAGCGAGAAGAGCAGGAGCACAGGAAGAATGGAGATGAGACACCAGAAACAGGAAGGAGAAGAGTAGAAAGTGGGTCAGAGCAAAAACATGGAAGTAAGTGTGGCAGGTGCAATGAATATGTGCAGAAACTATTGGAAAGAAGGAAAAACAGGATGTCAGGCAAGAAGAGAAGTACTAGGTCAAAAATGCTACAGGCCATAGGAGACAAGGACAGGGGAATTGAGACTCCATTGGGCGTAAACTGCACTGGCACCTGCAGGCAAGCCCAAAATCTCCCACTCTCTGTTAATAATTCTGTCAAATAATTGGTGTGAAACCTTACAATTGGGTTGAGACCAAACAGCTGTAGCAAATCCTTTGTGTAAGGAGTACATTTCTTCCCTGCTAGTGGTTCATTCACATAAAAGGTAACATGCTTGTGGTAGGTTGGCCCTGGCTGGCAGCTAGCTTCCCCCTTCCTTCCTCACAGCAGGACAGGAAAGAAAACAGAAAGAATAGGAAAAAGCTTGTGGGTCAAGATGCAGGCAAGGAGATCACTTTGCCAATTGCTGTCATGGGCAAAATAGACCCCACTTTGGGTAATTTAATTTATTGCCAATTAATATAAATAGTTAATTACTGATTTGGGTATTGGGAAACAAAAAGAGTAATGAAGCAAACATTAAAACACTAGGGGAAAACACATTTCTTCCTCCTCTGACCTCTGTGTTCCTTCTGCTGTTTCTCACTCTATTTTTCCTCCTCCTTTGCCTATATAGCATTTTCTACCCTTTCTTAAGTACCTTTTCCCAGAGGCACCACCAGCACGGCTGGTGGGCTCAGTTGTGTCTTGTGGTGTGGAGCCGGCTGGAATCAGCTGGTTTTGGCACAGAGCAGCTGCAGCCTCCTCTCACTGACACCACCCCTGCAGCCCTCTGCTACCAACCCTGTGCCACCCACACTCAGTACCCTACTGGTTTTAGTTACCATATGAATTCAAGTGAGTGAAGACTGTATTGTGGAGCGTGACAATGGGCAAAGTAGCTCAACAAGAAGCCATTGAGATGGAGGTTGAAAAGGGAGAAAGCAAGGTTTTCATGGCAGGTGCAGGTTGTGTTGGTTTTCTACAATGCAACCTGTACAGAAGAGCAGTATGGTTGCATAGTTAAGCATCCCAAATTTAGGAAATATCTAAGTTGAGATTTCCCTGGTAACCTTAGCTTGCCTCTGTCAGTATGCGTGTGCTTTACTGTGATCTTTAAGGATGTATTCAACATAGAATCATAGAATCACTTTGTTTGGAAGAGACTTTTAAGAACATTGAGTCCAACCATAACCTAACTCTAGCACTGAACCATGTCCCTAAGAACCTCATATATACATCTTTTAAACACCTCCAGGAATGGTGACTCAACCACTTCCCTGGGCAGCCTGTTCCACTGCTTCACAACCCTTCCCTTTTTGGCAGTCCCAAAAATCTTACATATCCGGTCTTTTCAAAAAGACTCAGCCCCATTCAATGCACTGCAAGACAATAATCCAGGAATTAATTGGATTTGGGTGGGGAATGAGACAATCACATAGGTGTCTTGGAACTGTAACAGAAGCTGGAAAATGTTTACTGAATGATAAGTGGACTGCGAAAAAGTGTGCTAGACAGAAAGCAAGCAGTCACTAAAGCTGTCTAATTAAAACTCTTAGAGCTGGGCAAGAACTGCAACCATGCAGAAGGAAAAGAACAGAAATTCCCATGCAACAATTAAAATGTAAATATGGAGCTTTCTGCTCCTTGACTGCTTTGTGTTACTTAAACTATAAAAATCTATACTTTGCTTTATTACTATGCTTTAATACCATGAAGGTATTTAAAAACAATTCAAATACAACTTTAAAAAGATACCTCGAAACAAAGTAATTGCAAAATTAAAAACTGAATCAGAATACCCTGGAGAAATGTCAGGATAGTCTTTTTTTTTTTTTCTTTCCCAAAGACAAAGTTTAATTTCAATCAATACTGTTAAAAAGGAATTTAATTGGAAAAATCCACTGGAAAATTTTAAATAAGCCTTCCCAAGCACTTTGAAAAATTTGCCTGTTGCATCTTCATCAAAACTCACCAAATCAGTGTGTCTCTAGAAGTTGAAACTCCTGTTCTTCCCGAATAAACTCTATTTCCCTCACAGAACTGTTGCAGTAAGCAATTAATTCATTTACAAAACACTCTTGTATTACTGCAATGAATGTCACAGAAAACAGAAGGCAAAAATTAATAATTCTATGTTCATTATAAAGACTGGGTTTTATGAGGTATGTCAGGCCTGAGGTCACCCATGAGGCAACTGAATATAAAGAAATATAAAAAAGATATCCACTCAAAGAGGACTTCACATGTAACCTATAACATGAGTCTGTTTTTTAATACTATCATAATGCATATGATTGCATACAGTTACTCAGGAAATCATTATTCCAACCTATTCAAAATTAATTACTTTATTTAGTGATTTTAAAGTCCTTCTAACATTGTAGGTATACAACACAATATATTCTGAAGTAAGCTTATGAGATGCTAAAGTGAGTAATCTGTTTTAACCATCCCTTTAAAACAAAAATAAGCAGTTATTTCCAATAATGCAATCAACAACTGAACAAAAAGAGATTAAATAGCTTCTTAAATAGGAATTTAAAAGGTTCTTTCAACAGCCACACTTTCCCCTTTCAAAAAGAATGTTTTCCAGTTTTCAAAGCACCTTCAGGATGGACAAGGGATCAGACCCAGCCAGCATGGGTTTAGGAGGGGCAGGTCCTGTCTGACCAACCTGATCTCCTTTTATGATCAGGTGACCCCCTGGTGGATGAGGGGAAAGCTGTAGACATGGTCTATCTAGACTTCAACAAAGCCTTTGACACTGTCTCCCATAATATACTCCTGCAAAAGCTGGTAGCCCATGGCTTGGACAAGTGTACTCTCTGCTGGGTTAAGAACTGGCTGGAGGGCTGGGCCCAGAGAGTGCTGGTGAATGGGGCTGCATCTAGCTGGTGGCCAGTCACTAGTGGTGTCCCCCAGGGGTCAGTGTTGGGTCCAGTCCTGTTTAACAGCTTTATTGATGATTTAGATGAAGGGATTGAGACCATCATCAGCAAAGTTGGGAGGGAGTGTCGACCTGCTGGAAGGCAGGAGGGCTCTGCAGAGGGATCTGGATAGACTGGAAAAATGGACCGATTCCAATGGGATGAAATTCAACGAGGCCAAGTGCCAGGTCCTGCACTTTGGCCACAACAACCCCCTGCAGCGCTACAAGCTGGGCACAGAGTGGCTGGAGAGCAGTCAGGCAGAAAGGGACCTGGGGGTACTAATTGACAGGAAGCTCAACATGAACCAACAGTGTGCCCAGGTGGCCAAGAAGGCCAATGGTATCCTGTCCTGTATCAAAAAGAGCATGGTCAGCAGGACAAGGGAAGTGATCCTTCCCCTGTACTCTGCATTGGTGAGGCCACACCTGGAGTATTGTGTTCAGTTCTGGGCCCCTCAGGAAATGTCTTCCCCTCAGGAAAGAGATTGAAGTGCTGGAGCAGGTCCAGAGAAGAGTAACAAGACTGGTGAAGGGACTTGAACACAAGACCTATGGGGAGAGGCTGAGGGAGCTGGGGTTGTTTAGTCTGGAGAAGAGGAGGCTTAGAGGTGACCTCATCAGTCTCTATAACTACCTGAAGGGAAGTTATAGCCAGGTGGGGATTGGTCTCTTCTCCCAGGCAGTTAGCAATAGGACAAGGGGGCATGGGTTTAAACTCTGCCAGGGGAAATTTAGGCTGGATATTAGAAAGAAATTCTTTATGGAGAGAGTGATCAAGCATTGGAATGGACTGCCCAGGGAGGTGGTGGACTCACCGTCCCTGGAGGTTTTTAAGCTGAGATTGGACATGGCACTTAGTGCCATGATCTAGTAAATGGACTGAAGTTGGACCAAGGGTTGGACTTGATGATCTCTGAGGTCTTTTCCAACCCAGTCGATTCTGTGATTCTGTGATTTTAATGTGTTACATTTTTTTTCTACCATTGCAGTGCTTTTAATGTGATAATTAGAACTGTTAGCAAGTATAGGGGAACTTTATAAGGGTATTAAATCATTCTAACACAGTTTTGGGTTCTGATGGATTTAGTAAAGACTTCTAAAATGAAATTCCAAACAAATAAAATTACTAAATTCTTGATCCAGTGGAAAAAAAAAATTGCAATGACATAAAAGCTAAAGAAGTCTTGGAAAGGATAATATGTATGTATCTCTAAAATCTGTGCCATGGTAATTTGTTGAATGAAAAATTTACCCAAGGCATATAAGGTATTTCATCTGTTACGGTAAGATTTAGGAAATAACAATAATAAGTTGTCTTACCCCTGCAGCATTTTATTCTGACTCCAGGAGGGTCAAAGTCATAATTATTTTCCACAAGGAAATTATCCTGCTATTAAGCCACCATTATCTTTATATGTAGCTGTCACGGTGCATTCGGTGATGGACTCATGATGGTTCGTTTACCTTGATCTTGAAATGCAAAATTATGGCAACCAAAATGCCGAGGGGTTATAATTCAATCAAACAGTGTTACTTAATTATTTTGCCCATAAAGCGGCATGCGATAGCGAGAGAGTAAGAAAAAGGGAAAGGAAAAAAAAAGAAAAAAGGGAAAGAAAAATAAGAAGATGGGAATGAGGATTTGTTTACCACCAGATGAGTTCCAAAGGTGTCCCTCTGGTCTCCGGTCCTGTAGAGTTTTGCCGGTCCTCTGTTGTGGTTCAGGATCCTCTGGTGGGAAGATCTTAACAATGTCCATTTGGGAGTCATCTCTTCTGCTTCTTCACCCCCCGTCGCTCCCATCGTTCAAGGCCAGACTCCGCCTTTGTTTTGCAACCCAGGCTTAAACTGCACAGGCTTGAAAAGTCCTCGCTTCTCTTGCCAGGACCCATCTGTGCTTGCATGGCCTCAAGTTCAGGGGTCTCTTTCTGGTCCATTGAGTGACCTCAGGACCCTTGGTGAGGTTCTGGGCATGCTCTTCTTCATTGGCCTTTGTTTGAGGGAGGAGGTGGCGGACAGGTGTGACTGAGGCTGCAGGTGAGAATCCATCTTCTGGATGGCAGCTATTGTCCCTGGGTCAGAGAGACCCACATAACAATCCCTTTTAGGAAGCAGGGGCTAGCTTGGCTGAGGCAGCAGGCGAAGTCCATACAGCAGCCATTGTTAGCAGTAGCCCTCCGGGTCGGAGAGACCTGTGCAACACAGTTCTTCTCCTCAGGGCTCTCTCCAAGTCATTGTCCATGCGTTCTTTCTGTCAGGGCCTCAGTTCTCTCAGTTCCTGATGACTATGTTTCAAGTAAATACTGCTCCATCTTCAGACCAACTCTTACAGTAGCCCAGATAATGCAAACTCACAGAATCACAGAATGGTTGCAGTTGGAAGGGACCTCTGGAGATCATCTAGTTCAACCCACTTTCTAAAGCAGGTACACCTAGAGCAGATTGCACAGGAATGTGTCTAGGCAGGTCTTGAATGTCTCCAGAGGAGACTCCACAACCTCTCTGGGCAACCTGTTCCAGTGCTCTGTCACCCTCAAAGGAAAAAAGGTTCTCCTCATATTCAGATGGAACCTTCTATGCGTCAGCCTGTGCCCATTGCCCCTCATCCTATTGTTGGGCACCACTGAAAGTAGTCTGGTCCCATCCTCTTGACATCCACCCTTCAGATATTTAGAAATATTGATGAGATTGCCTCTCAGCCTTCTCTTCTCCAGGCTGAACAGACCCAGCTCTCTCAGTCTCTCCTCATAAGAAAAGTGCTCTAGGCCTCATATCATCTCCATAGTCCATCGCTGGACTCCCTCCAGTAATTCCTTATCCTTCTTAAACTGGGAAGCCCAGATCTGGACGTAGTACTCCAGATGCATCCTCACCAGGGCAGAGTAGAGGAGGATAACCCTCGACCTGCTGGTCACGCTCTTCTTAATGCACCCCAGGTACCATTGACCTTCTTGGCCATAAGGGCACATTGTTGACTCATGGTCAACCTGTTGTCGACCAGAACTCCCAAGTCCTTTTCTGCAGTGTTGCTTTACAGCAAGTCCGTCCCCAACCTTTACTGGTGCCGGGGGATATTCCTCCCCAGGTGCGAGACCCTACACTTGCCCTTGTTAAACTTCATTAGGTTCTTCTCTGCCCAGTCCTCCAGCCTGTCCAGGCCTCGCTGAATGGTAGCACAGCCTTCTGGTGTGTCAGCCCTTCCACCCAGTGTGGTATCACCAGCAAACTTGCTGAGGGTGCACTCAGTCTCTTCATCCAGGTCACTGATGAACAGGTTGAACAAGACTGGACCTAACACTGACCCCTGGGGAACCCCACTAACTGCAGGTTTCCAACCAGACTTTGCACCATTGATCACAACCTTCTGAGCCCTGCCCATACAGCCAGTTCATGATCCATCTCACCGTGCATTCATCCAGCCCACACTTCTTGAGCTCACCTATGAGGAGGTTGTGAGAGATGGTCTCAAAAGCCTTGCTGAAGTCAAAGTAGACGATATTCACTGCTCTTCCCTCATCTACCCAGCCAGTCATACCATCACAGAAGCTATCAGATTTGTCAAACATTATTTCCCTTTGGTGAACCCGTGCCGATTACTCCTGATAACCTTCTTTTCCTCCACATGCTTAGAGATGACATCCAGAATGAGCTGTTCCATCACCTTTTCAGCGATGGAGGTGAGGGTGACTAGCCTGTAGTTTCCTGGGTCATCCTTCTTGCCTTTTTTGAAGACTGGAGTGACACTGGCTTTCTTCCAGTCCTCCAGCACCTCTCCTGTTCTCCAAGACCTTTCAAAGATGATGGAGAGTGGCTTTGCAGTAACATTTGCCAACTCTCTCAGCACTTGTGGGTGCATCCCATCGGGGCTCATGGATTTGTGGATGTCCAGTTTCTGTAAATGATCTCTAACCTGTTCTTTCTCAACCAAGGGAAAGTCTTTCTTTTGCATGACTTCGAATCATAGAATGAGAGAATCGTTTCGGTTGGAAGAGACCCTCATGATCATTGAGTCCAACCATAACCTAACGTAACTCTAGCACTAAACCATGTCCCTAAGAACCTCGTCGAAACACCTTTTAAACACCTCCAGGGATGATGACTCTACCACTTCCCTGGGCAGCCTGTTCCAATGCCTGACAACCCTTTCCGTGAAGAATTTTTTCCTAATATCCAATCTAAACCTCCCCTGGCACAACTTGAGGCCATTTCTTCTTGTCCTATCACTTGCTACTTGGGAGAAGAGGCCAACACCCTCCATGCTACAACTTCCTTTCAGGTAGTTGTAGTCAGTGATAAGGTCTCCCCTCAGCCTACTTTTCTCATGGCTAAACAGCCCCAGTCCCCTCAACTGCTCCTCATAAGACTTGTGCTCCAAGCCCCTCACCAGCTTTGTCACCCTCCTCTGCACTCACTCTAGTATTTCAATGTTCTTCTTATGATGAGGGGTCCAAAACTGAACATAGTATTCAAGGTGCAGCTGTATGGGAATGTAGTGGAAGATTTGGTGAGGAGGTTGTTTAAATGTAAATCCGCTCAAGTGACTTGCAACTGTCTGTACAAAAAGCACATACATCACACTAATTGTTTTACTGACCTTGTGTGCTTGATGAGTAGAACCTCTGTGTTAGATAACATAGGCCTGTGAGAAACTCTAGGCACCTTATCACTAAGTCTGAGATTTCTGCTTTGTTGTGAGAAAGAGTGCAAGGCTGTGCCTGCTTGAAACCTTGAAATACAGGCGAGCTCAGTAGGCCCAGTGATCTTCCAGCAGGGCTGAACTTACCAGTGCCTGCATCCTCGCTTGTGTCATCTCTGCCTGGGAGCTTAGGTGCGACTTTGGAGATTCCCCAGTAGAGAGGTAACTAAAATAAAATTTGTTCTTTGCAATGTATTTGTGGCTTCTGGCTCTTCTTGCAACGTACCTGTGTATGTGTACACAGTGGCCTCACTAGCGCCGAGTACAGTGGCACAATCACTTCTCTAGTCCTGTTGGCCACACTATTCCTGATACAAACCAGGATGCTTGTCATGGTTGAGACGGACAAACGACATAGACCAAGTTCTTCCAAGATGAAAGTAGTAGATGCCATTTATTGCCACAAGTGCATTTTTATACAGTTTTACCAATTCATGTGTGTCTTCACTATTGGTTACAAGGTACAGCAGTAACATCTCATTGGCTAATTTTACTCTTCTACTTCCTTCTCTCTCACGGGTACATCCTTAACTTCTCCGGATACTCCTTTACTCCCATCATTCTCACGGGTAGGCCTTCGTATCTTCAAGGCTAATTTCTGTTCCTATGCCCTCCGTCAGGGAATCCACAGACCCACCGTAGTCCCCCACAGATGCTGTTGGCCTTTTTGGCCACCTGGGCACACTGCTGGGTCATATTCAGCTGGCTGTCATTCAACACGCCCAGATCACTCTCTGCCAGGGAGCTTTCCAGCCACTCTTTCCTAAGTCAGTAGCGCTGCCTGGGCTTGTTATGATCCAAGTACAGGACCCGGCACGTGGCCTTATTATACCTCATACAATTGGCCTCAGCCCAACGATACAGCTGGTCCAGATTCCTCTGTATGGCCTTTCTACCCTCCAGCAGATCAACACTCCCACCCAATTTGGTGTCATCTGCAAACTTACTAAGGGTGCACTCAATCCCTTCATCCAGATCATTGATAAAGAGATTAAACAGAACTGGCCCAAATACTGAGCCCTGGGGAACACCACTCATGACCGGCTGCCAACTGGATTTGACTCCATTCACCACAACTCTTTGGGCCTAGCCCTCCAGCCAGTATACATGTATGTCATAAATATTTATAAAGTTTACAAACTGTTTATTTCTCACTTGGTCCTGTACACATCTCAGTGGTGCAAAGCAGAGGGAAAGAGAATCAGTAATTTCTGATATCCTAGAAAAAAAGACTGGGAAAAAACCTGGAGGTTAAGTGCTATTTTGTACTTATGGAAGTTAAATCTCTTCAGATCATTTTTGGTACAGACTTGCAGAGACAGAGTGCCTGAAGACAGGCTATGTTTCAGATTGGGTCTCTCATGTCTGCCATATTCAAGTTTAAAATAGTATATTTTGTCATTTTTTCTATGCTAGGAAGCCAAATGTGTCAGAAATGTTATATACACATTTGTATTAGAAATTTAATATATTATTCTTTGAAATCATCAGCTTTTGCATTTGTACTGAGAAAGTAACTGCGGATATAACACAAGAGTCAAGAAAAGGAAAAGAGTCAGAATATGGAAGTAGAAAGTAAAAAGAAAAACAGAAAGAATCTTCTGAAATTCCCACATATATTGACTATTTCTTTGTTGTTGCCTTTTTTTTTTTTTTAACCACGAGGTCACCACTCCATCTAGAGCAGAGGTGTCAAGCTCATTTTCATCGCAGGCCACATCAGCCTTGCCATTACCTTCAAAGGGCCGAATGTAATTTTAGGACTGGGTAAATGTAGGAGTAGTTACATTTATCCAGTCCTAAAATTGCATTTTGCCCTTTGAAGGCAACCACGAGGCTGATGTGCCCCCCTCCAGTGAAAATGAGTTTGAAACTCCTGGTCTAGACTATTCATGGCCCATGGGAAAGCAACACAGCTATGAACCCCCTTCTTTTCAAAGACTCAGGTGTCTCAGGTATCAACTTTTTTCTAACTGTTCAAATACATGTCAAGGCATTTACTTCCTGACAATATGTATTTTTAATCTATCATTCATTGTGGCTAACTGAACTCAGGCAAATTTACAGTGAAACACAGAGTTAACTTTAGGTATGTCCCGGAAATGAACGAGATACCTCTATACCCATGTTTGCTTGTGTCATGGAAGGGCTGAGAACCAAAACCAAGGTATAAAAGCCAAACATCACAGAATCAGGCTTAAGCCATGCAGCTTCTCATTTCAGTAGGCTGCTTTGCAAGAATACGAGCAATTTCTGCTAGCACTTCAGAACCTCAAAGCACTCTAAAGGCTGATCTCTGCCAGCTGGGAGTAAACTGAATCAAGCAGTAACAGTGCATAACACTTTAAATCATAGCCTAACCCTCAAGCAACCCTCAGCTAAAGACTGGGAGTTGCAGTGGTATCAAAGCAGCATTTTTAACACTACTAACTTTAACACTACTAATGACTAAGTGAAAACAAAGAGTGAAGGCTCACAGTTGTCATGTTGTTTCATACAGAAAATTGCATAGCAACATCTCAGTTTTAAAGCATGATCGTAGCATAGGAACCTTATCATCTGGTATTTATGGCAAACACCTCCTCAAGTAAAAGGCAGGGTTTTTTATCCAACCTAGCTAAAATCAACAGCGGTGAATCCAGATAAATAAGTTTACCTATTTTTCAGCAATGCTTGTTTTGTTTAAAAGTATGATTTCTCTAGGGCATGCAGATCAGCAAAAATTCCTCTGCAAAACAGCATTCCTAACCAGTGGCAACACCTTTCCTCTACTCTGCATGAAGCAAGTGCAGAGGAAGAAAAAAAAATTGACTGCTTTCAGCATGTTGCCATTCATATTTTGAAAAACATACAGTGCTAAATTGTTTCCCTTCCAAATCTGTCCTACAGTTGCATCCACAGAAACCCAGAATTATCACTCAAATCTTGCCAGTTTCTGTTCTCTTTCAGTAATAAGAGTTTTCCAGGCAAGGGCTTCTGAATCAAACTTATTTACATCCAAACACAAATAGGACTCTCTGCTCAAGGTTATTTTAGAAATGACCCATTTTTCTACTGAGATTCATAGAATTTTATGTTATTTTTCTTCAATATGGGCAGATATAACTAATAAAACTGTTTTGACAAACACTTTGAGTTTGCAGATTTTTGTGATATATGAACGTGACTGACTTGATAACAGAGAGGCATTATGACCACCTCAGTACTTAGTACAGTGGTGAGATTTTATTTTCGTATCTCTACATCTGTGTCTGCAGGAAGAATCTGAGGACTTTTTCTTGTTACTTTGGTTTTAAACCATTTAGAAATAAGTGCTGTGCGTAAAAGAGACTGGATAAAGGGCAGAGGAGTAGGCTGCTTTCTGAATAAATCATTGTCCAAAAATCTTTGTTTTAAGCTGAAAAAAGTATACTTGTTAACATAATTTCATGGCTGAACTTCAATAATCTCTGTGACAAAAAGAATTGAAGGACCATGTGAAGATTAAGAAGTGAAGGTTACTAATTTGATTCACAACAGGCTCAGCAGAAACATGGTATTTGGTGTACCTACTTCAGGGAAGTAAACTCATGACGAGCATTTAAACTGTCAAAAATGTGAAATGACAATCAAAATCCTAAGTTACTCAGTCTTTTCAAAAACAGGAATGCAAAGAATTTACAGAAACCACTTTTCAGAAACCACAGTTACTAGAATACTTATTAACTTGTGGGGCATAACTAATTGTTTGTAGTTAACTCCAGAGAACCATGACAAATGTGGAACTTTTTGTTTTCGTTCATAATTTGACACTTAGACCAACACATAACTAGAGCAAGCTGGTTCAATGCCATCACTAAAACCTGCTGAATTTTACTCTGTGTGAGACTTTGTAGAACAGCAGAGGTGGGTAAGCACTTTCCTAGTCTAGCTATCTGAGATAGAGATCTATGTGGCCCTGTCTTTCACATATACTATTGAATCACACAGCACTAGAAATTCCAGCACAGTATAGAGTTTTTAGTAGAAATGAAACACTATGATATATAGTTCCTAGATGGCCTATTTGGATTCTTAAATAAAGTGTGATCAATAATTATTCAACTTTTTTGCTTTATGCATGGCACGATGAATTATACCTGCAGTGGATAGTAACTACACTTTGTACTTACAGATTATCCATGTTCTATAGTGTAGAAGAACAATCTTAGTCTTTTTGAAAAACAAAGTGGCACGCAGCAACTATTGACAATGAAGTACAGTTTTTTATGAATTTGCTGCTTGAGTAAGTGGTAGGTAGCTTTTGCATAGCACGTTTTAAGCACGTGTTACAGAATGGGGGTCTTGGCACTGAGTTGAGTAGGGCAGTGGGTAATGAGCTTAGGTGAACAAAGCACATTACTTTTGGATGTAGTGTTTCTACCCAAGTCCTGTTTTTCCACCTCTCTCACCTGAACCTGAGTGAAATTTAAAAACTAGCTTGTGTCTCCCAGAGAACCGAATTTGGTAGGTTTTGTTCTTAGTTTATTTCATGTGCAAGTAGGCTCAGGCTCTGATAAAATGCAGTTATTTCAGCTTTCTTTCCAAATGCAGCAGCAGTACTTGTCCTCTGCCCTGATTCTTTGATAAAACATCTGTAAAGCTAAAGCATTAATCCAAGAATCAAGAAAGCAAGATTATCACCTCAGTCAGATGGGAGACAAATATACGTGTCCCAAGAGCATCTCCTTCTGTTTGCTGTCAGCGGGACACACTTTATCTTCACAACTGAATCTCTGCTGTTACCCAACAAGGAGTTCAAAATACAAAGAGAGTGAGGAAGAAGTAACCTAGCTCCACAGCCAGGTATTTAGAATATTCTAGGGAGACAAGGAAGACCCAGATTTTGGGCACTCTAATGGCCATTTTGCATTAAACTCTCTTCAGGCATCACATAGATACAGATCAAGAGTTAGAAAACAAGTTTCTTCCTTCTGTGGGAAATACCCCAGACATTGACTTTATTGCATAGAGGCAGACTTTCAAAAAAAAAAGAGGATTCTCCTGACTGATGGAAACAGCAGGTCTGGTATGCTTTGTGTATGGGAATTGTGCAAGAATGGCAAGAAGGCTCATTGTAAATACGCTCAAGCAACTGCACCTGGGATGTAGAAAAAGCACATACATCACACTAATTGTTTTACTGACCTTCTGTGCTTGACAGGTAGAACCTCTGTGTTAAAAAACATAGGCCTGTGAGAAACTCTTAAGGCACCTTATCATTATGCCTGAGATTCCTGCTTTGTTGTGAGAAAGAGTGCAAGGCTGTGCCTGCTTGAAACCTTGAAATACAGGCAAATGCAGCAGGCCCGTGATCTTCTACCAGGGTTGAATTCTGCAGTGTCTGCATCTCTACTTGTGTCGCCTCTGCCCAGGAGCTTAGGTGCTGCTTTGGATATCCCCTGGAAGTGAGGTAACTATAATAAATTTGCTCTTTGCAATTGCGTTTATGGCCTCTGGTTGCTTCTAGCAATGTGCCTGCGTTGGCTCACACACTTTGGGAAAAAACAGGTTAGGAAGAGAAAAGTGGACCCTACTTCCCTGGCCCATTCTTGAGAGGCTTTGAGCTGTAGATCTCAAATGGATAGTTTCCTGCTTACTGCCTCAAGATCTGGAGAAGAGACAAGCTGAAAACATGCCTGGTTGTCAGTTAGTTACTGGCTACCTTTAATGAGTTCCCTTTGCACCTAGGAGGTTAGTTTACAAGGCACTGTATGGGGAAGCAACACATCTAAATCAGCAGAGAACAGGTTAGTGGAACTGATGGAACACAGGTTGCACTTCAGTGCATATTTTTCTTTCACTACCAGGCTGACCAGTAGATTTTCATCTTCTCCTTTTGAAACTAGTGTGGTAGAGGGCTTAGTAAGACAAAGATGCAGGGCACTGTAGCATCTACCTTTCAAATCTCAACATCTTTGGCACTAGCCCAGGGTAAATATGCAATCCTTACTCTTTGACAACATTGTTCAAACACTGAATTAATGTTTTCTAACTGCATCAGATTGACTCTATCTAAAAAAAGTACATAACCACTATACACAGGACATATAGCATAAGTGCAAACTGATCAAACAAAGTTCTTTAAGTCTAATCTCCAAAGTGTCACTTCCTTTTAGGTCTCCATTTCACTTCTGGAATTACAACCAAAAGCACTAGTTCTTATTGATAGCTTTGGCCATTGTGGCAGTTGCACATCCCCCTGAGATCTGGATCCTTCAATGGGGCAGTTAATGGCTCTTTTAGCACCTTAATGGGACCCTGAGTCAGTTGACAGGGTCGTTAGCAGAGGAGGTGCCCAGAGTAGCTGCAAAGCTTCTGGACCGTGTTTCAATGCCCACAGCCAGATCTGACCAGACTATAAATGGGGCTCCCACTGAAGACCCTCTTTGGAGTGGCCTTGGAGTAGCGGGTCTGTGAACTGGAACCCTCTCCTTAGACTGGGATGCCGTCTAAGGAGACTTCCCAGGATTGAGAGTGCCTCACCTCGTTGTTTGGGTGAGTGGTTATTTACTGGATACATCCTTGAATGAGTCCTTGCCTAACCCAGGCAAGTGATTATTTCTTGTGGGTACCCTGGAGTCGGAGGGCTCTGGTTGGTTTCTTGTGAGTGTGTGCATGCATGCTGTGGATCCTCATTATTCTTATTTTGCTGCACCCCAATAATCTCAACTGATATCCGAACCTGTATTTTATGTTGTCAGAGTGCTAACTAATTGTATAAACCCTGTTTTGGTCAGTTTATTGGTTGCACTTTTCCAGCCAGAATAAAGTCTGTTTTGGAACTCGTTGTCCACCTAAAACTGACTTTGGGGTACCTCCATGACATTTAAAATGGTGTAGTCGGCAGGATATCAGAAATGGAGAAATTATTATGGGGCTACAGCTGTAATAATCCTTCTGTGGCAACCTGCACACATCGGGCAGAAGCAAGCTGATGTGGTCCCAGAGTGACCGTAGCTGCGTGTGCTGTTTTCTGTGCTTCTGTTTGTGTTGCTGTCAATGCTGTTCTTGGTGTTGTTCTGTGCACCTGCTTAAAGCAAGCCCGAGACCAGCACAAATGCTGTAGCCAGTTGGAGAGGCATGATTCTAGAAAAGAGCTGGAAATATATTGTTTGAAAGCAGAGTTACGGTGAGAGAGAAAGTGAGTGCATTTTTAGGACAAAGGATTGAACTCATGTTAACCCAAGCAAAATTTCCCCTAGTATTGCCCAAATTCGGAAATTGATTGTGGACACAGAACCTGAGGACTGGGATGGAGATATCTGGGGAGATTCTGAAAACAGTGTTGATGAAGAGGAGGTAGAGACAAAGGATGTAGGCCCTCTCATTAAAACTGAGACATGTACAGGTCCACAGGGTGGAAACTCCTGTACTGCTGTTTGTACTACCCCATGGACGGGACCTGAACTTGGCGACTTGCAATCTAAATTCTCACGTTAGCCGGGCGAAACAGAAACTGAATATCTTTCCCTTACGGGGTGTGATCGGATACTATTGAGTAATGAGGAAGCTGCAGGCTTTTGGGGACCTGGTGTGTTTTCAAGTGATGGTCCGAATGGTGATCAGCCCATAACATCTTGTGTGGCTTACTGGGCTGGTGGTGTGGATCCCAAGGAACGTGGGGAGCCCATCACCATTAGGATAAGAGGCTTGCTGGAGCTGGTTGAGGGCGTTCAAAAGGCTGCTTGTATACAGACAATGTACGAAAGAGGGCGGCAAGGAATTGCCATGGCTGCACCAGTAAACCTGACCCACCTTCGGCTGCTTATCAGAGGGCTGCCGGACGCTTTAAAGATACATGTCCAGTCCCTCAGGGAGAGAATTCAGGAGGCTATTGACTGTAACAAGCAGAACCCTGGAAATCTGCCTGCACATGTATTAACCTGGGCTGAAATCCTGCACAATTTAGTCACCTACGGGCGTGAAATGGGATGGGTGGACCCGGGTGGCAGCACAGAGACTTCTTGGAATTGAGAGTGCCTCACCTCCTCGTTTGGGTGAGTGGTTATTTACTGGATATATCCTTAAATGAGTCCTTGCCTAACCCAGGCGAGTGATTATTTCTTGTGGGTACCCTGGAGTCGGAGGGCTCTGGTTTGTTTCTTGTGAGTGTGTGCATGCACGCTGTGGATCCTCATTACTCTTATTTTGCTGCACCCCAATAATCTCTTCAACTGATATATGAACCTGTATTTTATGTTGTCAGAGTGCTAACTAATTGTATAAACCCTGTTTTGATCAGTTTATTGGCTGCACTTTTCCAGCCAGAATAAAATCTGTTTTGGAACTTGTTGTCCACCTAAAACTGACTTTGGGGTGCCTCCGTGACAGCCATAAGGAACTAAACTAAGATCACCATTTTGTTTACCATAGACATTAAAATCCATCTCTGTCATGTTTTCAGTATAGCAAAAAAAATGATCACATGGCTATCTCTTGCACACCCAGAAGTTATCTTGACACCACCTGCCTGATCTGTCTGATATCTCTCATCAAAAAGTTGAACTGAAAGCTGACTGGATCAGGTTGTATCTGTACAGTATCTTGAGGAAGCAGGCTAGAGCGTGTCACTTTGCCAACTCAGCTCTATGTACACATACACACACTCGTGCATGCACAAATTGCTTTCATAGGATGTCTCTGACTTAGCTACCAGCATCCATCTTGGTGCCACCTCAAGGCATATCAAGGATAAGAGGGTTATTAGGGGCAGTCAACATGGCTTTACCAAGGGTAAGTCATGCTTGACCAACCTCATAGCCTTTTATGAGAATGCAACAAGGTGGATGGATGATGGCAGAGCGGTGGATGTGGTCTACCTTGACTTCAGTAAAGTCTTTGACACAGTCTCCCACAGCATCCTCACAGCTAAGTTGAGGAGGTGTGGTCTAGACAATAGAGTAGTGAGGTGGGTTGCAAACTGGCTTAAGGAGAGAAGCCAGAGAGTGGTAGTCAATGGTGCGGAGTCTAGTTGGAGGCCAGTATCTAGTGGAGTGCCTCAGGGGTCAGTACTGGGGCCAATATTATTCAATATATTCATTAACGATTTGGACGAGGGAATGGAGTGTACTATCAGCAAGTTTGCTGATGACACTAAGCTGGGAGGAGTGGCTGACACGCCAGAAGGCTGTGCTGCCATCCAGCGGGACCTGGACAGGCTGGAGAGTTGGGCGGGGAATAACCTGATGAAATTTAACAAGGGAAAGTGTAGAGTCCTGCATCTGGGCAGGAAGAATCCCAGGTTCCAGTATAAGTTGGGGAACGACCGATTAGAGAGCAGTGTAGGGGAAAGGGACCTGGGGGTCCTGGTGGACAACAGGATGACCATGAGCCAGCACTGTGCCCTTGTGGCCAGGAAGGCCAATGGCATCCTCGGGTGTATTACAAGGGGGGTGGTCAGTAGATCGAGAGAGGTTCTCCTTCCCCTCTACTCCGCCCTGGTGAGACCCCATCTGGAATATTGTGTCCAGTTCTGGGCCCCTCAGTTCAAGAAGGACAGGGAACTGCTGGAGAGGGTCCAGCGTAGGGCAACAAAGATGATTAAGGGAGTGGAGCACCTCCCTTATGAAGAAAGGCTGAGGGAGCTGGGTCTCTTTAGTTTGGAGAAGAGGAGACTGAGGGGTGACCTCATTAATGTTTATAAATATATAAAGGGTGAGTGCCATGAGGATGGAGCCAGGCTCTTCTCAGTGGCAAACAATGATAGGACAAGGGATAATGGAATCAAGCTGGAACACAAGAGGTTCCACTTAAATTTGAGAAAAAAACTTCTCAGTGAGGGTGACAGAGCCCTGGAACAGGCTGCCCAGGGAGGTTGTGGAGTCTCCTACTCTGGAGACATTCAAAACCCGCCTGGACATGTTCCTGTGTGATCTCACGTAGGCGTTCCTGCTCCAGCAGGGGGATTGGACTAGATGATCTTTTGAGGTCCCTTCCAATCCCAAACATACTGTGATACATACTGTGATCCATCTACTATAAAGGTACCTTGAGATCAGGCCACCAACAAATCCAATCTATCCTTATGTTGGAGAATGAAAAACTTGTAGAACTCTTTGAGTGCGACGGGCGGACTGGCGAAGACAAAGAATCGGGCTCAATATGAGTTTAACATCAATGCCCTTTAATGAACCTTTAACAACACTGAATATCAATGTCTGCCAGTGCACGTTTTTGAAACCCTTATATAGTCTTTACCCAGTGGTCACGTGGCAAGTGCAGGCTATGATTGATTACTCTCTGCAGTCACTCTTCCCCCCCCCCGCTATGGTGATTAGCTGCAGGTCACTGTCCACGAACTGTTCATGCGCAGTGACGACAGCGCCCCTCCTGCAGCCTGGGTCGAGGATAGACCAGCTTCTGTTTACTTCCGTTCTGTCTTTGGTGTCTCCAGAAAAACCTTCCGTGTAGGTCCTAGCCTGCACCACAGCCACATCAAACTCTGGCTTGTTCACAGCACACAGCCCATGTCCTCTTTCTTCCAAAAACTCTCCACAGTTCCTCCTTTTTTCTTTTTGGACAAGCCAGGCTTGATTATCTATGCGTTCTAACCCATCTTTGATACGTGATGAAGAACAACTTATACATAACATATCAATTACAACAACAATCAACATAAACAATGCACTTTGCAATAAACCCTTAATCCACCCCCTTAGGTCAAGTCAATTTGTTAAACTTTCTAAACAAAAAAATCAGTTGGTTCGATTTCCTACGGCTCTGGCCCTACGGGAAGGCGATCATCACAATTGTCATAGTTGTCAAACCATGCGCTAATATTTTTCCTCTTAGTAAACTTGAGGTACTCCATTGCTGTTTTAATATTGCAATGGATTGATTAAACAAATTCCAAGAACTTTTATTTAATGGTACTCCTACTCAACATGTAACAAACAGTGTGCTGGGTGTTGATCAACCTGCCCAGAAGGTAGTGGTGTTTAAAGACCTTCCTAACATTACCATACATTTTGTCGAGGATCAAAAGCAGTTCTTAACAAAAACCCAGGAACTAGACTGCTTCTCAAGAGAATGAAAAAGATACAAACTTTCCACATGCTTAACACTTTATCATTAAGACCTAGTTATATAACTATATTACACATACATGTCACAGCTAAATTAATGCGAAGGTTACACCTCACTCTGTGTCCTCCAAAGGTTCTGTTGCAGGAAGTTGATTCGGTTGATTTTGCTTCAACTCCGGCTTTACTGCTTGGCTTGGAACCCACAACGGACCTTGATCTGTGGAGAGACACACATACCCTCTACCATTAACAATAACAGGTGCCGGTCCCTTCCACATTCTAGTGGTGGGGTCGCTGAACTGCTACCACTACTGGTTGGATTGTAGATGAGACTTGCTGGCTAACTTGTTGAAGAGATCTCTGCATGACCCCTTCGAAAGCGACAGGCATCACTTCTGCATTTCACTGTTCTTCTGTCCTGGCTACTCGTGTCAGCATTTCTTCTACTGAAGATCCTGGTGGCAGGGTTGCTAGTATTTGTTTAGTCTTTGAATTTGCATTATCGAAAGCCAGCAACCGAAACATTTGATTTTTCATTTCTTCTGATAAATCTGGGTTTTGCATTATTCCTTCATGTAGCCAGTCAATAAAATGCGTGAAATTTTCTGTAGTGCCTTGGCGTATTCCGCTGAATGAGGGAGCTAAGGGTCCTGGTAAAGTTAAGAAAGCATCTAGGGCAAGTTGTGCAGCTTTCCGGTGAACTTCAGCAATAAATCGCAGTTGAACTTCTATTGTAGCGTACTGTCCGCGACCCGTATAGGTGTCGGGTACCACATTGGTTAATGGGTCATTTGGACTGGTGTGTTTGGCTGTTTCTTGCTGCGCTCGTTGATACCAGGCCGATTCCCACAGGAGGAATTGTGCTGGAGTTAGTAATAAGCACATTAAATTTTGGCAGTCCATGGGACACAATAAGTCAGCAGTAAAAATCCAATGCAGTATTTGTCTGGTAGCTTCTGAATGTATCCCATAGTTCGTGATTGTTTGTTTGGCTTGCTGTAAAATTTTCCATTCATGTGGTTCCCATACCGCTGTCTGGGTGTTCATATTTTGAATTACCGGTAGGGCTAATTTTGCTGGAGACCAATCACCTTCTAGAATGGCATCTTTGATGACCCCTGACCATCTGCCAGATCGGGGTGGTGGCCGGTCAGTAGGTTCTATGGGTACCTTTGGTTGCATTGTTTGCGGAAGGCAACCTGGTTTTTGATACTCGATTTGTCTCTTATTTTTCTCTACATCTGACATTCGCAAGTCAAGTTGTTCAAGCTTACTGGTAATGACTTGCAGTAACTGCTCTACTCCTTGTGATGAGCCCAATGATGTAGAAGGAGGCTCACAGGATCCCTCCACATGTATTTTTGGAGGTTCTTTTGGGGGGTGGCCCCTGGTGCCGTGGCCCGGTCGGGCCCAGCCTGGCTGACGCGATAGTCTCAGAGGGGGGCGTGTCTGACTCGGGATAGGGCAGAGGCGGAGCTGTAGGAGGAGGGCGGCACTCAGGGCCTCCCACATCCGGACAGTCCCCTAGTTGCACTTCCGCTTTCTTCTCACATTGCCCCAGAGACTCAGACGGGGAAACTTCCGGTTCTTTGTTTGAGGAGGGTAAAGTTTCCAACTCCCGCCGCAGATCGGATTGCGAGAGTATTGGCTGAGCCGGGACCCCTCGACCACCCCGAACAGCAGGCAGACCCCACAGAGTAGCCCACAGGTCCCTCTTCTCTTTTGGCTGACAACTTTTATCAGTCCAGGTTTGTTCTGGGGCAAGCGCCTTCGCAGCTCCCAGGGCAGTGCGTTGTTCTGACTTCATTACTTCCAATGATTCTAACACGGTTCTCCACAAATCTCTCAGAGCTTTAATTTCTTTCTCTTCTTCCCCTCTGAGAGTCTTATCCCACATAGTGTCCCCCAATAATCTCCATTCCATTGGGGAAAACAAAAGTGGAATTTCTCCAAAGTGTCCCAATTTCTGGACTAATGTAATCAATGTGATTAAGTTTTCCTGTGACGATTCGATACCTCTCTTAGAGAGAATATGCATCAACAGTGCCACAGCTGTCTCAAGTTCCATTATCAAATCAGTGTGGTCTTAAGTACGAGGCGAGTGACCAGCTTGTCTGGTGCTTGTCTTTTGTTACCGGACAAAGCACACTCTCCTACAACCCGGTTTGGCTCCGTCGTTTAATGAATGCTGCTTGCCGCAGTAAATGGCACTCCGGAGATCCTACTTTTGCTAACAACCATCCTCTGCTACCAGATGCTGGAGAATGAAAAACTTGTAGAACTCTTTGAGTGCAACGGGCGGACTGGCGAAGACAAAGAATCGGGCTCAATATGAGTTTAACATCAATGCCCTTTAATGAACCTTTAACAACACTGAATATCAATGTCTGCCAGTGCACGTTTTTGAAACCCTTATATAGTTTTTACCCAGTGGCCATGTGGCAAGTGCAGGCTACGATTGGTTACTCTCTGCAGTCACTCTTCCCCTCCCGCTATGGTGATTAGCTGCAGGGCACTGTCCATGAACTGTTCATGCGCAGTGATGACAGCGCCCCTCCTGCAGCCTGGGTCGAGGATAGACCAGCTTCTGTTTACTTCCATTCTGTCTTTGGTGTCTCCAGAAAAACCTTCCGTGTAGGTCCTAGCCTGCACCACAGCCACATCAAACTCTGGCTTGTTCACAGCACACAGCCCATGTCCTCTTTCTTCCAAAAACTCTCCACATCCTTATGGCAGGAAAATTCAGGAGTATGTGGGCAAGGACAAGAGGGATCCCTGATGGCACTTGCAACTACATTACTGGTCTGGTGCATGCCAAGGGATAGCGAGGGTCTAAATTTTTTCCATGGCCGCCTCTGAAAGTCACATCGAGAGGATTTACAGCCGTTTGGAAACAGAGTGACATTAGATTTATGTAGAGTCTCAGCCTTGTATTTAAAATGCAGATGATATGCTATGTTTGTTTACCATTTTTAACACAAAAGGGATGAGACCTTTTGTGGATACTTCAACATCATGTGTTATTGATAAAAGATCACTTGTAACAGTTAAAAACCCATGAAATAGGAAAGAACTGATGCCAGAATCTTGAACAAGGAAATCCTGGGTCTTTCTGAATTGAGGAAGCCTAAGCATATTGTTCAAGTTATTAGGTTTGTAGCCAAGAGGAAGAAAATATATGTTGGTTGCCTTATTCAGGTCACAAGCAGCATTTACTTCTCAGCAAGATTCTTCTGTAGACAAGGTTTTATTGAATTATTTACACTTAAATCTCAGTTATAAGGTCAACTGACTTTATATACATGCCCTGGTTTTGTTAAAAACAAGACCAGTTTCTCTTTTAGTGTATTTTCCTTTCAACTAAGTTTTTCTAAGTAACTGCACTTTTCTGAATTTAGCTGCATGTTTTTTCAGACAATGTCCACTCTGGAGCTGATAACAGTAGCAATGGTATGCAGAAGAGTCCCAGGTTTAGACTTATTGCTATGGTAGCCAAGGTTACTGATAAATTTTGCACATTCCATAAGTGAAAGGGTCATATTTGCAAGGAGGGGCAAACAGAACAGATGACTAAAACTGACCGAGTATTCCATCCCATACACGTCATACACCCTATAAAAATGAGAGATCACAAGGGTCTCGCTCTTCTTTGACCATGGTTGGCATCTGAGGAGCACCCTGCCTGTCGTGCCTGCGATCCGAGGCCTGGTTCCAGACCCTGCATCCCTGAATCCAGTTCCGGTTTGCTGCGGAGTCTAGCCCAGGACTTCCAGGTGCCTGCCCTGCAGCTGCTGGAGCCGTGCTGGCTCCGCTGCGGGCAATGCTATACTGCCCCGGGAAATTCAAGATTGGTTTTGTATATTTTGTATCATTTTATCTGTTTATTAGTAGCATTAGTAAAGCATTTTTAACTTTTTCCAACTGGCAAGTCTCTCCCTTTTCCTCCTCTTCCCTTTCCTTAGTGGGGAGGGTGGTGGTGGTGGGGTAACAGAGAGCATCTGCCATGGTTTATTGTCACCCTGCAGTAAACGGTGACAATACATAAATAGCCACCACTAGAATAACAGTCATGCACATCATACACATAAACATAATCTGTATAACTCAAACAGGTTGGACTGACTGCAGTCGCTGTCTCTACACAGGCAAGGAACCCCTAAAAAAGCCAAGGGGAATTGCTCCAGAGCCAATAATTGTGTTGCACAGGTGTCTCTGACCCAGGGGCTATCGGTAACAATAGCTGCTGTGTGGACTTCACCTGCTGCCTCAACCAAACTTGCCCCCATCTCCTAAAAGGAATTGTGTTATACGGGTCTCTCCAACCCGGGGACAATAGCTGCTGTCCAGAAGATGGATTTTCACCTGCTGCTTCAGCCAAACTTGCCCCCCACCTCCTCCCTGTTACTAAGGACAATGAAGAAGAGCATGCCCAGAAGCTCGCCAAGGGTCCTGAGGTCACCCAATGGACCAGAAAGAGACCCCTGAACGCAAGGTGACGCAGGCACAGATGGGTCCTGGCAAGTAAAGCAGGGACTTTTTGGGCCTGTGCAGTTAAGCCTGGATTGTGAAACAAAGGTGGAGATTGACCTCAAACAATGGGAATGAGGGGCGGTGAAGAAGCATAAAAGATGACTCCCGACTGGACATTGTTAAGATCTTCCCACCAGAGGATCCCGGATCACAACACAGGACTGGCAGGATTCTACGGGACCGGAGACCAGAGGGACGCCTTTGGGAGTCATTGGTGGTAATTAAAATCCTCTTTTCCCTTTTTTTTCTTTCCCTTTTTCTCTACTCTATTGCGTGCTGCTTTACAGGCAAAATGATAAAGTAACACTGTTTGATTCAATTATAACCCCTTGGCATTTTGATTGCCTTAATTTTGCGCTTCGAGATCAAAGTAAACGAACCATCACGAGTCCATCACCGAATGGACCGTGCCATTAAATTGGCATCACGGATAGGATTCTGGGAAATAGAGGAGTGCAGGTAGTGTAGAGGGCTCTGTCTCTTGGAATCAAACCAAAAGATCTCAAAGTGCAAAAGGGGTGTTGCTCTCATGTTGATGAGAATTGTCTGCTAGGGAGAGTGAAGGGTCAATCTTGTGTAACTAAGTTGAACCTTCCCATAGCAGATTTTTTGGCCCCTTCAACCACTTGGGTAAGAGAAGGGTGACACACCAGTTGCTGCGGTTTTTGTAACTAAGTTGTGCCTTCCTGAAGTAGGTTCCGCCCCTTCATAATAAGAATGATCGAAAAAGCTGATAATCAAGATTTTTGGTTAGTGAAAGATCAAGACTCGTTCTACACACTTTTAGCAAAGTATAGGACTCGACCCTCCGTACCTGGAGAAGACTGGGCTCGTGGTAATTGGGCTGATTTACAGAGTGTAGTAGACCGAGTGATTTCTTTACAGACTAAGTCTAAGTTTAGATCAAATAAAGATAAAGCTGTAGTCTGTGCTGTCCTAGGAGCTAGCCTAGTAGCAGCGATTGAAGATCGCCTCAGGTGATGTAGTAATGAAAGCAAAATTATAGAATCCCTTGAAAATCTAGTGCAGGTTTTGCAAAAAACAACCTCCAGTTTAGGACAACAAGTAGAAAATTGTTTTCAACATTTAGAAAAAGAGAGGAAAGAAAACCACTCATTAAAAGCTACTCTAAAGGAAGAATGTTTAAAAAACACAGGAGTGCTGAGGCAGCAGGAGTTAGAGGAGAAAAGTATCCAACAAATAAATCAAATTTACCCTCAGAAAGAATTGGAGGAGATGGGAAAACGTTATGACGAATATCCACACGTGAGTCCCTTAGTGAAAACAGAATATTTTCATGCAAATGAGGGGGATGCTGACCCTCACATTACAACTAAGCAAACACCTTACACTGCCACTGAGCTGGCCAAACTAAAGAAAGAGTACAGCCACCTTCCTAAATAATCTGAAACTGAATACATGTGGCATGTATCCCTAACTGGGGGAGACCAAATTCAGTTAAGTGAACAAGAAGCTAATGGTTACTGGGGGCACGGAGTTTTCTTAACAAGTGGTGACATGCCCCATGGTCCCTAACCCATCAAGCTGCTTATTGGGCTGGAGGGCTAAACCCTTTAGACGGGGGAAAGCCCTTGGCAATCACTGGCACACCTGATCAATTGTTAGAAAGTGTACACAAATCAGCCTGCTTACAAATGATACATAAAAAGAAATTAATTCCCAAATGTGAATTCCCAATGATGTTGCCAGTGAATCCAGACATGATGACTGATGACTCCCTTGATAAGGGGACTTCCAGAGTCACTTAAATCTACTGGGATTAACCTTCAAATGACAATCACATTAATGAGCCCAGTAGAAAGGTTGGAAGGTGTGATTAGAAGCCAGGGTAACAGAAATGGGAACCAGAGAGATGGAGCTAATACTAGCATAGATTCCCCCTTCACCCCTGCCCCGACTTCCCCCAACCAACCAAATACTCAAAAGGTGTGGACATGAGGGGAAGTAGCACAAGAACTGATAGATTATAGTGGGAAATATGGCCCAGTAAAAATCCTAGAAGAACCGTTGAGAGGAATCCGTCATACTGAAGTCAAGAATCTGCCCCTCTCTACCAGTACTGCTGCTGCTATCGGTGCCCCAAGAAAGGAGCATCCGTACATTAAAACAGGAAAGGGAGAACAACCAAAGAACTGACAACAATGGTGATTTTTGGGAATTAAAAAGGGAGTTCCCAGAGATATAATGGAGGGCTTACCCCTTGATAAACTTAGTAAACTAGTATCAAGGTGGCAAAATCCAAAAGAACATTCACAGACCGTGAAAGAAGTCCTACCTGTTATACCTTCAGCTCCCTCCCCCACCGAGGATGAAAGTCTCTCCCAGAAACAGGAAAACTAGAACCTCCATTCCCTAGTAGTGAGCGGAGGAATGGAGGATGGATTTATATCTGACAGCTCACACATACTAGAGGGGGAGATTTATTGATCACGGCTATAGTGGGTCCTAAGCGTGCACCTGTAACCTTTTTGATTGACACCAGTGCACAGATTTCTGCTCTAAGCGAAGTAGATGCTGGAAGGTGTGGAGTTTCTCCCTTGAGGTGACGTTTTTGCGTCCTTAACGCTTTAGGGTCGACAGAAGTTATGAAAGTTGTTTGAGTAAAATTGTTATTGCTGGGGAATGAGAGCACAGTCATTATTGAGATGGTGATTGGAGACATTCCAAACAGTTTGCTAGGTATGGATACCCTCAAAGGCAGACAGTGGGAAGATTCAGAAGGATTGTTGTGGACTTTCGGAATGCTGCAGCTACATGTCAGACTACTGCAAACTGCACCTGCACGCCCATATAGCCAGGTCACAAACGTTAAGCAATACCCCCTTCCCCTGGGTGCCAAAGAAGGTATCAAACTGGTTATACAAGAAATGCAAGAACAAGGAGTGGTAATAAATACCCATTCTCCTTTTAACTCTCCAGTGTGGCCAGTTAGAAAACCCAATGGGACGTGGCGACTTACAATAGATTTTCAGCGGCTGAATGCCAACACCGATCCTTTAATCGCCGCAGTCTCCGATCTGGCTGAACTAATAACCATGATACAAGAAAAAGCTCATCCAATCATGGCAACAACAGATGTTAAAGACATGTTTTTTATGATACCATTGTGACCAGAAGACAGAGATTATTTTGCGTTCACCTGGGAAAGAAAACAATACACTTTCACCCAACTTCCCCAGGGGTACAAACATTCTCCCACATTAGCTCATCATGCTTTAGCCCAAGAGCTAGAAAAAATACCCAAACCCAAAGGCATAACTGTTTATCAGTACATTGATGATATTCTTGTAGGAGGAAATGAAATAATGAAAGTGGGGGCAACCCAACAGGATATAATTTCACATTTAGAAAATCTGGGTTTGCAAATTCCCCCTGAAAAGGTCCAAAAGCCCTCACAAGAAGTAAAATTTCTGGGAATCTGGTGGAAAGGAAGGATGACCTGCATCCCGCCGGACACCCTTGCTTCCTTAGTTCAGATCAAAATGCCTGAGTCAAAAAAGGGTTTGCAGCATGTTTTAGGGCTGTTGATCTTTCGGAGGAAACACATCTCAAATTTTTCCATCATTGCTAGACCTCTTTATGATTTTCTAAGAAAGGAGGTCAAATGGGAATGGACAGCTTCTCAGGAAGAAGCTATGTGATTACTAATTTTTGAAGCAACAGCTCATCAAGTCCTTGGTCCTATTCACCCTACAGACCCTTTTCAGGTTGAATGGGGGTTTGCTTTATCAGGCTTATCAGTTCATATATGGCAGAGAGGTCCTGAAGGTCCAACCCGACCTGTGGGATTTTTCTCCGGTGGTTTTAGGGATGCCAAAAAGAGAGACACTGCTTGGGAGAAAGGTTTGTTTGTTGTTAGTCTGGCTCTGGTAGAAGTAGAGAAGATTGCATGACAGCAGCCAATCGTATTAAGAGGCCCATTTAAAGTCATAAAAGAAGTCACTTCTGGGACCCCTCCCCCCGACAGGGTGGCCCAGAAGGCCTCAGTATGAAAGTGGTATGCTCAGATTGAACACTATTGTAACATTTTCTCGGTATCTGAAGGAGCTTTAAAAAATCTGGCTATACAAGAAATGGAGAGCTTGGACGATGACCAAGATAAACCTGCCTCAGTAATCCAAGTCGCACCTCCCTTTTCGCATGATTGGTCAGCTAGTGCTTGGTTTACTGATGCTTCTGCTAAAAGAGAAGGAAAGGTGTGGAAATACAGGGCAGTAGCACTCCATACCTCTTCCGATGAACACATTATAACAGAGGGAGAGGGTAGTGCACAAGTAGGTGAATTAATTGCAGTATGGAGTGTTTTCCAACATGAAGCATAAACTACTTCTCCTGTCCACATTTATACTGACTCTTATGCTGTGTTTAAGGGGTGTACCAAGTGGCTTCCTTTCTGGGAACAGAACGGATGGGAAATTAATAGGATTCCAGTGTGGCAAAAAGAAAAATGGCAAGAAATCTTTATTGCTAGAAAGGGAAACTTTGCTGTGGACTGGGTAGCTTCTCATCAGGTAGATGGGGGATCTGCAGGAGAATGGAATAACCAAGCTGATGAATTACCAAGACTGGCCCCTGTACAAAAGGACCAAATTTCAGAAGACTGGGAATGCTTGTTAGAATGGTTACATGTAAAATGCAAACACACCAGAGCTAAGGACTTGTATGGTGAAGCTCTGGCCCGAGGTTGGCCCGTCACCAAAGAAATGTGTAAAACCTGCATATCGGTCTGTGAACAATGTTGGAGACAGCTTGAAAGGCACCCTTTAGAAGATAACCCTCTACATTTAAGGGAGGGTAAAGGTTTCTGGGATGCCTGGCAGGTGTATTATATTGGCCCCTTTAAGAAATCAGGAGGTAAACATTTTGTACTGGTGGGGGTGGAAATAACATCAGGATTAGTCCAAGCTGAAGCTTTTGGCAAAGCTACAGGTGAAAACACTGTGAAAGCATTGTGAGAATGGTTTGGAACTTTTCCAAAGTCACAAGAAATACAGTCTGACAACGGTTCCCATTTCATCGCCAAAGTTGTACAAGATTGGGCACAAAGTGAAGGGATTAAATGGACTTTTCACACCCCATATTACCCACCAGCTAATGGAACTGTAGAAAGAACTGACAGCCTCTTGAAACGGCTTTTGAAACCTCATGAGGGTAACTGGGATACTCGTCTGTGGCAAGTTATCACAAGCGTAAATGACAGGTGGGGGGTAAATGGATGCCCCAAAATCACTGCTTTCTGCCCAAAAGCCCCTTCCTTGATTCCCTCTTTAAAGGGACCGAATGATTCCAAAGATCCAGCCCATTTCCCAGGACAACGAGTCCTGGTGGAACTCCCTACTGTGGAAAGCGTATCACTAGCATTGAAAACCCCTTTAAATGCAAATGCATGGGTAGCCTCTCATGCCCCGGGTAAGGAACACCAGATAAATACCCACTGGATAATTCCATAATTTTAATTATTTTTGCCTCGAGGAGGCAAGCCCTGTTTGTTTTCCTTTTGCAGGAGAACTCCGAGGGACACAGAGAATATCACGAATCATTCAAGAATCAAATCTGAAGGCTTAATTTGTCAAAATGACCAATAGTATAATTAGACTACTAATACTTTTCTGCATCTTCTCACCTACCCATAACCAAAAATACACTAAATGGCCTTGGTCCAAAGCTACTGTTATATACACTAGTTCTCTAGGACTGTATCCTGAAGACCACTTTCCAAGTTTAGCTACTATAGTAATACCTGATGATAAAGTGTATTGCCCATATGAATGGAAGTGGGATAGGAAGGATTGGGTTAGAGTCCTGAATGGTACAAATGGAGAAAAAATTAAAATAGGATGCAGAAAGGTGGAAGGATCTAACCATGAGAAAGCCTCTTCAATTACAGTTACTGGAAACCTTTTAGATCTAAATTCGACAACCAAAATTCACCCTAACATCTCAGCGAAACTCTGTGCCACTGCAGAGTGGAAATGTAATAAACAAAATTCTCTCATCTCGTGTTGTCGCCAAAAGTACATCGGCAACTATACCACCTTGGACCCAAGTACCAACAATGTGGAGATTACTAAATCCTGCAAGGATGCAGAAACTGATTGTTGGTGCAACTTCACTTTAACAAGGACCATCCGGGTGGTGTGTAATTGGCGAAACAATCACGCCAACCGATCAGAACTACTAGGCCTAAAATTCAAATTTAAAATAAATGCTGTCGCCAAACCTCCAGTGACATTTGTTGCAATAGTCACCTATCACAACAAAGACAGCGTTTTCACACAATGACAAAAATAAAGCTTCACGCTCTTTTATGGTGGTCCAGGGTGTCAACTTCTCCATGCAATGTAGACTGATTACTGAATCCCTCACTGAACCAGTAAACAGCTATAGAATTGGACTACATGGCTCTACTCTATCATGTGAAAAACAAAGCCAAAATTGTTGGCTAAACTTTGTGGAGGGGTTTCTGTTAGATGGAGATTTATTGTTGAATTAGTCAGACCCAAAGGAATCTCAAGGCCACTTCGAAAAGCTGAAAACAGGACCTGCTGTGGGAGTGAGGCATTTCTACAATAACAGGGACTCAACAAGATGTAAATCAATGGACCTATCAGCAGTGAGATTCCAGCTCGTGAACATAGACAATATCCAATTAGCGAATGCATGATTGGAGCGTGGATGCGTGATCAGAAAATAGTTGCATATATAAGGAGGCTTGTTTCTGTAATAAACGGCTTTGCGTGATTCACATCGGAGTGCTGAGTCCTTTATCGTTCCAACAAAACTTGACTGCAATACAATATACTCATAAAGTAATGTGTGGTAAAAATAATACCAAACATTGGAGGGAACTCAGGATAGAGGTCGTGACACCTACCACCCAACCAATAGCTGTACCCGATCCGAAAATTTTTGAAATTGGACCATATGTGATCAAAAATATAGGCCAATAACAAATGTTGTTCAATCCAGAATGGTCTCTTAAGCGTGTTGAGGTGTTAATGCAAAATAAGGTTTCTGAGATTCAGCCAGCCTACTCTCCTTTCTTAAGGACCTCTTTCAAAGGGTGAACAACCTGACTGAGGAAACAAATTCCTAATAGAACACCGAGAGACCTAACTGGTGTGTTGGTGACAGGATTGGAAGTTCTAACTGGTATTGATTCAGAGATATTAATGAATAAATTGACTACTACAACTAGTGATTTGGCAAAATTGCAACTGCCCTTGAGGTCTTCCCTATTGGCTTTGGGAACTAACCAGTGACTGTTATAAAAAGTGTTACCAAAATGGGAAAAAGTAAATGTAAAAGACCATGAATTGATAATAGATGCACTTGGTGTGGTCCAAAATAACCTTTCTTTGGCAATCAGTTGTATTCAGGCACAACTGTGGATGCAATCACACCTTGATCATAAGAGAAGGTGAAGAAGGTGCTTTCCCTACTGAAATTCGGAAAATTGTTTGGGACAGTGCCAATGAATTTGAGAAAGAACTGCAGTCCTGGTGGACTTTGGTAAACTTCACTTATAACCCCATCACAAACACTGCCACGACCTTTGTGTTAACCATACACAATACTTCAATATACGTAATTTACGCTATCATTGCATTAGGATTGAACCACAACAGAGCTGTACTCTATCCTTTCGAGCACAGAGTATGGGCCTGAAAAGTGGATGAAAAATGGCAAACTGTCAATTTAGAATCTTGTATTGTGCGGGAACAGCAAGGATTCATCTGTGAAAGTAATACAATTAGTTCTCAAGACATTTGTCTGGACTCTGAGCAGAATGTTTGTCATTTTGAGGTTCGTCCTGACAATCGAGAAATGGTATTATGTTGGAGAATGGTTTGGAAATGGGGGACGTGGGTCTACGGAGCAGTTGTGTGAGTAGAGTCTAGATTTTGTCACATTCCTATACCTCTCTTGGGTTAAGATTTGTTAAGCAAATTGTAAGCTCAAATAACGTTTTCTGAGAATTCTGTTTAGTTGCATGTCCTACAAGAAGCTGCTTGGATGGTGCAGATCTGCTTGTGCAAGTGAGAAATCTACAAGGAAATTTCGAATGCTGTATTTCCACTAGTATTAGCAGCCAATGTTTCGATAAAGCAAATACTACACTTCTGAAACAGAACTTCGATCCAGTAAGGGACATCAATATCCAATAAATATGACAGACAAAATGGAGTTAGAAACTTTGAAGAATAAATTTATGACAACCTTACAGGCTGACTGCATTCAGTTAGATTTGCAGATTTGTCTACGAAATAACCTGTGTCTATTGTGGGACAGTATGATGAGATTGCTAGCAGATTGATATACCGACTGTTGTATACCAATTGTCACTCTGATCAAGAAAATGTAGGGAATGAATTTAAGTCTTAATAGGCCATGATCCTTTTGTCATATATGTACCAGTTGTGAAATTTAATTCTGATTTTTTTTTCATTTGTAATCTATGTCTTTGTAAATTGCACTAGCTGGTTTTCTTAACAGCACAACTTTTAGCATGCATAAATGTAAATTGCTGCAGAACCTGCAAGTCTCTAACATCAGGTCACAGACCATACTTGTATCTGGTCTGATCCTACATACTTGCACAGTTTTTGTTTATGGTTCAGGAAAGTCTCATAAAGCTGTAGTAGTTTGGTGTGAAGATAACGATTGGCATCATTCTGTAAAAACTATTGAAGGTTCAACCCAATTAGCAGAACTTAGTACAGCTTTAAATTACTTAGAGCTTTTTAAGGAGGAACCTCTAAATTTGATTTGTGATTTTGAGTACATAGTCAAGGTCCAACGCACGTATCTGATTCTGAACTTTTGTTTGTTTGTTTCTTGTTTTTTTTTTTTTTTAAAAAGGTGGGGGGAAGTACGGGAAACACCACAAAACCAATTGTCAAAATCATTGTATGTGATGAAATACTTTGCAAGTATGACCCAAAACCATGCTAAATCAGAAAGAACCTACATTAGTTATGGTCAAATCACTAGTCAATGGAAAAGGTCACATCAATTGATAACCTGGGGAAACGTTATGTTTGTGTCATTACAGGCCAAGGATCGAAGTGGATTCCCGCGAAGTGGGTCAAGCCATGACTAAATAAAGACAACAAAGATTCAATGGATGCAGATGGACAGGAGGGAGATAAGTTGTGAGGACTGTTTCAGATGTAAACCATGGATCCTAATTCAGTGTTATAAATGCTCACAGACCTGGAAGATAAATCGAAGTCAATCCATAAGGAAATTCAACAGCTTATGGACTACACCCAGAAGATTCAAGAAGATATAGGGCTTTTCGGCTTGGAGGGGTTAACAAACTGGCTAGGGTTAGAAGGGTGGTTTAAGAGCTTTTTACAAAGTGTGTTGCTTATCTTAGTTATAGTAGCTATAGGGTTATTGTGTTTAAGCTGTGCTCTCTCTTGCTTTAAAAGAATGTTTGAGCAAATAGTGAATCAGGCTCTGCTTGTACAAAAAGAAAAAGGGGGAAATGTTGGAGAATGGCTTGGAAATGGGGGATGTGGGTCTACGAAGCAGTTGTGCGAGCAGAGCCTATTCTGAAGGTCTTAGCATAAGTAGCAAGACTAGGCCGCAGTGAGAACCGCTGACTGTTTCAGTAAAATCAGCAAGGTCACTGAGACCTTCGCAGAGTTTCACAAACAGCTTTCAACAGCACAAGAATGTAGAATAAGCATAGCTAGCAGCTGCAAGTAGGAGGACCATGCAAATGTGACTGTTAGAGCTTAAGCCAATTAGTAGGTCACAGGTATGCATAATTATCGTGAACTGTATAAGTATATGCTATTTGGGCTAATAAATCAAACTATGCTTTATCACTCATATTGAGTCGACCTGCGTGTTCCTCCGCCTCTCAAAGTATTAGTGTATATTGGCAAAGGTTGTGTGTGCTTGAGGACTACTTGTAACTCTATATTAGTAGATAGAGTGATGGTAAATATTAGAAATAATTCAAATTTTTGTGTTTGTAATTTTGTTAAAATTACTGGATGTGATTTTTCTTATTTAACACCAGTCATATCTCATCAACTTATGCAATCTAATTACACACTGATTTATGAATTACTGCCTACATCTATCAGGATGAATCTCACATTGGTAAAGCAATTGTTGCAACACCAAGACTTGATCAAGATCTTTGAAGAAGTTTGAGTAAATGGACAGAAAACCTTGATAACTGTTCACCACAATGCTGAAGAAATTCACAGTGTGTTGAGAAGAGTAGAAAAAGACACAGAATATAAGTGGTGGGACATACTTTTCAGGTGGTCACCTACTGCTACAGGCATCCTGAACAAGTTGTGTCACCCCATTGTTGTTCTCTTGGTATTAGTTTTGATAGGTTTTGTTCTCTCTGCGGTATTGTATGTTTTGAATTGCAAAATGCTAAAGCGTTTGACACATTTGACATCTATACTTAATGCACACAATTTGTTTAGTGTGCCCTCCAATGGAGACATCCATAAAACCATTCATACAAAGCGGATTGCGTGCATATAAACCACTTTTCCTTTCCTTTTTCTTCCTCTATACTTTCTGTCTCTCTTTGAGGATCATGTTGCTGCCACGAGCTCCTGATAACAATGTTCAGTCACGGGGTGGTGTAAGAGTCGATCTGAAGATTTGTCTGAACATCACCATCAAGAACAGATGGACAATGACTTGGAGAGAGGCCCGAGGAGAATAATTGTGTTGCACAGGTCTCTCCAACTCGGGGGCTACTGGTAACAATAGCTGCTGTGTGGACTTCACCTGCTGCCTCAGCCAAGCTTGTCCCCACCTCCTAAAAGGAACTGTGTTATACAGGTCTCTCCGACCCGGGGACAATAGCCGTTGTCCAGAAGATGGATTTTCACCTGCTGCTTCAGCCAAACTTGCCCCCCACCGCCTCCCTGTTACTAAGGACAACGAAGAAGAGCATGCCCAGAAGCTCGCCAAGGATCCTGAGGTCACCCTGAATGCGAGGCAACGCAGGCGCAGATGGGTCCTGGCAAGCAAAGCGGGGACTTTTTGGGCCTGCGCAATTAAGCCTGGATTGTGAAACAAAGGTGGAGATTGGCCTCAAACAATGGGAATGAGGGGGGGTGAAGAAGCATAAAAGATGACTCCCGACTGGACATGGTTAAGATCTTCCCACCAGAGGATCCCGGATCACGACGCAGGACCGGCAGGACTCTACGGGACCGAAGACCAGAGGGACACCTTTGGGACTCGGTGGTGGTAATTAAAATCCTCTTTTTCCCTTTTTTTTCTTTTTTTCTTTCCCTTTTTCTCTACTCTCTCTCTATTGCATGCTACTTTACGGGCAAAATAATAAAGTAACACTGTTTGATTCAATTATAACCCCTTGGCATTTTGGTTACCTCAATTTTGTGCTTCGAGATCAAGGTAAACGAACCATCACAAGTCCATCACCAAATGGATCGTAACAGGGGAAAAGGAGAAAACTGGGCACAACAGAGACAAACCCAAGGGTACCATACCAAAGTGTGAGGGATGGGGTGCTAGCAAGGCCCTTTTGTCTGCCCTCTCATTGGAGGCAGGGGATGGAGGGCCATGTGGTAGCAAAGGCACAAGGGTTATTGATGTTAGAAACCACAGAAGAGCCTGAGAAGGATCAAAAAGGAATTAGGGCTTCTCAGTGCAAAAAGTTGGTGGGATCAGTAGCCTAGCTGAACTGCATCTATATGAATGCACACAGCATGGGCAACAAACAGGAGGAGCTGGAAGTCATCATGCGGCAGAAAAACTACAATGTAGTTGCCATCACAGAAACATGGTGGGATGACTCCCACAGTTGTAGTGCTACATTGGATGGCTATAAACTCTTCAGAAGGGATAGGCAAGGAAGGAGAGGAGGTGGGGTAGCCATGTATGTTAGGGAGTGTTTTGATTGTCTAGAGCTTAATGATGGTGACAATAGGGTTGAGCATTTATGGGTAAGAATCAGGGGGAAGACCAACAAGGCAGATATCCTGGTGGGAGTCTCTTACAGACCACCGAACCAGGATTAAGAAGCAGACAAAATATTCTGCAGGCAGCTGGGGGAAGTCTCGTGATCACTACCCCTTGTTCTCACTGGGGACTTCAACTTACCAGATGTCTGATGGAAATACACAGCAGAGAAGAAACAGTCTAGGAGACTCCTGGAGTGTCCAAATTCCTGATACAGCTGGTCAGTGAGCCAACTGGGGAAGGCACCCCACCTGTTTGCAAACAGAGAAGGATTTGTGGGTGATGTGATGGTCAGAGGTCATCTTGGGCATAGTCACCATGAAATGATTGAGTTTTCTATTCTTGGAGAAGTAAGGAGGGGGATCAGCAGAACTACTACCCTGGAGTTCTGAAGGGCAGACTTTGACCTGTTTAGGAGCCCCTTGGGGGGTTGTTCTTAAAGGTAAAGGAGTCCAGGAAAGCTGGTAGCTCTTCAAGTAGGAAGTCTTAAAGGCATGAGAGCAGGCTGTCCCCATGTGCTGAAAGATGAGCCGATGGGGATGAAGACCAGCCCTGCTGAACAGAGAGCTTCATCTAGAACTCAGGAATAAAAGGAGAATTTCTGACCTTCGGAAGAAGGGACAGGTAACAAGGACGCTGTGAATTTATGCAGGGGGAACATTAGAAGGGCCAAAGCCCAACTAGAGCTGGGCCTGGCTTCTGCTGTAAAAGGGAACAAAAAATGTTTCTATAAATACATTGGCAACAAAAGGAGGGCTAAAGAGAATCTGCGCCCTGTAGTGGACGCATCGGGAAACATAGTGACAGAGGATGAGGGAAAGGCTGAGGTACTTAATGCCTTCTTTGCCTCGGTCTTTAATAGTACAACCAGTTGTGGTCCAGGTGCAAAGCACCCTGAGCCAGAAGACAGTAAGCGGGAGAAGAATGAAGCTCCCTTGGATCCAAGGGGAAATGGTTAGCAACCTGCTACACCACTTAGACACACTCAAGTCTATGGGGCCAGATGGAATCCATCCAAGGGTACTGAGGGAGTTGGCAGAAATGCTCATCGTGCCACTTTCAATTATTTATCTGAAGTCCTGGCTAACCGGGGAGGTCCCAGTTGACTGGAAGTTGACAAATGTGACACCCATCTACAAGAAGGGCCGGAAGGACAATCCAGGGAACTACAGACCTGTCAGTCTAACCTCGGTGCTGGGCGAGGTCATGGAGCAGATGATCTTGAGTAACATCACACGGCACTTACAAGAGAACCATATGATCAGGCCCAGTCAAAACAGGTTTATGAAAGGCAGATCTTGCTTGATCAACCCGATCTTCTTTTTTGACCAGGTGATCTGCTTAGTGGATGAGGGAAAGGCTGTGGATGTTCTGTACCTAGACTTTAGTAAAGCCTTTGACACTGTTTCCAACAGCATTCTCCTTGAGAAACTGCCAGTTCATGGCTTGGATGGGCGTACTCTTTCTGAGTAAAGAACTGTCTGGAGGGCTGGGCCCAAAGAGTTGTGGTGAACAGAGCCAAATCCAGTTGACAGCCACTCACGAGTGGTGTTCCCCAGGGCTCAGTATTGGGGCCAGTTCTGTTGAATCTCTTTATCAATGATCTGGACAAGGGCATTGAGTGCACCCTTAGTAAGTTTGCAGATGACACCAAATTGGGTGGGAGTGTTGATCTGCTTGAGGGTAGGAAGGCTCTACAGAGGGATCTGGACCAGCTGTATTGATGGGCTGAGGCGAATTGTATGAGGTTTAACAAGGCCAAGTGCTGGGTCCTGCATTTGGGTCACAACAGCCCCATGCAACACTACAGGAAGAGTGGCTGGAAAGCTGAACGGCAGAAAGGGACCTGAGGGTGTTGACCCCAGCTATTTTGTGATTCTTTGTTGATCCACAGTTGACTGAACATGAGCCAGCGGTGTGCCCAGGTGGCCAAAAAGACCAACAGCATCCTGGTTTGTATCAGGAACAGTGTGGCCAGCCGGACTGGAGAAGTGATTGTCCCCTGTACTCGGCACTGGTGAGGCTGCACCTTGAATACTGTATTCAGTTTTGGGCCCCTCACTACAAGGAAGACATTGAGGTACTGGAGGTAGTTCAGAAAAGGGTTCAATGAAGCTGGTGAGTGGTCTAGAGAGCAAGTCTTATGAGGAGCAGCTGAGGGAACTGGGGCTGTTGAGTAAAGGAGGCTGAGGGGAGACCTTATTGCTGTCTACAACTGCCTGAAAGGAGGTTGTAGCAAGGTGGGTGTCAGTCTCTTCTCCCAAGTAACAAGTTATGCACGGAAAGGATAAACATACTCGCAATCTTGCGAGAAGTTTTACTCACACACGTGGCTGCAAGGCAAGCGGAGTCTCCATCCTGGGGAGGGGGGGCTCTCGGCGGCAGCATCTTCAGCTCGCGCTCCGAGAGACCGGTGACAATGGGCCGCGTCTCGACGAGAGAGTCCCGTTTTTATACTGGCTGATCAGACCTGACTGTAGGCATTCTAGAAGCTTCTCTGCACCCCCACACCGTGTGTGGGGTGCCCCTGAAGCCTCCAAACATCCCCCACACTGGTCACAGGTGCCCAGCGGCTCACTGGCGCCTTGGCAATCCCTTCTCCTAATGGCCCTGGCCAGGGTGCTCTGGGGCCAAACAAAAGAAGCTGTTAGCCTCAGAGAGAGAGGGAGATGTGCCTACTCCTTCCATGATGAAGGAGGGAGGGGAAGAAAGGGGGGTTTGCATTCTGCCACACTAATGTAGGTTCTTTCTGATTTAGCATGTTTTTTGGGTCACACATGCAAAGTGTTTCATCACAGGGTAAATTTGGGCTGCACCACTTAGATATAAGTGATTCATCACATACAATACTTTTGACAATTGGTTTTGTGGTGTTTTCCCTACTTCTCCCCCCTTTTTGTTTAAAAAAAAGAGAAAAAACAAAAACAAAAAACCAGTTAAGAATCAGATATGTGCACTGGACCTTGACTATGTACTCAAAATCACAAATCAAATTTAGAGGTTCCTCCTTAAAAAGCTCTAAGTAATGTAAAGCTGTGCCAAGTTCTGCTAATTGGGTTGAACCTTCAATAATTTTTACAGAATGATGCCAATTGTTATCTTCATGCCAGACCACTACAGCTTTATGAGACTTCCCAGAACCATCAACAAAAACTGTGCAAGTATGTAGGATCAGACCAGATACAAGTATGGTCTGTGACCTGATGTTAGAGACTTGCAGGTTCTGCAGCAATTTACATTTTACATTTATGCATGCCAAAAGCTGTGCTGTTAAGAAAATCAGCTAGTGCAATTTGCAAGGACATAGATTGCAAATAAAAACATCAAAATTAAATTTCACAACTGGTACATGTATGACAAAAGGATTATGGTCTATTGAGACTTAAATTCATTCCCTGCATTTCTTGATCAGAGTAACAATCAGTATATCAGTCTGTTAGCAATCTCATCATACTGTCCCACAACAACCACAGGTTTTTTCTATGTTGTAGCTATAAACAGACAAATCTGCAAGTCCAATCGAATGCAGTCAACCTGCAAGGTTGTCATAAATTTAGTCCTCAAAGTTTCCAACTCCATTTTAGCTGTCATATTTATTGGATATTGTTTTCCCTCTACCGGATCGAAGTCCTGTTTCAGATCTATCAGTGTAGTATTTGCTTTATCAAAACATTGGCTGTTAATATCAGTGGAAATACAGCATTTGAAATTTCCTTGGAGATTTCTCACTTGCAGCAAGCAGATCTGCACCATCCAAGCAGCTTCTTGTAAGACATGCAACTGAACAGGATTCTCAGAAAACATTATTTGAGCTTACAATTTACTTAACAAGTCTTGATCCAAGAGAGGTATAGGGCTTTCTGGCAACTACAAGAATTCATGTATTAAAACTTTGTTCCAAATTTGGCATTCTATTGGTCTCACAAAACGGCCTTTCTTTCATTCTCTCCCATGACCTCAAAAACTAACACGGTGAATTTACTAAGAAGTCTCTTACAACCAGTTACCACAAAATAAGTCTATTAAAAAAAAAATTTGGTTTAATTTCCCAGCTTCATTAGAACTATGGACCCACTGGCAATGCCTTTAAATTTCAACCCTCAGACTCCTTCATGCAGTATTACAGTTCTCTAGCAGTAACATTACTGGGGGACGGAATAAAACCTCTCGCCCCCATCTGGGATGGCAGGATCTCCAGTCTAGCATGAAAACAAATCAGTTCGAACTCCACATCAAACCAACCTGTCTGCACTCAAATCAGTACCACTCTGACCCAGAGAAGCACTGAGCATTCTGACCTCCCCAAAGCTGACCAGTGTGAAAAGACTGACTTCAGCAAGGAGGTAAAAGGATGAGCTCTCTCCCCAGATGTGCCAAAACCTAGGAGACAAGATAGAAGCAAAAAGAAACATCACCAACAACCCCTGATTCAAAGCCGAGAAGCAACACAGTGCCACAACAAGGATGGATGACAATACTCCAGAGAAAAAAAACAGAGCGGGGGGAGTAAAGCCCCCCTTTCTCCGCTTAGCAGTGGGAAAACGGGTTTTTTCCTTTTTTTTTTCTTTTTTTCTTCTTTCTCTTCTTGCTACAGTTCAGATGTAGCCAAGGCCACGCAGCTGGCGTATTCGCTGGTACGAAGTGGGAGGCTCTGGAAAACTCCTCAGTTACAATGAGCTGAGTTTATCTCGCAACTCGACACAGGCCTGGGATATTTTGCTTTTTTGTTTTCCCATTTCATTCCAACCATAATGCACTTTATACGCAATTCCAAGTAGCTCAGTAATAGTTACATTCCTCAGCCCCATTTACCTTTTGAAATTTACAGATGTCAAAAACCAGCATATTAAACATCAATCCATTATTCCATTTCTCTAGATCCAAATTAGTTCATATTCTAGCAACTTTTAAATACAACCTCATACAATACCAAGGCCACATCCATCATAGCATTTAGTTATTTTCTCTTTTCTTTTCTTTTCTTTTCTTTTCTTTTCTTTTCTTTTCTTCTCTTCTCTTCTCTTCTCTTCTCTTCTCTTTTCTTTTCTTTTCTTTTCTTTTCTTTTCTTTTCTTTTCTTTTCTATGTGAATCAGAATGTAACAATTTAAATTCTTTTCTGGTCTCAAAAATGGCAAATTAACTTACAGTACCATACTTCACCAAATTTTTTCCAAAGTTCTGCAAAACAACATTAATTGCAATACAGCACTGAAACCCTGAATTCCACATTTAAGCCACATTTTAGTACAGTATCATTTCAAGTTTTATTTTTTCAGAATATTTCCTAAGGGGGAACAAGGTGGAATTTTAGCAGTGGAACCGATTCCCATTTTGTAGTTATCTCCCCAAACAAAATTCTTTTGGTACCAAACATATATATACGCAAACTAAAATACTGAGTTCAGATATGAAAACCAAATACCAAGTTCAAATATGCAGATGGATCACAGTTATACTTACTGAAGACAATATCTCGATTTTAGCATTGCACCTTTGAACTGCTTACTGCTCAGCCAGGTAGCGGTGCCGCTGGGTCTCCCTGACAAAACAGGTCAGTGCGCGCTGGAGCCCCATCGGCACCGGCCCCCCCCGCCACTGCAGCAAGCTGGATCGGGCAAGGCTTTTAATAGCGTCTCATCTGGGGTGCTACAACTGTTATCCCAAAACCAGGGTTCTTTACTTGGTGTGGACACACAAGAGCCAAATTTAGTACATAGTGATGAAACACAGCCCATCACAGAGTTGTGCAAGTCTGAATGCCGGAATAAAGCTAGCATGCTAGAAAGAGAAATAACAGCTACTACACACAAAATTTTACCATCACATTCACGCAGTAAAGAACTAAATTACTCATGATCTTCTGTATTATCACAAAATGCACATTTTGAGTCCATGGATTCTCATGATTTAACAGTCTGTGAAATCACTGCACCACACAACAAAGAGCTACTAAAACTGCAACATGCTTAAACAGATACCCACAAAGAAGGTTAATGAAGAAAGCATCTTGCAGACTTCAGCAAGTTTACTGTGACCTGTGTGTTATCAGTTAACTCTCTCTCAGTTTGTTGAAGTTCAAACCGCCCTGCCTGTAAAACTGAAATGATTCAATGATCTTTGTAGAGTTTTATTTTTCTCCTGCTCTTCTCGCTTTAGAAACAACGAAGTGTTATACTTCAAGGTTCTATTCTCCGGACACTTTTCCCAATCATTAAACTTACACAGCAGCCACCATTAATTACAATATTTCACAAGATTTTCGTTCCTCATATTTCAAGTGCTTTCCTATGTTTTAAAACACCTCCCAATACAGATTTCTTAACAACACGACTGAAAACAGTCGTTTCCAACCCCATCTCCTAAGTAAAAACCATGAGAAGAGGGAGGGAGGGGGGGAAAGCACAGGGCTGCTTGCAGCGCAAGTGGGAAAAGTGGGGAGAAGGTTTTACGGCACACTTATACCACAAAGAAACAATTCTGACAACAACCAGTAAAACTCACGTTCCTGACAAGCTGCTTGATTTTCAGAGAGGCAATACACAGAAACACATAATATGTACTGTAAAACTCGCAGATAACATGTTGATAGCAAACATTAGCATCCTCTACTGCTAATTACAACACCATTTCTTCCTTAGCTTCTAAGTTTTGAACCTGCTTATTGATGACCTCTTGAAGACGGTCAATAAATTGCATGTAATTCTCGTTGGGACCCTGATTAATAGTTGCAAATGATTTGGCTGCTTTGTCAGTTTCAGGCACCTTTATCATAGCTTGATATGTGAGGTCTCTTGACTGCCTCAGGATTTCAGAAACTTATTGTGCCTGTAGTTGCGGTATGCCAATTAGTGTCTCTTCCAAGAGTTGGGGGGTACCTGCCCCTTTCAATGAATCCCCATCGTTCTGTCTGAAATGATCTATTGCTGTTACGTTGCATAGGTCTAATTTTGCTTTGAGTCTTTCATGGTTTTTATCTGATCTTGGGGCAACTCGTACACATACTCCTTTTAACTTTTCAAGAATATGCTGCAAACCCTCATCTTCATCCATGTCATCAGATAACGTGGACTTGAACAGTGCTGGAGAATCATTAGTAACAGGGGGGTTTGGCCTTTTTCTTTTTTTTTTTTTTTCAAATCTAGTCCAGGGAAGCCACCCCCCTCCCCTGTCTCTGCATGTTCCCATTGCTCTTTTAATCCTCTCAAAGTCTCTAGCAACAAGTGCCATGTTGTTAACAGTTCAGTTGTTTCTTTGCATCTTTCACTAGTGCTTTGCCCCATAGTAACACAGTCCTTCCTTCGTAAAGTCAATTCCAGAGGGCTAATACCCTGCTTCTTCAGAAGCAACTTCCATGTAGATAATATAATACCCTCTTCTTTAGATAAGTTCCACCCCCCTGTTCCCGGTAGCTCACCAACTCTTGGCGTGGTGTCTTTTCAAGGATCCGGATCTTCGGCAGCTCCCCCCTGCTGCTCTATCAGCTGTACCGGGCTCCGTCTCCACAGCTTGTCTTCGGCTACCACAGCTTCACCGCTGTCTCTTCTTCATGCGAGATCCTTCTTCATACAGGATCAGGTCGGGGTCACCGTATGTCGTGGTTGAGACGGACAAACAACATAGACCAAGTTCTTCCAGGATGAAAGTAGTAGATGCCATTTAATGCCACAGGAAATCAAGTGTGATCACAGTCAGTTATAGCCATCATAATATATGTAATATGCTGCGTATTTGTTGTCTCATCTCTCAGCAGCCATTCTGGTGTCTAGGATGAAATGAAGAGACAGAAGAACTACTTGGCCCTCCATCCTCCAGAGTACCCAACCTGGTATGGTTTGCACAGAAAGATGTAAACCTGTTTTCTTCAGACTGCTCACATTCTTTGCATCTCACCAGCAGCAAGAAGGAAGCAGCACAGTTGTTCAGTAAGTTCAGTGTGCTGCATGTTAATTGACTTGATATAATAATAGACTCATCATAGAATGGTATGTGTGGCGATGAAGAACGACGCACACGTGGACGCAGATAAAGACGTGCACACACAGGCAGAGGTCATGTTCAGCAGGGAACAAAGAGCAAGGCAGAGCTAAGCTGAGTCAAGCTGAGGCTCTTTTTATTAACCATTCTCAATTTATAGATTTACAGATAGGGACCTGGACTAAGACGTTAGACAGGATGTTTTTTCAATAATTGTTATTCCAAACACGCCACACTCATGTTGTGACTGTGTTCAGTCACATTCCCACTCATTCACAGCCCAGGCCTGTGTCGAGGGTTAAGATTGCGGGGTGACAATCAAACCCTGGCAGATGTATTGTTAACCTCCTCTCCCCCCCACTTCCCCCTTTTGCCCCTCCCTCTCCCCCCTTCCCACTCAGGACAGGCGATCGGTAGGGAAAGAAGGACAGAGAGAAGAGAGTTGGAAAAGTTAAAGATGTTTTACTAATGCTACTAATAAGAATAGAGAAAATAATACAAAATATACAAAACCAATCTTGTAAGTCTCAGCAACTGCAGAGCCAGCACCCAAAGTCCTGGATTAGACTCTGTAGCCAACCGGAGCTGGATTCAGTCTGTCACCAGGCCTCAGTTCGCAGGGACGACCAGCAAGGTCCTCTCCTAATGTCAGCCATGAGGAAAAAAGGGAAAAAGGGCATAAGGATGAGATCCTCGTGATCTCCCACTTTTATATGAAGTATTCACGTGAATGGAATGTTATACACCGTTGGTCAGTCTCTCGGTCATCAGTTTCTTGTTGCCCCTCTCGTGAGATGTCCATCTGTGCTTATCAATAAGTTTGCATTCCATTGCTAGGTTTAACCAAAACATGTGTTGGGTTCTCCAGGAAAATGCAGCTAACATGAAGGCTTTAGCTGACAGGCAAATTCACTAAAAGAGAAACTTGTTTTTAACAAAACCAGGACATTCCACCCCTTATAATATGACATTCACTGAATACTTATCAATACAATCTATCAATACAATCTAATTAATCACTACTACTATATATATATATACATATGTACATATATACACAGGAGTAATTAATCAGTGGACCATCCTTTGAAAAGTTCATTAAGTTCATTTTGTCACAACAGTCTCCCAGGGCAGGAAAAATGGTACAAGTGCATCTCATGAACACTGTGGGTTAAGGACACCACTTCGAAGAAGGTGTCGGGCGCCACTCGAAGAAGCTAGCTCTAGTTTCATCACCATTGTCTTGATCTGTAAGACACTTATTAAACATTGTTAGTGCGGCAATTCACATCATACAGTTCAGCATTGCATATTTTCACCTAAAATCAAATCCCCTTGAGGTACACACCGAACTTCTCCATCCTTAAGCATCACCCACCAGGTGCTGCCAGGTCCCTGGGCAAAAACAATCCCACGAATAGGTTTGCCTTTGCCTGAGGCAGGAGTAACCCAGACTGCCTTTCCTAAGATATTTTTCATGTGTACTACAGGGACTTTATCTCCTTCTACAGTCCGTAGAATTTCTGATTGGGCAGGCCCGGCTCGATTGGTTGATCCCCTAGTGTTGACCAACCAAGTGGCTTTTGCTAAATGTGAATCCCAGTTTTTAAAGGTTCCACCACCAAGTGCCTTTAGTGTAGTTTTTAACAAACCATTGTACCTTTCAATTTTCCCAGAGGCTGGTGCATGATATGGAATATGATATACCCACTCAATACCATGTTCTTTGGCCCAATTGTCTATAGTACTGTTTTTGAAATGAGTACCATTGTCTGATTCAATTCTTTCTGGCGTACCGTGCCGCCAAAGGACTTGCTTCTCAAGGCCCAAGATAGTATTTTGGGCTGTAGCATGAGGTACGGCATATGTTTCCAACCATCCAGTGGTTGCTTCCACCATTGTAAGTACATAACGCTTACCTTGACGTGTTTGTGGAAGTGTAATATAATCAATCTGCCAAGCTTCTCCATACTTATACTTTAACCATCGCCCCCCATACCATACAGGTTTTAACCGTTTTGCTTGTTTGATTTCGGCGCAAGTTTCACATTCATGAATAACCTGTGAAATAGTGTCCATAGTTAAATCCACCCCTCGATCACGAGCCCATTTGTATGTTGCATCTCTACCTTGATGCCCTGAAGCATCATGGGCCCATCGAGCTAGGAAAAGTTCACCTTTATGTTGCCAGTCCAAGTCCACCTCAGCTACATTAATCTTAGCAGCTTGATCCGCTTGTTGGTTGTTTAGATGTTCCTCGGTGGCTCGACTTTTAGGCACATGAGCATCTACATGACGAACTTTCACAGGCAGCCTCTCTAGCCGAGCAGCAATGTCTTGCCACAGTGTGGCAGCCCAAATGGGTTTACCTCTGCGCTGCCAGTTGCTTTTCTTCCATTGCTGTAGTCACCCCCACAAGGCATTTGCTACCATCCATGAGTCAGTATAGAGATAAAGTATTGGCCACTTCTCTCGTTCAGCAATGTCCAAAGCCAGCTGGATGGCTTTCACTTCTGCAAACTGACTGGATTCACCTTGTCCTTCAGTGGCTTCTGTAACTTGTCGTGTGGGACTCCACACAGCAGCTTTCCACCTTCGATGTTTTCCTACAAGACGACAGGATCCATCTGTGAACAGTGCATACTGCTTATCAGTCTCTGAAAGCGCATTATATGGTGGTGCTTCTTCAGCACGTTTTACTTCATCCTCATCTGGAGACATCCCAAAGTCTTTGCTTTCTGGCCAGTCTGTAATCACTTCTAATATACCTGGACGGTTGGGACTTCCAATTCGAGCTCGTTGCGTGATCAGTGCAATCCATTTACTCCATGTAACTTCGGTTGCATGATGTGGAGAGGGAACCGTCCCTTTGAACATCCAGCTCAGCACCGGCAGTCGAGGTGCCAGGAGGAGCTGTGCTTCAGTGCCGATCACTTCTGAAGCAGCTCAAACTCCTTCAGATGCTGCTAGTATCTCCTTTTCAGTTGGAGTATAGTTGGCCTCAGATCCTTTGTATCCTCGACTCCAAAAACCTAAGGGTCGACCTCGGGTTTCTCCCGGTGCTTTCTGCCAGAGGCTCCAGGTAAGTCCAGTATCTCCGGCTGCGGTGTAGAGCACATTTTTAACATCTAGTCCAGTTCGGAGTGGTCCAAGGGCCACCGCATGAGTTATCTCACACTTAATTTGTTCAAAGGCTTGTCGTTGTTCAGGGCCCCACTCAAATTGGTTCTTTTTACAAGTCACTCGATAGAGAGGGCTCACAATGTGGCTGTAGTCAGGAATATGCATTCTCCAAAAACCTACAACGCCCAAGAAAGTCTGTGTCTCCTTTTTATTAGTAAGTGGAGACATTGCTGCAATTTTGTTGATCACATCCATTGGGATCTGACGACGGCCATCTTGCCATTTTATTCCTAAAAACTGGATCTCTCGTGCAGGTCCCTTGACCTTGCTCCGTTTTATGGCAAAACCAGCATCCAAAAGAATATGAATTATTCTCTCACCTTTCTCGAAGACTTCTTTCGCTGTGTCGCCCCATACGATGATGTCATCAATATATTGCAAGTGTTCTGGAGCTTCACCTTGCTCCAGCGTGGTCTGGATCAGTCCATGGCAGATGGTAGGACTGTGTTTCCACCCCTGGTGCAAGCGATTCCATGTATACTGGATGCCCCTCCAAGTGAAAGCAAACTGCGGCCTGCACTCTGCTGCTACAGGAATAGAGAAAAATGCATTAGCAATGTCAATTGTAGCATACCACTTGGCTGCCTTTGACTCCAGTTCAAATTGCAGTTCTAGCATGTCAGGCACAGCAGCACTCAGTGGTGGTGTAACTTCATTCAGGTCACGACAGTCTACAGTTAGTCTCCACTCGTCACTAGACTTACGCACTGGCCAGATTGGGCTGTTAAAAGGTGAGCGAGTCTTACTGATCACACCCTGGCTTTCCAATTGACGGATCAGCTACTGGATAGGAGTCAAAGAGTCTCGATTGGTGCGATATTGTCGGCGATGCACCGTTGTGGTAGCAATTGGCACCTGCTGATCGTCAACCCTCAGCAGTCCTACAACAGAAGGGTCATCTGAAAGACCAGGCAAATCAGACAGCTGTTCAATTTTCTCAGTGTCCACAGCTGCTATACCAAATGCCCACCTATACCCTTTTGGGTCCTTAAAATACCCTCTCCTGAGGTAGTCTATACCAAGGATGCACGGAGCATCTGGACCAGTCACAATGGGATGCTTTTGCCAGTTTTTTCCAGTTAGGCTCATTTCAGCCTCTACAACAGTCAGCTCCCGGGATCCCCCAGTCACTCCAACAATATTGATGGATTGCGTTCCTTTATAATTAGAAGGAATTATTGTGCACTGAGCACCAGTGTCCACTAAAGCTTTGTACTCCTGGGGTTGTGTTGTACCAGGCCATAGTATTTGTACAGTCCAATAAACTCTGTTATCCCTTTCCTCCACCTGGCTGGAGGCAGGACACCTCTAATTCCTGTTTTGCACAGTCTCTGGGTGTGAATTAGAGGTTCCTTCAAGAGCATCAGAATCTCTTCTGCTCCTTTTGTAAACTGGAGCAGCCACCTTCCAGGACAGCCTGACAACATTTACACATCACACATCCTTGGGGCCGGTGTTCCGGCCCAAGATACCATTCTCATGAGCCTGGACTATCACTCCTTATAATAATGAAAAACATACTTCTGTATAACCTTACCAAGGTCCTTTATATTTTGACTAATTGCTGTGATTTAATCATGTTAGTATTATTTCTTCTTTGACCATCTCGATGGTCATGTTAGTATTTATCTTCCTTTATCATCCAAGTGGTTGGAACCTCACATCCTGCTGTTCCCACTGTATGGTTTGGAAGGGACCTTAAAGATCATCTAGTTCCAACCACCCTGCCATGGGCAAGAACACCTTCCACTAGATCAGGATGCTCAAAGCCCCAGACAACCTGCCCTTGAACACTTCCAGGGATGGGGCATCTGGAACTTCTCTGGACAACCTGTTCCAGTGCCTCATCGCTCTCATGGTGAAGAATTTCTTCCTTATAGTTAATCTAAATCTACCCTCTTTCAGTTTAAAGCCATTACCCCTTTTTCCTATCACTACATGCCCTTGTAGAAAGTCCCTCTCTAGCTTTCTTGTAGGCCCCCTTTAGGTACTGGAAAGCTGCTATAAGGTCTCCCCGGAGCCTTCTCTTCTCCAGGCTGAACAACCTCAACTCTCTCAGTCTTTCTTCATAGGAGAGGTGCTCCAGCCCTCTGATCATCTTCGTGGACCTCCTCTGGACTTGCTCCAAGAGGTCTATGTCCCTCTTATGTTGGGGGTCCCAGAGCTGAATGCTGAACTCCAGGTGGAGTCTCACAAGAGCAGAGGGGGAGAATCACCTCCCTCAACCTACCGCCTAGCCTCCTTGCCATTCTTGCACAATTTCCATACATTCCACCCCCTTGCTCAGGGGACAGCTTCTGCTAGGACCAGCAAAGCCAGAGTTGTTCATTTGGGTTTGTGAGGTGTAGCACAGAGCAATTTACAGGGGCATACAATAAACACATATAGAAAAAGAAAAAAACATATTTCTACAATAATGTTTTAAATTAGGTGTCCCATTCACTTTGTCAAGGAATTAGTCATTCAGCCAGGCATTATCAGTAGATTGTTTCACTTGCTGCATTAATCCCAAAGATGTGAGATGTCTTCTTCCATGTTGACTAGTTCATCATTATGTTGAAGCACCACATGCCTTCAAAATAAGCAGCATTTGCAGCCACTACCTACTTAGAGGAAACCACAAGAAGAAACATTAATGTTAAAATCCCTTAGCATGGCACAATTCTGTAATACAGCTACAAGGGTTGTCATGCTAGTGAAACACATTGTTAAGAGATCTGCAACCGTTAATTTCTCCTAAATATTAAAGGTAAATGATTAGGCTACAGTAGAGGCTGAACAGATCTAAGTTTACCAGGATAAATCTAAGTTAATCAATAGGAGTGTTGTCACCTTCCAGTAATACATATGCTGTTGCTCCAGCTCCTTTAGTTTAACAACCTGGGTTTAACAACCTGGTGTGGGGTAATTGCCCATGCAGACTGAAAAGTCGTGGCCTGCACGTTTTCAGATTGGACTTCACTTTGATATTGGGTCTGTGACACCAAGAACATTGTTCCAATGCTGTCTCCTCTAGATAAAACACGTGTTCACTGAAGATACCTGAAATACAAGAACTCGAGAATCTGATATTAGCAGAGGATGTAACATAAGAAGAGAAGTCAACGTGCAAAACCATACAGTATTCTCTGGAATTATATAAATTTTTGCATCTAGATCAATAGGTTGCAGTCCCACTTCACAATCCATTGATGTGAATAATTCCATTTTCTCTGTAGTTAGCCCTGACACTGTGTCCACAGAAGTGTATACATATTGCCACCCCCTAGAGGGGAGTAGGGGGCTGATATAATCGACCTGACAGGTATTCAAGGCCCATTGACCACGTTTTATCTTTCCCCATGGCCTATATAATGCCCTTAAATTAACTTTGTACAAGTGGCACAATGATGTGAGCATGTTTTACAAGTATATAATAGCAAAGCGGGTTGATTATGAGCAATGTCCCATGCCTGTGCAGCATAAGCTGATCCATGTCCACAAGCTATATGCATACTTAGAGCTTGAGCATGAAGTTCAGCAGAGGTCATATTATCTGCTTCCTTACTGTTTTGCGGCTCAAGTGAATCAACTTTATTGTGCTCTTCTATTAATCCTTCACAAGGGGAATCCTCCTCCACAGATGATTTAGGGATAAAAGTTCTCCAATGCCCTAAAAATCCTAAAAAGGCATGTAATTGTTTTACTGCAGCTGGTACAGAAAACTGCTGGACTGTGTGATATACCTTATCTGGTATTTCTCGAAGCTGCCTATGCCAAACTATTTCTAAAAATAGTACAGTAGCACTAGGGTCCTGTGTTTTAGTCAGATTAATTGCCCAGCCTTGGTCCTGTAAATACACCTTCAAAAATTCAGCAGCTGCTTCAGTTTCTTGTTGTGACACTGCCATAATCAACAGATCATCAATATAATGGCAATCAGTAATGGTACCCAACCATAATGCTATATTAGCTACTATGATTTGATGGCAAACGGAGGGACTGTATTTGTATCTCTGAGACAACACTCGGCAAGTGTATTGCTTTTGTTGCCAGGTAAAGGCAAACTGGTCTTGCATTGAGGTGACAGGCGGGGTGGGGGGTGGGTGCAGTGTTGGCAGTGGGACTAGGGCTGGTTGATTTTTTTGCATAAACATTAACTTTTGCAAGCGGCAAAACATTTCTGATGGTGTGATCCCACCTATTTCTAATCATGGGATACCAGCTTGTACAAAATCATTCCATATTTGTGTCCGCCTCACCCGTGCTGTAACTCCTTTCAGTTTTGCTGGCTTTCCTTTATTCACCACCCAAACAGAGGGTCCTGAAATTACAGCCCCAATTCCCCTCAAGGCATTTACTAGAGTGCCTGCATTGCCCGTAGCATTTGTCACTGTTGGCAGAATCACGGGTATTAGTGAGGCAGGCGGTCCTCTAAGAAGTTGCATTTTAATACTTCTTGTCACTGCTACCCTGTCCAGATCGGATCCCATAATCAATGCAGATGCCACCCCCATCCACCACACTAAATTAATACCATCCTCCATTGTGCACCAGTTTCCACAGGACAACACACATTCAACAGGTTCAACATATGCTGTTAAAACTGCAGCACACAAACACTGACATAGCGTAGGTGCAATAATATCTTGCCCGTCAGGACCTCTGACATTTTGCAGTTGAGCATATCCTCGTATCAGATCATCATTGGCTATAGGGCTTAATAAAACTTTTTCATCTGCTAATAAATGGATAGACGCATCTCCACTCTCCCAAGCTGGCAAAATCCGTGCCAGTATTCCTTCCCCACTCTTCTGCTTCTCGGAGAGTGAGTACACGTGATCTGCCCCTCCTCATCTGCTTGTTCCCGCTGCCACATCATTTGTATGGGGGGCTGTGCTCCCACCACCTCCCTGCCATTTAAGTCAGGATCAAATTAAAACTCAATATTGGAGACTGAGGATTCACTCCAAATATTTCCATCCCATTCCTCGGGATTCCAAGATCATTTTGTGGTGAGAGATGGACAGATCTTGACAAAGCCACTCAGAGACTGAAAGGGCCTGTAAAAGCCCGAAAAAATCTGATGGGGATTTACAGAGCCCAGCAGAGCCCGAAAGAGCCTGACAAAGCCCAACAGAGCCTGACAAAGCCCAACAGAGCCTGACAGATAGCAACAGAGACCGACAGAGCCCCAAAGGGGCTTACAGAGCCTCACAGGTCCTGACAGAAGCCTTCAAAGCCCGACAGAGACCGACAAAGCCCAACATGGATCAAAAAAGCCCAACAAAGCCTGATGTAGCCTGACAGATAATGACAGAGCCCAACAAAGCCAGAGAAAACCCAAAAGATCCCAACAAATTCTGAAAGAACTCGACAGGGCCTGAGAGAGCATGACAGGGCCCAACAAAGACCAACAGAGCTTATAGGGCCTGACAGATCCTGACAGACCCCGACAGACCCTGACATAGCCTACCAGAAACTTACAGAGTGTGCAAGAGCCACACAGAGCCCAAATAAACACGAAACGGAACTTGAAAGAGCCAAACAGAGCCTGACAGGAATTGACAGATCCCAACTAAGCCCTACAGTGCCCGACAGAGGTCAAAAGAACCAACAGAGACAGATAAAGCATAACAGACCAGGAAAGAGCATGACAGGACCTGACAGATCCTGACAGAAACCGACAGAGTCCAACAGAACTCGACAAAGCTTGACAGAGCCCTCCAGGACCTGACAGACAAAGACAGGGCCTGCCAGAGCCCAACAAAGCTCAACAGGGTTTGACAAATCCTGACAGCACCTGATAGATAACGATAGAGCCCGGCAGGACCTGACAGAGGCTGACGAAGTGCAAGAGAGATTAAAGAGCTCAACAAAGCATTACAGAGCCCCACTGAACCTAACACATCTTGACAGAGCATTACAGATCCCGACAGAATCTGACAGAGACCAACAGGGCCCAACAAAGCTTGAAAGAGCCCAAAACCACCCAATGTAGTCTGACAGAGATCAAGAATACCTAACAGTGCCTGACAAATCCCGACAGAGTCCTAGAAATCCTGACATGGCCTGACAGAGCCTGAATAAGAGCTAAAAAGCCTAACAAAGCCTAACAAAGCCTAACAGACCCCGACAGGGATTGAAAGAGCCTGACAAAGCCCTACAGAACCCCACAGAGTCTGACAAGGCCTGACAGGGCTCTACAGAGTCTGAAAGTGCCTGATCAAGCAAAAAAAGCCCAAAAAAGCTTGACAGAGCCTGACAGAGCTTGACAGAGCCCAAGAGAGACCGACAGATCTCGACAAAGTCACACAGAGACCGACAGGGCCTGAAAGAGCCTGACAAAACCTGAGAGGGATTGACAGAGCCCTATAGACCCTGACATCGCTTGACAGAAACTGAAAAAAACAAACAAAACCTGATAGACCCTAACAGAACCTGACAGAGCCTGACAGAGCATGCCAGGGCCTAACAAAGCCTGAGAGAGCCTGACAGGACCTGACAGAGCACGACAGGGCACAACAAAGTATTACTCTTTGGGGCCTGCTAGGGTTCTATCAGGTTCTGTCGAGATCTGTAAGGCTCTGTCAAGCTGTGTCAAGCCCTGTCATGCTCTGCAATGCTTTGCTGAGCTCTTTCAGACTCTGTCATGCTTTATCAGTCTCTGTCAGGCCCTACCGGGATCAAAAAAGCCCAACAAACCTTAATACCGCACAACAACACTTGACACGTCCTGATAGAGCCCAAATAAACCTGACAGAGCCCGAGTAGGACCCACAGAGTCAGACAGAAGCCAACAAAGACTGATAGAGACCATCACAGCTCGAAAATTACCTAGAGATCCTCACGTAGATAGACGGAGCCTGTCATGGCCTAAAAGACCTGGACAGAGCTTGACAAGGCCTGACAGAGCCAGACAGGGTATGACACAGATTAACAGTGCCCCACCTGTCCCAAAAAACACTGACAAAGCCTGATAAGGCCTGACAGATCACTACAGAGCCCAAAAAATCCTGGGAAATCCCAACAGATCCTGAGAGATCCTGACAGAACCTGACAGGACCTGACAGAGGATGACAGAGCCCAAAAAAGCTAGACAGATCCTGACAGAACCCGACAGGGCCTGACACATTCTGACAGAACCTGACAGAGCCCTCCAGGGACTTACAGAGCCCGCAAGAGACTGATAGAGCCCGACAAAACCTGACAGAGCCCGACAGGGCCTGACAGATCCTGACCAAACCCCACAGAGCCCGCCAAGCACTGAAAGATCCTGCAAGAGACTGACAGGGCCTGACAAAACCTGACAGAGCCCATCAGAGCTTGATAAAGCTAGACACAGCCCACCAGGGCGTGACAGAGTCCAAAACAGCTCAACAGGGTTCGACAAATCCTAACAGCGCCTGATAGCGAATGATAGAGCCCGTCAGGACCTGAGAGAGGCTAAAAAAGTGTGACAGAGACTAAAGAACTCAACAAAGCATTGCTACAGAGCCTGATAGGTCCTGACACAGCTTGACAGATCCTTACAGATGTAGACAGAGCCCGACAGGGCCAGACAGAGCTTGAAAGAGCCCAACAGAACCTGACAGGAACTGACATAGTCCAACGAAGCCTGACAGTGCACAACAAACTCGACAAGGCCCAATAGAGTCAGATAAAGCGTGACAGAGCCTGAAATAGCTTGACAGGGCATGAAAGAGTTTACCAGAAACTGAGAGTGACCGCCAGGGCATGATAGAGCCTGAATGAGCCAGACAGACTTCGACAAATCTTTACAGGGCCAAACAGAAACTGAGAAAGCCTGACAGAGCTTAAAAAAGTCTTACAGGGCCCAAGAAAGCTTGACAGAGCACAACGGGACCTGACAGAGATCGACAGTAGTCAACAGGACCTTATAAATCCAGACAACACCTGACAGCGAACTATAGAGTCCAGCAGGACCTGACAGGCTGAGAAAGAGTGACAGAGACTGAAATAGCTCAACAAAGCATTACAGAGCACGACAGGGCCTGACACAGCTTGACAGAGCTTTACAAATCCCAACAGAATCTGATAGAGCCTGACAGGGCCCAACAAAGCTTGAAAGTACCCAACAGCACCCAATAGAGCCTGACAGAGCTCGACAATACCCAATAGAGCCTGACAAAACACAACAGAGCCCTACAAATCTTGAAATGTCCTCACAGAGCTTGATAGACCTTGAGGAAGACTAACAGAGCCCAACAAAGCCTGAATAAGAGCAGGAAAGCCCGACAGTGCCTGAAAAAGCCTGATAGAGCTGGACAGGGTTTGAAATACCTGACAAAACCGACAGAACCCAACAGGGCCTGACAGAACATGACAGGTCTTTACAGAGCCTGAAAAAGACTGGTAGGGCAGAAAGAGCCCAAAAAAACTTGACAGAGACATACAGAGCCTGACAGAGCCTGACAGAGTCCGACGTTTCTTGACAAAGGCACACAGAGACCGACAGGGCCTGGAAGAGCCTGACAAAACCTGACAGGGATTGACAGAGACCTACAGAGCCAAACAGAGCCTGACAAAGCCAAGCAGAGCCTGACAGATTGTGACAGAGACCAACTTAACCCAAAAGGGGCTTACAGAGTCCCACATGTCCTGACAGATGTCGTCAAAGCCTGACAGAGACTGACAAAGCCCGTCAGGGATCAAAAAAGCCCAACAAAGATCAGCATTGCCCAACAACGCTTGATGGGGCCTGACAGAGCCCAAAAAACCTGGCAGAGCCTGAACATGCCTCACAGACTTAGACAGAAGCTGACAAAGCCTGATAAAACAAATCACAGCCCAAAAATGCTCTGAAAAACACGACATAGATACATAGAGCCCGTGATGGCCTAAAAGACCTGGACAGAGCTTGACAAAGCCTGACAGAGCCTGATAGGGTATGACACAGATTAACAGTGCCCTATATACCCCAAAATAGCCCGACATAGGCTGATATGGCACGAGAGATCACAACAGAGCCTGACAACGCTGCAGAAAGCCCAACAGAACCCGACAGATCCTGACAGATCCTGACATTGCTTGACAGAGCACAACAGGGCCTAACAAAGCTCTACAGATCGTGAAAGAACATGATAGGGCCTGACAAAGTATGACAGAGTCCTACAGATCCTGACAGATCCGGACAGAACCCGACAGGGCCTGACAGAGCATGACTAGGTGCTTTTTGGCTCTTTCAAGCTTTGTTGGGTTCTCTCGGGCTCTGTCAGGTTCTGTCGCAATCTGTAAGGTTCTGTCAAGATGTGCTAGGCTCTGTCTGGCTCTTTTAAGTTCTGTTTAGCCCTGTTGGGCTCTGTCGCGATCTGTAAGGCTCTGTCAAGCTGTTTCAGGCCCTGTCACACTCTGTAATGCTTTCTTCAGCTCTTCTAGTTCGTGTCGCACTTTGTCAGCCTCTGTCATGTCTTGCTGGGCTCTATAGTTCACTATCAGGTGCTAAGAGGATTTGTCGAACCCTGTTGAGCTGTGTTGGGCTCTGGCAGGCCCTATCATGCTGTGTCAAGGCCTGGTGGGCTCTGTCAAGCTTTATGGAGCTCTCTTGGGCTCTGTCAGGTTTTGTCAGGCTCTATCAGGCTCTGCTAGGCTTTCTCGGGTTTGATCAGGGTCTGTCAGGCAATGTCAGGATTTGTAGGACTCTGTTGAGTTTTGTCGGGCTCTGTTGGACTTTGTCAGGCTCTGTCAGGGTCTGTAGGGCTCTGTCAGTCTTTGTCAGGTTTTGTCAGGCTCTTTCAGGCCCTGTCGGTCTCTGTGAGGTTTTGTTGAGATCTGTTGGTTTGTCTCAGGCTCTGTGAGGTGCTGTCGGTCTCTGTCAAGCTCCTTTGGGCTCTTTCTGCCCTACCAGGCTTTGTCAGGCTCTGTAAAGCCCTGTCATGCTCTGTCAGGCCTTGTCAGGCTCTGTCAGGTTCTGTCGGGCTTTATAAGGCTTTTTCGGTCTCTATCGTGGTCTGTTGGGTCATATCAAGGTTTATCGTGCTTTTTTGGGGCATATAGGGCACTGTCAATCTGTTTCTTGCCCTGTCAGGCTCTGTAGGGCCTTGTCAAGCCTTGCCTAGGTCTCTTAGATCGTTACTGGCTCTGTCTATCTAAGTCGGGCTCTCTAGAGCATTTTCGGGCTGTGATGGGCAATATCGGGCTTTGTCGGCTTCTGTCTGTCTCTGTGGGGATCTGTCGGGATCTGTAAGGCTCTGTCAAGCTGTGTCAGGCCCTGTCGTGCTCTGTAATGCTTTGTTGAGCTCATTCAGGCTCTGTTCCATTTTGTCAGTCTCTGTCAGGCCCTACTGGACACTATAGTTTGCTGTAAGGTGCTGTTGGGATTTGTCTGGCCCTGTCGAGTTCTGTTGGGCTCTGTCAGGCCCTGTTGGGTTCTGTCGGGCTTTTTTTGGGCCCTGTGAGACTGTGTCGGGCTCTGTCAGGCTTTCTCAGGTGCTGTTGGGCTCTGTCAAGCTTTGTCGAAGTCTGTCAGGTTCTGTCATGCCCTTGCGGGCTCTCTCAGTTTCTGGTAGGCTCTGTTAGGCCCTGACATGCTCTGTCAGGCCCTATCAATCTCTTTCAGTTCCTGGCAGTCTCTGTCAGGTTCTGTCAGGATCTGTCAGGCCCTGTCAACCTCTGTTGGTCTTTGTTGGGCCCTGTCATGCTCTATCAGGTCCTGTCAGGTTCTCTCAGGATCTGCCGGGATCTGTTGGGCTTTCTCGGGCTCTGTTGTGGTCTGTCGGGCCATATCAGGTTTGTTGGGCTTTTTTGGAACATGTAGTGCACTATCAATCTGTGTCATGCCCTGTCAGCCTCTGTCAGGCTCTGTCAAGCTCCTTTGTGCTCTTTCTGCCCTACCAGGATTTTCCAGGTTCTGCCAAGCTTTGTCAGGATTTTTTGATCCCTGTCAGGGTCTGTCAGGAGTTGTAGGGCTCAGTTGGGTTTTTTCATGCTATGTTGGGTTTTGTCGAGCTGTGTCAGGCTCCATTGGGCACTTCTGGGCTCTTTCAAGAATTGTTTGACCCGGTCGGGGTTTGTCAGGTTCTGTCGGAATCTGTAAGGCGCTGTCAAGCTTTCTCAGGCCCTGTTGTGCTCTGTAATGCTTTGTTCAGCTTTTTCAGGCTCTGTTGCGTTTTGTTGGCTTCCATCAGACCCTACTGAAGCACGGAAATGACCTTAAAACCCTTGAATTGTTAGGAAGGTATGTATTTACATATTTATTTACGGCGCTGGAGACACAGGGAATCATTTCACCTAATATGTGTGTAAATTTCCAGGAGCTGTGAGCTTGTTTAAATGCAGTGAAGGCGTCAGTGAAGTCCTGTTTTTTGTACAGTAAGTTACACAGAGTTAAGCAAGGCTAGACAATAGTGATGTGGGTTAAAGGGTTAGTTCTTTGCGTTTTAATTAGTTAATTGTCAATTCCCTGTATCAACTTGTGGTTTGAATGTGGGTTTATATCAATGAGTGGCAATTAAATGTTGTTCCACAGAACTTGGAAAATAGGATTTGATACAGCACTTTAAGTTAATTTGCTTTTATTATTATCTAATAATTTTGAGACCGGGAAAGTATTTAAGTTGTTGAACTCTGATCCCTAATTCAGTCGGTTGTTGGAGCAATAAAGGACTCAGCATTCCAATTCAATGTGAATCACACAAAGCCATTTATTACAGAAACAAACCTCCTTATATACGCAACTATTCTCTAATCACGCATCCACGCTCCAAGCATGGATTCGTTAAATAAGTATCACAGGCAGTCCACATGCTGGAGCCCCACCGATGATAGATCCGATGACTGACGCCATGCTGAGGCCCTGTTAATGAAGAAACGCCCCTCTTTCTCACAGAAGATTCTGTTCTCAATTTCTCCAAGTGGCCTTGAGATTCCTTTGGGCCTGACTAATTCAACAACATATCTCCATATAACCAAACCCCTCCACAGCTGGTAATAGAGAAATTCGTACAAATTGGGTTATAAACAGAATAACAGAGGACCTCTGCCTGGTGGTAGTAAACCCATACAACTTACTGACTGTATTAACTCTAATTTGATTTGGATTACAGTTTTAGATTTAAAAGATACCTTTTTGACTCTCTCTCCATGAAGTCAGCCAGATAATATTTATGTAAAACCCAGCTCACATGGATTTTGTTGCCACAAGGATTTAAGAACAGTCTGACAATATTTGGAAATCAGCTTGCTAAAGATCTTGAATCTTGGGAAGCCCCATCTGATGAAGGACAGATGCTACAATATGGGGATAACATTTTGATCGCTACCCGAACAAATAAGACGTGCATAACCTGAACTGTAAGTCTACTGAACTTTTTGTGGCTCCAAGGATATTGGGTATCACAGAAGAAAGCCCAGATGATGCAGCAACAAGTAACTTATTTGGACTATGAAATTAGTGCAGGGCAAAGGACCCTGGGACAGGCTCGAGAGGAGCCTATATGCCAAACTCCGAAGCCTCAAACTGAAAAAGAATGACGGACCCTTTTTGGGCATGACAGGGTGGTGCCGGTTGTGGATTTATGATTATGGATTGCTTGTCAAGCCATTGTTTGTACTAGCAGCCACAGATCAGGAACACCTGCAATGGAATAAAGGAGCTACACAAGCCTTTGAAGAACTTGGTAAGGCTTTGATGACAGCGCCTGCTTTAGGACTCCCAGATGTGAGTAAACCATTTTTTCTATTCTCTCATGAGAAGCAGGGAATAGCCTTTGGTATACTGGCACAGAATCTTGGCCCATACCGATGAGCAGCAGCCTATTTCTTCAAACAATTAGACGCAAAAGCAAAAGGGTGGCCTGGATTCCTACAGGCAGTTACAGCAGTGGTACTGAACATACAGGAGGCCCGGAAATATACCATGGGACAGAAAATGACTGTGCTAGTATCCCATACAGTGTCTACAGTTCTAGGTGAAAAGGGGGACATTGGCTTTCCCCACAAAGATTTCTCAAATATCAGGCTAAATCATGGTCACTAACATTGTCAATCCGACTTCTTTCCTCAGTGGTCACATTGGAAAACCAGTTCATCATAATTGCCTGGAAAACAATGAAGAAAAATACTCCAGCCAACAAGATCTAAAGGACAATCCTATGGAGAACACTGAGAACTGCTTTATGGATGAAAGTAGCAATATCCTGAACGGTGAAAGGCATGCTGGTTATGCTATAATTAGTAGCCATGAAGTAATGGAATCTGGACCTCTGCCTAAAAGTATCTCAGCACAAAAGGCAGTAATAATCGCCCTTACTTGTGCTCTGGAACTAGCTGTGGACTTTTATACGGACTCTAAGTATGCTTTCAGGATCGTGCTTGCACACAGAACTATTTGGAAGGAAAATGGACTCTTGAACTCTCAAGGCAAACATATCAAAAATGCAGAAGAAATATTGGCAGCTGAACTTCCTAAGAAGGTGGCAATCACGCATATCAAGGCACATCAGAAAGTGATCTCGGCATTGGAAAAACATAAAGAATCATCACCTTAGTAAAAGAATTTGCTAACCTCTTAGAAAAGGGGGGATGTCGTGGATGAGACGGACAAATGACACAGACCAAGTTCTTCCAGGATGAAAGTAGTAGATGCCATTTATTGTCACAAGTGCATTTTTATACAGTTTTACCAATTCATGTGTCTCTTCACTATTCGTTACAAGTTACAGCAGTAACATCCCATTGGCTACTTTTGCTATCATCAATGTTACTCTTCTACTCCCTTCTCTATCACGAGTACATCCTTAGCTTCTCTGGATACTCCTTTACTCCCATCTTTCTCACAGGTAGGCCTTCATATCTTCAAGGCTAATGTCTGTTCCCATGCCCTCGGTCAGGGAATCCACGGACCCACCGTAGTCCCCCACAGGGGGAATGTCATGGCTGAGATGGACAAATGACATAGACCAAGTTCTTCCAGGATGAAAGTAGTAGATGCCATTTCTTGCTACAAGTGCATTTTTATACATTTCTACCAATTCATGTGTCTCTTCACTATTGGTTACAAGGTACAGCAGTAACATCCCATTGGCTAATTTTGCTATCATCCATGTTACTCTTCTACTCCCTTTCTCTCACGGGTACATCCCTTCTCTCTCAGGGTATATCCCTTCTCTCTCATGGGTACAACTAAATATCTCTGGATACTCCTTTAGTCCCATCATTCTCAAGGCTAAACCTTAATATCTTCAAGGCTGATCTCTATTCCCATACTCTCTGTGAAGGATTCCACAGACCTGCTGTAGTTTCCCACAGGGGAATGACACAGGGATTTAACAATTAACTAATGAACACTTAAAGAACTAACACTTAAAGATTTAAAGATAATAAAGATAATAAAGATAATAATAATTGCAAAGGTAATAATTCTTTGGTGCATCCCTGGGTGAACTAGATAACAGAAACTTGGGCACAGGACAGGAGATATGCCAGTTTTAACCAACTCAGCAGTCTGAGACCTAACCATCTCATCACACTGGATTAAAGGTGACCATGTACAGAGAAGAGGACCCAGGTTCACAATCACTGTGTTAGTAACAGAATCAACTTTACAAGATGTTTCCTTCCATGTTCCCTTATGGAACAGGTCAGGATGGGTCTTCACTAGCTCTACCCTGGATATCGCTGGATCTGTTACAGTTGGATTAACATTAAGATAGCAACCAACCTTGTAACCATGGAATTCTTGTATTCAGTAACCAAACTCTATTCTTAAAGTTGACATAGATTTATGGTATATTCTTATAAGGCAGGTAACTGTAACCGAGCCTTATTCTTAAGGTGGACAGAGATTTACGATATATTCTTTTAAAGTTGGTACCTTAGAAAATAACTGGTAAACATAGCATCTTTTAGATAGGAAGTTTGTGTTAGAATAGGTGTGGAATATGCTAATGGTTGTCAGGGGTTGTAATGAATATGTATGTGACTAACTTGTATAATAAGGTGTAGTCTGAATCACCTGTTCGAAGCCAGCTTTGGGTGCGAACCCCTGGTTTCCCAGCGCTGAAATAAAGCACCGCATATAACTACGTCCGTGGTTATGTGTCCTGATTGCTAACATTTTGGTGACCCAGATGGGACCTCGCGGGCATTGCTGAGACAGATCGTGTCTCGATCCTGCTCCAGCTAGCACCGAGGTATTCTTGGGGAGTGCATCGGACGCGACCAGCTCTCCGCTGCTCACGATGGACCTCTGATTGGTAAGAAGGTGCTTTATCTGTTGCTTTACATGGATTATTGGGTACCCATCTGGTCTGGTTCTGGTCTGGTAGCCTGCTGGTCAGACATCTGGTAGCCTGTCGATCAGACACAGCGAAAGCCATGCTCAGTTGGGCAGGGAGCTCCTGAGGTATTGCCTAGGCAGCCGTCCGTTAGAGGGAAACCTCTGCAGGTTTGGCATCTGGTTTGGTTATTTAAGCCACAGGCTCGGCACCTGGTCTGGTCTGGTTATTTGCGTGCACCTGGTCTGGTTATCTATGTTGTTCAGCACCTGGTCTGTAGCCTTGGTAATTTGATCTGTATTTGCTGTTGAAACTGGTGATTTGATCCGTCTTTACTGTTGTTCTGGTAAAGTTATCTGTGTGTTATCCTTCTGTGTTAATCGCCTGTGTGTTACCCTTTTGTGTTGATATGAGCGATACAAAGATGTCACCATTAGACTGTTTGTTGAAACATTGGAAGGAGGCTGGATTTGGACAATCAATGAGTAAAAAGAAGTTAACTGAATATTGTACTCACTGCTGGCCTGAATATGACTTGCCTAATGAAATACGGTGGCCGCCGGAGGGTACTTTAGAACCTGGAACTATTAATGAATTAATGAGGTTTTGTCAAAGGGAAGGTAAATGGGATGAGGTACAGTACGTGGATCTCTTTTTCTATCTTGTACAAAAACAGGACTGGAGGAAGGAATGTGGGTTAATATTAGTATGGAGGGGCGGTACTAATGATAAATGTATGGGTTGTACGGCAGAAAAGAAATACATGACGTGTTTGGCAATAGAAAACAGCTGCGGTAATGCCTTAAAATTAGATTTGCCGTGTCTTGATGTTGCCCCTCCAGAAACTGAACCCTCTGCACCTAAACCCCTTAAACCCTCGGCACCTGTGCGTCTCACTGAAAGTGATATCAATTCCAGTGGGGATGAGGGGGCAGCAACCGGTGTAAAAGGAGTAACAACTACACCAATATCCCACAGGACTAGGCACAGAGAAAAGGAAGCCCAAAAGGGGGGTGGACTGCCAAATGTAATAGCACCCCTGAGACAAGCGGTAGGAGTGGGGGGAGAGACGGTTTATGTAAAAATCCCGTTTTCGCCAGGAGATTTAATGATCTGGAAACAATCAGCCGGTCCTTACCGGGAAAACCCGGACAAGGTTGCAAGGATAATTAAAATGATAATTAAAATGCAGAATCCTGATTGGGATGATTTACAAGTGATTCTTGACACATTAATGGATTCTACAGAAAAGGATATGGTTATACGGGTAGCAAGAGATAAAGCAAGGGAGGATATTCAGAATGGAATAGTGGGTGGCAATGTTGATGAAAATTTTCCAAAGGAGGATCCCAGATGGGATTATAATACTGGAGGTGGTCAGCTTAGCCTCCGGAGGTATCAGGACTGGTTATTGATCGGTGTTCAGACTGCTATGCCAAAACAAATGAATTGGTCAAAATTGTATAATGTTAGGCAGGAAAAGAATGAATCCCCTTCAGCCTTTTTAGAAAGATTAAAGAAAACTGCAAAGAGATATATGGATTTAGATATTGAAACAGAACAAGCAAGGGTTCAGTTGGCTTTAATCTTTTTGGGGCAGTCTCAGGATGATATTCGGAAGAAATTACAGAAACTGGAGGGGGCACAATTACGAGATCTGGATGTCATGTTAGAAACAGCCTGGAAAGTTTATAATAATAGAGAAAAGGAACAGTCGAGGCGTTCTCAGCAAGACTTGTTGGCCCTGGTCCAAGGACAAGGCAGGGGAATAGGAATGGAAGTCCGTGGCAGAGGAACTACAGGCGGCCGAGGGCGCGGTTTTCGGAATGTTCGGGGAACTCCTTTAAGACCTGTTGTAAAGCTTGGTATAAATCAATGTGCTTATTGTAAGGAGGAAGGACACTGGAAAAATGAATGCCCGAACCGTCCGGGCTCCACGAGTCAGGTACCAAGTGCAGCAGGGAATGCAATACAAACTATGGTGTTGGGGGAATATAATAATAACAGTTGACTATATGGCAGCACAAGAACCGATACCCAGAATAAGGAACCCCTTGTGACAATACAAGTGGGGGACCAGGATGTGAGATTTTTAGTGGATACAGGGGCTACTTATTCTGTGCTAAATTCTTTACAGGGAACAATAGGTCATAAAACGACAACGATTGTTGGTGCCACAGGGAAGGAAGAAGTACGGCCATTCCTGCAACCCTTAGATCTGCGTTTTGGAGAAAAGGAATTAACCCATGAGTTCTTATATGTTCCAGATTGTCCAGTTTCCCTTTTAGGACGGGATTTATTGACCAAATTGGATGCTGTAATAACATTTGAGAATGGAAACCTGGTAATGAAAATTCCAGAATCTAAGGTGGGACAAATTCTGTTATTAAGAGAAAACCCGGTAGTGGAAATACCACAAGCTGTGGAGGAGGCTGTGATCCACACGGTATGGGCGACTGACATACCTGGGAAATTGAAAACAGCCCAGCTTGTAAAAGTGGAATTAAAGGAAGATGCCAGGCCTGTACAGTTGAGACAGTACCCACTGAAATTAGAAGCTAGGTTAGGAATAGTTCCTCTAATTGAAAATTCTTGAGATATGGAATTCTAGAGGAATGTGAAACAGAATATAATACTCCAATTTTTCCAGTAAAGAAGTCCGATGGTAATTACCAATTAGTCCAAGATTTGCGGGCTGTAAACCAGATCACTAAGGACATTTATCCGGTAGTTGCAAATCCATACACCTTGTTAACATTTGTGAAGGAGAAATATAAATGGCTTACTGTACTTGATTTAAAAGATGCCTTCTTCTGCATACCCCTCGACCTGGAAAGCAAAAAGCTATTTGCCTTTGAATGGGAAAATCCATACAATGGAAGGAAAACTCAGTTAACCTGGACACGTCTTCCGCAAGGATTCAAAAATAGCCCAACTATTTTTGGAAATCAGTTGGCCAAAGAACTCGAGGAATGGACTACGAAAGGCCACATCGTGATCCCTCGACAATGGTACCTGTTACTACAATACGTAGACGACATTTTGATCGCGACTGAGACACGAGAACTCTGCATCCAGGTAACGATTGAAATACTGAACCAATTGGGAATGAATGGGTACAAAGTATCGAAAAGTAAAGCTCAAATTGCATCCAAGACTGTGATTTATTTAGGATGCGAGCTTTCTCAAGGACAGCGGAAATTAGGTACAAACCGTGTGCATGCTATCTGTGCTATTTCAGAACCACGAAACTTACATGAATTAAGATCCTTTTTAGGAATGACAGGATGGTGCAGACTTTGTATTATGGACTATGGGTTGATTGCCAAACCTTTATACGAAGCACAAGGGAATAAGACGTTCATGTGGGGAAAACCACAACGTGAAGCCTTCCAAAAGCTAAAACAGGCTTTGATGCAGGCGCCTACCTTGGGCCTGCTGGACTTGAGCAAAGATTTCCAGTTGTTTGTACACGAGCGACAAAGACTTGCCTTGGGGGTATTAACCCAACAACTGGGATCCTGGAAAAGACCTGTTGGCTATTTTTCTAAACAGCTAGATCCGGTAAGTACTGGGTGGCCGGCGTGCTTACGGGCGGTAGCTGCTACAGTAATACTGATCCAGGAGGTCCGAAAATTAACTACGGGAAAAAGGATAGAAGTGTTTGTATCCCATATGGTGACAACAGTACTGGAACAAAAGGGGGGTCATTGGCTTTCCCCAAGCAGAATGATGAAATACCAGGTAATTCTGACAGAACAAGATGATGTTGTTCTAAAAACTACTAACCTAATGAATCCTGCTGAGTTTTTGGATGCAGGTACTGAAGAAGGAGACCTGGAACATGATTGCATGGAAGTCATCGAATACACCCACGCAAGTCGCCCTGATTTGAAAGACGCTCCGCTGGCAGAAACTGACTGGGAACTCTTTACTGATGGCAGTAGCTTTGTGGAGAACGGAATGCGGTATGCAGGATATGTGATTAGTACTGCCAAGACAGTAATTGAGGCTAAACCCTTACCGCCAAACACCTCAGCACAAAAAGCGGAATTAATCGCCTTAACTAGGGCATTGGAACTCAGCGAAAACAAGAAAGTTAACATATGGACTGACTCAAAATATGCTTTTGGAGTTGTTCATGTGCATGGAGCCCTTTGGAAAGAGCGGGGACTGCTCTCTTCACAAGGAACAAACATTAAGTACCAGGAGGAAATACTGAATCTGATTAATGCCGTTCAAAAACCATCGCAAGTTGTTGTAATGCACTGTAAAGCTCATCAAAGTGGAACATCGAAAATCATAGAGGGAAATTGGCTTGCTGATCAAACAACTCGGTCAGTAGCACGGCAAGTGAGGACAATGATGGGTCTTATCTCCCAGAAGGTAAGAGCAATTGATTTATTACCTTCAGAACCACCTAAATAGTCTACAGAAGATGAAAAATTGGCAAGTCTAGTAAGAACCAGTAAGAATAATTCTGGGTGGTATGTAACCACCAATGGACAAGTTGTGGTACCAACCACTATTATGAGAGGAATACTTCAGACGGAACACCAGAAGTGTCACTGGGGTGCAGAAGTATTGGTAACTTATTTAAGAAAACATTATCTCGGTCCAGATGTTAACAATGGCAAATTCTATCACAGCTAAGTGTGAAATTTGCTTGAAAAATAATCCTTTAGTAAAAAGAAAAACAGAAATGGGGAAAATAAAGACAGGCATACAACCTGGGGATTATTGGCAAAGAGACTATGCGGAACTCCCCAGAACCCGAGGATTCAGGTAAATACTAGTTGGGGTAGATACCTTTTCAGGATGGCCGGAAGCTTTCCCTTGTCGCACCAACCAGGCGAAAGAAACTGTAAAATAGTTACTAAAGGAAATAATCCCTAGATTTGGGGTACCACTGGGGATATCCTCCGATAGGGGACCACACTTTGTTGCACAATTGGTAAAAGAAATCAGCAGATGTTTGGGAATTAAGTGGGAGTTACATACCCCATGGAGACTCCAGTCTAGTGGACAAGTGGAGAAAATGAATCAAACCCTAAAAAGGCAACTTAGCAAGATCTGTCAGGACGCAAAAATTCAATGGCCTCAGGCCTTGCCAATAGCATTGTTGCATATTAGGATTAAACCTAGGAGTGGAATGTCAGTAAGTCCATACGAGATTTTGTATGGCAAACCATATGAAGCACCAAACCCAAACCCAGAGGTACATGTGAAAGGAAATCAGGACTTGTACAATTATGTGTTGTCTCTTGGCAGGACATTGAATCGACTCAGATCCGCACTAGTGTGGAATCGCCCACTAGCGCTCGAGAATCCAGTACATGATATAGAGCCTGGAGACACGGTGTATCTAAGAACTTGGAATGAAGAACCCTTAAAAGAGCGTTGGGACGGACCCTATCAAGTACTCCTAACTACATTCACCACAGTCAAAGTTGCTGGAGTAGACTCCTGGATACACTATACCCGAGTGAAAAGAGTCCCAAGACTCTGGAAATCGCAGATAGTGGGTCCTACCTCGCTCAAGATTATATCGCAGTAATGTCTGGTTTGCATTACCAAATTGTGATTTTGGTTAGAGTGTTTGTACTTTTGAAAACTGGAGAGGGAAGTGCCACTCTATTCCACAAGGCCTCTGATAAACAGTGGGAAAATGGGACTATTCAAATGGAATTGCAAATTAGACCACGAAGAGCAGTAGATAATAACGAAAGTACCCAGATACCACAGGTGGTATCAGGCAGAGAATCTTATGATAGGATTAATTCGAGATTTCGCACTGACTCAGAATACCAGTAGCATCACTGCTTGCCTTCCAATTCCAAAATCGGCCGAAGACCCAATACAGTGGGGAATAATATCTACCACCTTACCAGAAATAAACAGAACTGGTAAAATAGCATGTGAATCCCGCACTAGAAAAGAAGTCATCCCAACAGAACAAAGGGTAAAAGAACAAGGAAAATGGAAAACACCAGGGCCAAAGGAGGATTGTTTAAAATTACCTGAGGTGAAATGGGTTAAAATAGGAATGACCAGACCATTCAAAAATATAGGTTGGTGTTATTATGACACATGGACCACCAAAGTAGTAAACCAAATGGTTGAACAGACTTACTGGGAATGCAAAGATCAGGATAACAAAAATATAACTGAATCATGGAGTAACATGTGGACATTGAGTATTGTACAACAATACCAATATAGTGAAGCATTTCCATGGTGTGTACGGTGGTCCAATGTAACAGGAGGAACAACAGTACCATGGTGGAATTGTTCACGAGTAATAACTTGCCAGACAGATATGAAAGAGATACCAATATCCATCGTTAAAGTTGCGGTAATTGCAGGTTGCATTTGTCAGAAACAATTGGATCTAAAGGAAGGAATCAAGATAGGTATTGATGGAAATAGAATTGATTGTAGAGGCGTTATAGGTAGTGTGGGACATCTGGTTTGGGCCTTAAGTGATGGGACCTGGACAACACATTTACCAATAGCAGGACCAGTAAGGGAAATTACTTTGGGACTGCCAACCCTATGTCCTATTTGGAAAAAGTCTCCCTTGAAAAATGGGCAAGAACTTCTACATGTTAGGCACAAATGAGAAATAGATGAAGACGATGTGTGGCATGAACCATCAAGCAGTGTTAAATTCGGTTGGGCACTAGAATCTTTCTTTGCACCAATTGCGGCATACAGAAACAGGGAAATGATTGATAAATTGATCGGGCAAATGGATCGATTGGCTAGAATAACTAAGAAAGGTTTTCGGGAACTTAATATACAATTACAGGCTACGACCAAAATGACCTTACATAATAAAATGGCACTCGACATAATGTTGTTGAAAGAAAATGGTGTCTGTGGATATTTGAAAGACAGAATGGATCATTGCTGCATCCATATTCCAAACGTAACTTCGGAGGTCGAGAAGGACATTTCTCAACTCACCCAAACAGAGATGGAGCTGCAAAAGGAAAAGCAGGATGCAGAACAGAGCTGGATAGGAGCTCTGTTGGATTCATTTGGTTTAAATTTGGGAGGATGGGTACATTCACTATTAGAAAGTGTAGTTGTACTTACAATTGTGATTATACTTCTTTGTTTATTACATGTAGGTATTAAACGTGTGATTAGTCAAACAAATGCTAAGAATAATTGCATTTTCAGTGTCCTGAGTAGGAATTATGTTAATCCTATATTTGACAGTCCTCCAGCTAGCCCTCCAGCTTATGAACTGTCACATTTGCCAAATCACCAATCAAATCAATAATTGAAGAAGTTGATTGAAGTGAAAATGCATTGTCTAAAGAAAAGCATTTTCAAAGGGGGGAGATGTTAGTAACAGAATCAACTTTACAAGATGTTTCCTTCCATGTTCCTTTATGGAACAGGAGAATCAACTTTACAAGATGTTTCCTTCCATGTTCCCTTTTGGAACAGGTCAGGATGGGCCTTCGCTAGCTCTACCCTGGATATCGCTGGATCTGTTACAGTTGGATTAACATTAAGATAGCAACCAACCTTGTAACCATGGAATTCTTGTATTCAGTAACCAAACTCTATTCTTAAAGTTGACATAGATTTATGGTATATTCTTATAAGGCAGGTAACTGTAACCGAGCCTAATTCTTAAGGTGGACAGAGATTTACGATATATTCTTTTAAAGTTGGTACCTTAGAAAATAACTGGTAAACATAGCATCTTTTAGATAGGAAGTTTGTGTCAGAATAGGTGTGGAATATGCTAATGGTTGTCAGGGGTTGTAATGAATATGTATGTGACTAACTTGTATAATAAGGTGTAGTCTGAATCACCTGTTCGAAGCCAGCTTTGGGTGCAAACCCCTGGTTTCCCAGCGCTGAAATAAAGCACCGCATATAACTACGTCCGTGGTTATGTGTCCTGATTGGTAACAACTGCGCAGCTGCAACCAGGAGGAGCCGGAGGTGGAGACTATGGAAATGGTCTCCCGGAAGTAATTGTAATAAGAACCGCCTTCTCGTAGAAAGGTTATGAATATGTATAGGCGTTCCTAAAACTTTAATGAATATGTAACACTTTACTGCATTTAACCAAGTTCACAGCTACTGTAATTTTACACACGTATTAGGTGAAATGATTCCCTGCGTGTCCGGCGTCGTAAATAAATACATACCTTCCTTATTTACCTCAAGGGCTGTAAGGTCATTCTGTGCCTCAAAGTGAGTACAATATTGTTTCAAACTTTCTTTTATCAGGATTCCCCACTAAGTTACTCTAATGTGTAAGGATGCATCCTAAGGAGAGCAAGATGGTACTTCAGTATTCTAATGGAACAGGTTCCCATTTTTTTGTTATGTCCCTGATTTTGGAGGGTGAAAAACATATCTGCATATACTTTCTTACACCGCGCACACTGTAATTTAACTCATGCCACGTGACTTAAATCAAGGTGTTTTAAGCTCATCTTCTGCTTTATACAGATCACAGGCTAAAGCATACCACCATAAACAGTAATTACTGTAATTAGCACACACTCAGACAGTTCACAGAGACACGGCTGGTTGGTTTTATGATTTACGAGTTACTTAATGATTTGGAATGGAATGCATGGTATGTCAGGCACTTACAAAAATACCACGCAGTTGTAGACCAATTATTCCTTTTTCACTGACTTTTACCTTTTCCAGCAGCTGCAAAAGAGAGATTTCTGCATTACCCTTCACTCTTGCTAAGATTAGTCATTACCAAAAGTCCATCCTGGCCATCGAAATTGAGACACAGAAATCTCAGAGTTGCTCGATCTGCTCTCAAGATTGCTAGCTGCTGCCCACAAAGAGACTGCAGAAACTCGTGAGACATCTCTCCACGGCTTACTGGCTCCCCGCCAAATGCAATTAAATGGAAGTTTATTACAACATACTTTATCCGTTGTTTTTGTTGGAGGTCTTTTGTCTGCTCCTGCAATGAACAAAGCAAATGGAGATCTTTCCGAAAAAAAAAACAACTTTGGGGCACGCCAAAGCTGGCCGTTCTCACCTATTCACATAGCCAACCAGAACACCCTCCTGCCTGGTTCACCAAAATGAGGTTCGGAAATGACTTTACAATCCTTGAGATTGTAAGGAAGGTATGTATTTACTTATTTACAGTGCCGGACACACGGGGAATCATTTCACCTAATATGTGTGTAAATTTGAAGTAGTTGTGAGCTTGGTTAAATGCAGTAAAGTGTTACATATTCATGAAAGTTTTAGGAACAACACCTATACATATTCATAACCCATCCCTGAGAAGGCTGTTAGCTCTTTAAGTCTTTAAGTGTTAGTTCTTTAAGTCTTAATTAGATAACTGTTAATTCCCTGTAACACGGTTGGACTCTATAGTTCACTGCCAAGTGCTGTCGGGATTTGTTGGGCCCTGTCGAGTTCTGTCAGGTGCTGTTAGGCCCTGTGAGACTCTGTCATGCTGTGTCATGCTTTCTCAGGTACTGCTGGGCTCTGTCAAGCTTAGTCGAAGTCTGTCAGGCTCTGTCATAACCTGGCAGGCTCTCTCAGTTTCTGGTAGGCTCTGTTAGGCCCTGTTGTGCTCTGTCAGGCTTTATCAGGCTCTTTCAGGCCCTGTCATGCTATTTCGGGCTCTGTTGTGCTTTATCTGGCTCTGTTGGTCCTTCTCAAGCTTTGTCGAGCACTATCAGGCTTAGTTGGACTCTGTCAATTTCTTTCAGATTCTGTTGGGCTCTTTCAAGCTCGCTCTGGCCCTGTCAGGCTCTGTCGAGATTTGTAAGGCTCTGTCAAGCTGTATCAGGCCTTATCAGGCTCTGTAATGCTTTGTTGAGCTCTTTTAGTCTCTGTCACACATTGTCAGCCTGTCAGGTCCTGCCGGGCTCTATCGTTCACCATCAGGGTCTGTTAGGATTTGGCAAACCCTCTTGAACTGTGTTGGGCTCTGGAAGGCCCTGTCGTGCTCTGTCAAGGCCTGGTGGTCTCTGTCAAGCTTTGTCGACCTCTTTCGGGCTTTGTCAGATATTGTTGGGCTCTATCAGGTTCGCTCAGGCTATACTGGGCTTTCTGGGGTTCGATCAGGCTCTGTCAGGCCATGTCAGGATTTGCAGGGCTCTGTTGAGTTTTCTCGGACTCTTTCAGGCCCTGTCAGTCTCTGTGTGGCTTTGCTGAAGTCTGTCGGTCTGTCACAAGCTCTGTCAGGCGCTGTCGGTCTCTGTCGAGCTTTTTTAAGCTCTTTCTGTCCTACCAGGCTATTTCAGGTTCTGTAAAGCCTTGTCAGGCCTTGTCAGGCTCTGTCAGTCTTTGTCAGGCTTTTTCATGCTTTTTTTCCCTTATTCAGGCTTTGTCTGGATGTGTCAGGTTTTGTCAAGGTCCATTGAGTATTTTCGATGTCTTTCAGGCTACATTGGGTACTGTTGGTCTCTTTCAAGCTTTTTCAAGCTCTGTAGGGCTCTGTAATGCTTTGTTGAGCTCTTTCAGGCTCTATCGCGCTTTGTCCACCTCTGTCAGGCACTGCTGGACTCTATAGTTTGCTGTCAGGTGCTGTGGGGATTTGTTGGGCCCTGTCGAGTTCTGTTGGGCTATGTCAGGCCATGTTCGGCTCTGTCAGGCTTTGTCGGGCCCTGTGAGACTGTGGCAGGCTCTGTCAGGCTTTCTCAGGTTCTGTCAGTTTCTGTTGGGCTCTGTCAAGCTTTGTTAAGTCTGTGAGGCTCTGTCATGCCCTGGCGGACTCTGTCAAGCTTTGTTGAGCTCTTTTGGGCTCTGTTGAGTTCTTTCAAAATCTGTCAGGCCCTGTCAGGCTCTGTCAAGGTGTGTCAGGCCCTGTTGTGCTCTGTAATATTTTGTTGAGCTCTTTCAGTTTCTGTCATGCTTTGTCAGACTTGTCAGGCCCTGCTATAATTGAGAGTTCACTGTCAGGTGCCATCAGGATTTGTCGGGCCCCGTCGAGCTTTGTCGGGCACCGTCAGGCTTACTTGGGCTCTGTCAATTCCTGTTATGTTCTGACGGGTTCTTTCAAGCTCTGTCAGGCCCTGTCGTGCTCTGTCAGGCCCTGGTGGGCTCTGTCAAGGTTTTTCAAGCTCTGTTGCGCTCTATCGGGTTCTTCCAGGATCTGTCAGGCCCTGTCGGGCTCAGTCAGGATCTGTCATGCTGTGGCGATCTCTCTCAGTTTCTGATAGGCTCTGTCAGGACCTGTTGTGCTCTGTCAGGTCCTAGTGTGCTCTTTCAGGCCCTGTCATGCTCTTTCGGGCTCTGTCAGGCTTTATCTGGCTTTGTGGGGCCTTGTCGAGCTTTGTTGGGCTCTCTTGGGCTTAGTTGGACTCTGTGCATTCCTGTCAGGCTGTTTGGATCTTTCAAGCTCTGCCTGGCCCTGTCAGGCTCTGTCAATCTGTATCAGGCCCTGTCAGGCTCTGTAATGCTTTGCTGAGCTCTTTTAGTCTCTGTTGCACTTCGTCAGCCTCTGTCAGGTCCTCCCGGGCTCTATCATTTGCTATCAGGTGCTGTCAGGATTTGTTGAACCCTGTTGGGCTCTGTCGTACTCTGTGAGGCCCTGTCAGGTTCTGTCAGGATCTGTCGGGATCTGCTGGGCTTTCTCAGGCTTTGTCAGGCTCTGTCGTGATCTCTCAGATCATATCAGTCTATGTCGGGCTATTTTCGGGTATGTAGGGCACTGTTAATCTGTGTCATACCCTGTCAGGGTTTGTCGGGCCTTGTCAAACTCTTTCCAGGTCTTTTAGGCCGTGACGGGCTCTATGAATCTATGTCGAGTTTTCTAGGACATTTTTGGGCTGCGATGGGCTCTATCAAGCTTTGTTGGCTTCTGTCTGACTCTGTGAGGCCTGCTCAGGCTCTGTCCAGTTTTGTTGGGCTCTGTCAGACCCTATCAAGCGTTTTTGGGCAGTGTTGGGCTTTGCTGTGCTTTTTTGATCCCTGTCGGGCTTTGTCAGTCTCCGTCGCGATCTATCAGGCTCTGCTGGGATTTGTCAGGATTTGTAGGGCTCTGTCGGGTTCTGTCAGGCTCTGTTGACCTTTCTCAGGCTCTGTCGGGCTCTGTAGGGCTCTGTTGATCCCTGTCAGGTTTTGTAAGGCTCTCTCTAGGCTTTGTTAGTCTCTGTTTGGCTTTGTCGAGATCTGTCTATCTCTCTCAGGCTCTGCCAGGCTCTGTGTAGTCTGTCAAGCTTCTTTTGGGATCTTTCTTCCCTACAAGGCTCTGTCAGGCTCTGTCAGGCTTTATCAGGTTTGTCGGGCTTTGTTGGGACCTATTAGGCTCTCTCAGGCCTTGTCAGGATTTGTAGGGCTCTGTTGGGTTTTGCCAGGCTCTGTTGGGTATTGTCAAGCTCTGTCAGACTCTATCGGGCACTGTTGCACTCTTTAAAGCTTTGTTGGACCCTGTCAGGCTTTGTCGAGATCTCAAAGGCTCTGTCAAGCTGTGTCAGGTCCTCTCAGCCTCTATAATGCTTTGTTGAGCTCTTTCAGGTTCTGTCGCTCTTTGTCAATCTCTGTAATGTCCTGCCGGGCTCTATCATTTGCTATCAGGTGCTGGTAGGATTTGTCAAACCCTACTGAGGTGCTGGCAGGATTTGTCGAACCCTATTGAGCTGTGTTGGGCTCTGGTGGGCCCTGTCATGCTCTGTCAGGCCCTGATGGGCTCTGTCAAGTTTTGTCGTGCTCTATCAGGTTCTTGCAGGCTCTGTCAGTTCTTGGCGGGCTCTGTTGTTTTCTGTCATGCTCTGTCAGGTCCTGTCAGGCTCTCTCAGGCTTTGTTGGGCCCTGGCATTCTCTGTCAGGCCCTGTGGAGTTCTGTCGGGCTCTGTCAGGCCAGGTTGGTCTCTGTCGGGCTTTGTCGGGCCCTGTGAGACTGTGTCGGGCTCTGTCAGGCTTTCTCAGGTTCTCTCAGTCTCTGTCATGCCGTGGTGGGCTCTGTCTAGCTTTGTCAAGCTCTGTTGGCCTCTCTTGGGTTTTGTCAGAGCACGACAGAGCCCAATAAAACATGACAGATCCTGACAGAACATGACAGGGTCTGACAGAGCACAACAGTCTCACAGGGCCCGACAAAACCCGACAGAGCCCAACAGAACTCGAAAGGGCCCAACAAATCCAAACAGCACCTGACACCTAACTGTAGAGTGAAAGAGCCAAAAAGCACCCAGTGGAACCTGACAGAGCTTGACAATACCCAACAGAGCCTGACAAAACATGACAGAGCCCTACAAACCCAGACATGGCCTGAAAGAGCCTGATAGACCCCCAGAAATCCTGAAAGAGCCTCACAAAGCCTGAATAAGGGCAAGAATGCCCAAAAAAGCCTAACAAAGCCTAATATGTCCTGACGGAGCCCGATAAAGCCTGAAAAAGCCCAACAGATCTCGACAGATCCTGTCAGAAACCGACAAGGACTCAAAGAGCACGACAGGTCCCAACAAAGCCCAACAGAGCTTAACAAGGCCTGACAATTCCCAATAGAACCCCACAGAGCCCGCCAGGAACTGACAGAGTGTACAAGAGCCACATAGAGCCCGACAAAACCCGAGAGAGCCCAACAGAGCTCGACAAAGCTTGACAGAGCCCACCAGGGCCTGACAGAGCCCGACAGGGCCAGACAGAGGTTGAAAGAGCCCAACATAACCTTGCAGAAATTGACAGTGCCCGACAAAGCTCGAAAAGGCCCAACAGATCCAGATGAAGTGTGACAGTGCTCAAAACAGTATGACAGGGTCTGAAAAAGCCTGATAGGGTCTGACAGAGCCCGTCATGGCCTAAAAGACCTGGACAGAGCTTGAAAATGCATGATAGAGCCCGACAGGGCATGACACAGTTTGACAGTGCCCTACATGCCCCAAAAAAGACCAACAAAGCCTGATATGGCATAACAGAGCACAACAAAACCTGAGAAAGCCCAACAGATCCCGACAGAGTCTGACAGAACCCGACAGGGCCTGACAGAGCATGACAGGGCCCAAGAAATCTCGACAGATGCTGACAGAACCTGAGAGCGCATTACAGAGCACAACAGGGCCCAACAAAGCCCGACAGAGCCCTACAGGGTCTGGCAGATTTAGACAGAACCTGATAGAGCCCGCCAGGGACTGAAAGAGCCTGCAAGACCCTGATAGAGCCTGACGAAAGCCAAGAGACCCCAACAGAGCTCGACAAAGCTATGAGGACTGGGTTAAGGAACAATTAGGCAATCTGAACATCCACAAATGCATGGGCCCAGATGGGATGCACCCACAGGAGCTGAGGGAGCTGACTGACGTCGTTGCTGGACCACTCTCCATCATCTTTACCAAGTCTTGGGAGATGGGAGAGGTGCCTGAGGACTGGAGAAAAGCTAATGTCACTCCAGTCTTCAAAAAGGGCAAGAAGGAAGACCCGGATAATTATAGACTGGTCAGCCTCACCTCCATCCCTGGGAAAATAATGGAATGACTTATTCTTGGTGCCATCTCAAGGCATGTCAAGGATAAGAGGGTTATTAGGGGCAGTCAACATGGCTTCACCAAGGGGAAGTCGTGCTTGACCAACCTCATAGCCTTTTATGAAGATATAACGAGGTGGATAGATGATGGCAGGGCGGTGGATGTGGTCTACCTTGACTTCAGTAAAGCATTTGACACAGTCTCCCACAGCATTCTCATAGCTAAACTGAGGAAGTGTGGTCTGGACAATCGGGTAGTGAGGTGGACTGCGAACTGGATGAAGGGAAGAAGCCAGAGAGTCGTGGTCAATGGAGCAGAGTCCGGTTGGAGGTCTGTATCTAGTGGAGTGCCTCAAGGGTCTGTACTGGGGCCAGTACTGTTCAATATATTCATCAATGACTTGGATGAGGGACTAGAGTGTACTATCAGCAAGTTTGCTGATGACACCAAGCTGGGAGGAGTGGCTGACACACCAGAAGGCTGTGCTGCCATCCAGCATGACCTGGACAGGCTAGAGAGCTGGGAGGGGAAAAAATTAATGAAATATAACAAGGGCAAGTGTAGAGTCTTGCATCTTAGTAGGAACAACCCGAGGTTCCAGTATAAGTTGGGGAATGATCTATTAGAGAGCAGCGCAGGGGAAAGGGACCTGGAGTTCCTGGTGGACAGCAGGATGACCATGAGCCAGCACTGTGCCCTTGTGGCCAAGAAGGCCAATGGCATCCTGGGGTGTATTAGAAAGGGGGTAGTTAGTAGGTCAAGAGAGGTTCTCCTTCCCCTCTACTCTGCCCTGGTGAGACCACATATGGAATATTGTGTCCAGTTCTGGGCCTCTCAGTTCAAGAAGGACAGAGAACTGCTGGAAAGAGTCCAGCATAGGGCAACCAAGATGATTAAGGGAGTGGAGCACCTCCCTTATGAGGAAAGACTGTGGGAGCTGGGTCTCCTTAGTTTGGAGAAGAGGAGACTGAGGGGTGACCTTATTAATGTTTACAAATATACAAAGGGTGAGTGTCACGAGGATGGAGTCAGGCTCTTCTCGGTGACAAACAATGGTAGGACAAGAGGTAATGGTTTTAAGTTGGAACGTAAGAGGTTCCACTTAAACTTGAGAAGAAACTTCTCAGTGAGGGTAACAGAGCACTGGAACAAGCTGCCCAGGGGGTTGTGGAGTCTCCTACTCTGGAGACATTCAAAACCCGCTTGGACATGTTCCTGTGTAGCCTCATTTAGGTGTTCCTGCTCCAGCAGGGGGATTGGACTAGATGATCTTTAGAGGTCCCTTCCAGTCCCTAGCATTCTATGATTCTATGAAAGCTAAACAGAGCCCACCAGGGCTGACAGAGCCCAACACAGCTCAACAGGGTTCGATAAATCCTGACAGCACCTGATAGCGAACAATAAAGCCCAGCAGGACCTGAGAGCAGATGACAAAGTGCAACAGAGACTAAAAGAGCTAAACAAAGAATGACAGAGCCTGACAGGGCCTGACACATCTTGATGGAGCCTTAGAGATCTCAACAAAGTTTGTCAGAGTCTGACAGCACTTGAAAGAGTCCAACAGAACCTGACAGGAATTGACAGAGCCAACGAAGCCCGACAGCGCTTGACAAATGTTGACAAGGACCAACAGAGTCAGATAACGCGTACAGGACCTGCAAGAGCATGACAGGGCCTGACAGAGCCCAAGAGGGCCTGACAGAGCCCAATAGAACTCGACAGGTCCCGACAAATCCCAACACCACCTGACAGCGTACTATAGAGTCCAGCAGGGCCTTACAGAGGCCGACAAACTGCGTAAGAGCCTGAAAGAGCTCAACAAAACATTACAGTGCACAACAGGGCTTGACACAGCTTGACAGAGCCTTACAGATCCTGAGAGAACCTGACAGAGCCCGACAGGGCCCAACGAAGCTTGAAAGAGCCCAAAAGCACCCAATGGAGCCTGACAGAGCTCGAGAATACCCCAACAGGGATCAAAAAATCCTGACAAAGCCCGACAGAATGCAACAGAGTCTGACAAGGCCTTACAGAGCATGACAGGGCTTTACAGAACCTGAAAAAGTCTGGTAGGTCAGAAAGAGCCCAAAAAAGCTCAACAGAGCCTGAGAGAGATGGACAGATCTCGACAAAACCACACAGAGACTGACAGGGCATGAAAAAGCTTGACAAAACCTGACAGGGATTTACAGAGCCTTACAGAGACCGACAGAGCCTGGCAAAGACCAACAGAGCTTGACAGATTGTGACAGAGACCTACAGAGCCCAAAAGGAGCTTACAGAGCCCCACAGGTCCTGACAGAAGCCATCAAAACCTGATAGAATCAAAGAAAGCCCGACAGCAATTCAAAAAAGCCCAACAAAGCCCAACACTGCCTAACAATGCCTGACAGGGCCTGGCAGAGCCCAACAAAACCCGACAGAGCATGAACAGGCCCCACAGAATCAGACAGAGGACGACTAAGCCCGATAGAGCACATCACAGCCCGAAAATGCCACAGAGAACCCGACATAGATAGATAGATAGAGCCCGTCATGGCCTGAAAGACTTGTACAGAGGATTTGTAGGGCTCTGTTAAGTTTTATTGGGCTCTCTTAAGTATTGTAGACCTCTGTCAGATGCCATTGGTGCTTTTGGGCTCTTTCAAGCTTTGTCGGGGCCTGTCGGGCTTTGTAAGGTTCTGTCGGGATCTGTAAGGCTCTGTCAAGATGTGTCAGGCCCTGTCAAGCTCTGTAATGCTTTGTTGAGCTCTTTTAGTCTCTGTTGCGCTTTGTCAGCCTCTGTCAGGCCCTGTTGTGCTCTGTCAGGCTTTGCTGGGTGCTGTAAGATTGTTTTGGGCTCTGTCAGGCGTTCTCAGGTTCTGTTGAGCTCTGTCAAGCTTTGTGACTTACTGAGCCATCTGGATCCTCACGAGTCTATGGGACCAGACGGGACCCATCCTAGGATGATGAGGGAGCTAACAGAAGAGCTCGCCAAGCCGCTCTCCATCATCTTCCAACAGTCCTGGCTCACTGAGGAGGTCCCATACAATTGGAAATTGGCGAATGTTACCCCAATCCACAAAAAGGGCTGCAAAGTTGACCCTGGCAACTACAGGCCTGTCAGCCTGACCTCGGTGCCTGGCAGGGTTATGGAGCAGATCATCCTGAATGCAATCACACAGCACCTTCAGGATGGACAAGGGATCAGACCCAGCCAGCACGGGTTTAGGAGGGGCATGTCCTGTCTGACCAACCTGATCTCCTTTTACGATCAGGTGACCCCCTGGTGGATGAGGGGAAAGCTGTAGATCTGGTCTATCTAGACTTCAACAAAGTCTTTGACACTGTCTCCCATAATATACTCCTGCAAAAGCTGGTAGCCCATGGCTTGGACAAGTGCACTCTCTGCTGGGTTAAGAACTGGCTGGAGGGCTGGGCCCAGACAGTGCTGGTGAATGGGGCTGCATCTAGCTGGCGGCCAGTCACTAGTGGTGTTCCCCAGGGGTCAGTGTTGGGTCCAGTCCTGTTTAACAGCTTTATTGATGATTTAGATGAAGGGATTGAGACCATCATCAGCAAATTTGCTGATGACACCAAGTTGGGAGGGAGTGTCGACCTGCTGGAAGGGATCTGGATAGACTGGAAAAATGGACCGATTCCAATGGGATGAAATTCAACGAGGCCAAGTGCCGGGTCCTGCACTTTGGCCACAACAACCCCCTGCAGCGCTACAGACTGAGCACAGAGTGGCTGGAGAGCAGTCAGGCAGAAAGGGACCTGGGGGTACTAATTGACAGGAAGCTCAACATGAACCAACAGTGTGCCCAGGTGGCCAAGAAGGCCAATGATATCCTGTCCTGTATCAAAAAGAGCATGGTCAGCAGGACAAGGGAAGTGATCCTTCCCCTGTACTCTGCATTGGTGAGGCCACACCTGGAGTATTGTGTTCAGTTCTGGGCCCCTCAGTTCAGGAAAGACATTGAAGTGCTGGAGCGGGTCCAGAGAAGAGCAACAAGACTGGGGAGGGACTTGAACACAAGACCTATGGGGAGAGGCTGAGGGAGCTAGGGTTGTTTAGTCTGGAGAAGAGGAGGCTTAGAGGTGACCTCATCAGTCTCTATAACTACCTGAAGGGAAGTTATAGCCAGGTGGGGATTGGTCTCTTCTCCCAGGCAGTTAGCAATAGGACAAGGGGGCATGGGCTTAAACTCTGTCAGGGGAAATTTAGGCTGGATATTAGAAAGAAATTCTTTCCAGAGAGAGTGGTCAGGCATTGCAATGGCCTACCCAGAGAGATGGTGGACTCACCATCTCTGGAGGTTTTTAAACTGAGATTGGACATGGCACTTAGTGCCATAATCTAGTAAATGGACCGGAGTTGGACCAAGGGTTGGACTTGATGATCTCTGAGGTCTTTTCCAACCCAGTCAATTCTTTGATTCTGTGTATTAATCTGTTGGGCTCTATCATGCCCTGGTAGACTCTCTCAGTTTCAGGTAGGCCCAAAGGATCCTGACAGAACCTGACAGGGCCTGACAGAGCACAATAGGGGCTGAGAGAGCTGGACACAGCCTGACAGAGCCCACCAGAGATCGACAAAGCTTGACAGAGCCCACCAGGGCCTGACAGAGACTGACACAGCTCAACAGGGTTCGACAAATCCTGACAGCACTTGATAGCAAACGATAGAGCCCAACAGGGCCTGACAGAGGTTGACAAAGCGTGACAGAGCCTGAAAGAGCTCAGCAACACATTACAGAGCATGACAGGGCCTGACACAGCTTGAGAGAGCCTTACAGATCCTGACAGAAGCTGACAGAGACTGATAGAGTCCAACAAAGCTTGAAAGAGCCCAAAAGCACCCAAGGGAGCCTGACAGAGCTCAAAAATACCCAACGGAGCCGGACAAAACCTAACAAAGCACTACAAATCTTGACATGGCCTGACAGAGCCTGATAGACCCTGAGAAAACCCGACAGAGAACCACAAAGCCTGACTAAGGGCAAGAAAGCCTGACAAAGTCTGACAGAACTCAGTGGAGCCTGACAGAGATTGACAGAGCCCGAGAGAGACCGACAGATCTCAACAAAGCCACAGAGAGACCAACACGGCCTGAAAGAGCCTGGCAAAACCTGGCAGGGATTGACAGAGCCCTACAGAGTCTGACAGCCTGAGAAAGGCCAACAGAGCCTGACAGAACCCGACAGAGCCCTACAAAATCCTGACATTGCCTGACAGAGACTGATTGAACCCAAGAAAGCCCAGCAGAGCCTGACGGAGCCCGACAAAACCTGACAGAGCCCAACAGAGCTCAACAAAGCATGACAGAGCCCACCAGGCCTTGACAGAGTACGACAAGGCCTGTCAGATCCCAACACAGCTCAACGGGGTTTGACAAATCCTGACAGTGCCTGACAGTGAATGATAGAGCTCAGCAGGACCTGACAGAGGCTGAAAAACTGCAACAGAGACTAAAAGAGCTCAAGAAAGCATTGCAGAGCCTGACAGGGCCTGACACGGCTTGACAGAGCCTTACAGAACCCAACAGAGCCCAATAGGGCCAGACAGAACTTGAAAGTTCCCAACAGAACCTGACAGCAACTGACAGAGCCCAACGAAGCCTGACAGTGCCCGATAAAGCTGCAAAGACCCAACGGAGCTAGATAAAGTATGACAAAACCTGAAAGAGCATGACAGGGTCTGAAAGAGCCTACCAGAAACAAAGATAGCCCGCAGGGGTATGACACAACCTGACAGACTTTGACAAAGCTTGACAGAGCCAAACAGAACCTGAGAAAGCCTGACGGAGCCAGACACAGTCTCATGCAGCTCAACAGAGCCCAACAGAACCTGACTGTGCTGGACGGAACTCGACGGGGTCTGACAACTCCTGACAGCACTTGACAATGAACTATAGACTCCAGCAGGGCCTGACAAACCTGAGAAAGGACAATAGAGCCTGAAAAAGCTCAACCAAAAATTACAGAGCATGACACGGTCTGTCACAGTTTGACAAAGCCTTACAGATCCTGACAGAACCCAACAGGGTCTGACAGAGTATGACAGGGCCCAAAAAAGCCCCACAGAGCCCGACAGGGCATGACAGATTTTGACAGATCTCGACAGAGCCCAACAGATGATCGACAAAGCTTTACAGAACCTGCCAGGGAATGACAGAGCCTGACAGATTCGTCAAAGCTTGACAGAGACCAACAGAACCGGAGAAAGCCTGACAGAGCCTGACACAGTCTCACAGGGCCTGACAAAGCCCAACAGAGACCAACAGGGCCTGATAGAGCCCGACAGAACTCCACAGGGCCAGACAAATCTTGACAGTACCTTACAACGAACTATAGAGTACAGTAGGGCCTGACAAAGCCCAACAGAGACCAACAGGGCCTGATAGAGCCCGACAGAACTCCACAGGGCCAGACAAATCTTGACAGTACCTTACAACGAACTATAGAGTACAGTAGGGCCTGACAAAGCCCAACAGAGACCAACAGGGCCTGATAGAGCCCGACAGAACTCCACAGGGCCAGACAAATCTTGACAGTACCTTACAACGAACTATAGAGTACAGTAGGGCCTGACAAAGCCCAACAGAGACCAACAGGGCCTGATAGAGCCCGACAGAACTCCACAGGGCCAGACAAATCTTGACAGTACCTTACAACGAACTATAGAGTCCAGTAGGGCCTGACAGAGGCCGACAAAACGTGACAGAGCCTGAAGGAGCTCAACAAAGCACTGCAGAGCATGACAGGGCCTGACACAGCTTGACAGAGCCTTACAGATATGGACAGAACGTGACACAGCACGAGCAGGCCCAACAGAGTCAAACTTTGTTAGGCCCTGGCATACTCTATCAGTCCCTGGTGTGTTCTGTCAAGTTCTGTCATGCTCTGTCAGGTCCTGTCGGGCTCTCTCAGGCTTTGTTGGGCCCTGGCATGCTCTGTCAGGCCCTGTTGGGTTCTCTCCAGGATCTATCAGGTCGTGTTCATTTTCTCAGGATTTGTCGGGCACTGTCATGATCTGTCGGGCCATATCAGGCTTTGTCAGGCTTTTTTGGGGTGTGTAGGACACTGCCAATCTGTGTCATGATTTGTCAGGCTCTGTCCAGCTCCTTTGGGCTCTTTCTGCCCTACCAGGCTTCTTCAGGCTCTGTAAAGCCCTGTCAGGCTTTGTCAGACCTTTTTCAGGCTTTCTTGCCATTATTCAGGCCCTGTCGTGCTCTGTAATTTTTTGTTGAACTCTTTCAGGCTCCGTCATGCTTTGTCAGCCTCATCAGGCCCTTCTAGAATCTATAGTTTGCTGTCAGATGCTGTGGGGATTTGTCGAGACCTGTCAAGTTCTGTTGGGCTGTGTCAGGCCCTGTTTGACTCTGTCGGGCTTTGTTGGGCCCTGTGAGACTGCGTCGGGTTCTTTCAGGCTGTCTCAGGTTCTGTTGGGTTCTGTCAAGCTTTGTCGAAGTCTGTCAAGCTCTGTCAGGCTCTGTCATGCCCTGGTGGCCTCACTCAGTTTCTTTTAGTTTCTGTCAGGCCCTATCAGGCTCTTTCAGGCCCTGTCATGCTCTTTTGGGCTCTGTAAATTCCTGTCAGGTTCTGTTGGGTTCTTTCAAGCTCTGTCTGGCCCTGTCGGGCTCTGTCAAGATCTGTATAGGTCTGTCAAGCTGTGTCAGGTTTTGTCAGGCTTTTTCAGGCTTTTTCTGGCCCTGTCGGTCTCTGTGTGGCTTTGTTGAGATCTGTCGGTCTGTCTCGGGCTCTGTCAGGTGCTGTCAGTCTCTGTCAAGCTCCTTTGGGTTCTTTATGCCTTACCAGGTTCTGTCAGGCTCTGTCAGGCTTTCTTGCCCTTATTGAGGATTTGTCAGGCTCTGTCGGGTTTTGTCGGGCTCTGTTGGGTATCGTCAAGCTCTTTCAGGCTCCATTGGGTGCTGTTGGGCTCTTTCAAGCTTTGTTGGGCTCTCTCGGTCTCTGTCAAGTTCTATCAGGATCTGTAAGGCTCTCTCAAGCTGTGTCAGCTTCTGTTCTGCTCTGTAAAGCTTTTTTGAGCTCCTTCAGGCTCTCTCGCACTTTGTCCGCCTCTGTCAGGCCCTGCTGGACTCTATAGTTTGCTGATATGTGCTCTCAGGATTTGTCGGGTGCGAGGGCGAAAAATCATGGACTCCCCACAATCCAATATGAATTCAAGCAAAGCCATTTATTACAGAGACAAGCCTCCTTATATATGCAGTTATTTCTTGATCACACATTCACGTTCCAAACACGCATTGGCTGATCGGATATTGTCCATGTTCAGGTCTTGTTATTATAGAATTACCTCACTCTCATAACAGGTGTTGTTTTTCAGCCTTCGCGCCAGCCTTGGAGTTGCTTTGTCTAGTTCAGAAATAAATCTCTATCTAACAGAAACCCATCCACAAAACAACCTTAAGAAAATCCCTTAAATCTCTCACAGTCGGGCCCTGTTGAGTTCTGTCGGCTTCTGTCAGAACCTGTGAGACTGTGTCGGGCTCACTCAAAGTTTCTCAGATTCTGCTGGGTTCTGTCAAGCTTTGTCAAAGTCTGTTGGGCTCTGTCATGGCCTGTCTGGCTCTGTCGAGATCTGCAAGGCACTGTAAAGCTGTGTCAGGCTCTGTAATGCTTTGTTGAGCTCTTTTAGTCTCTGTCGCATTTTGTTAGCCTCTATCAGGTCCTGCTGGGCTCTATCATTTGCTATCAGGTGCTGTCAGGATTTGTCAAAACCTGATCAGCTCTGGTGGGCCCTGATGTTCTCTGTCAGGCCCTGGTGGGCTCTGTCAAGCTTTGTCGACCTCTGTTGGTCTCTGTCAAGTTTTGTCAGTCTCTGTCAGTCTTTATCAGTCTCTGGCAGACTCTGTCGGGTTCTGTCGCACTCTATCAGGCCCTGTCGAGTTCTGTTGGGCTCTTTTAGGCCCTGTTGGGATTTGTCAGGCTTTGTCAAGCCCTGTGAGACTGTGTCGGGATCTGTCAGGCTTTCTCAGGTTCTGTCAGGTTCTGGTGGGCTCTGTCAAGTTTGTCGAAGTCTGTCAGGCTCTGTCATGCCCTGGTGGGCTATGTCAAGCTTTTTCAGACTCTGTTGGGATCTTTCAGATTTTGTCAGGCTCTCTTGGGTTTTGTCAAGTTCTGTGTGGTTCTTATGCACTCTGTCAGTTCCTGGCGAGCTCTGTCAGTTTCTGTCAAGATTTCTCAGAATCTCTTGGGCTTTCTCAGGCTTTGCCAAGCTCTGTCAAGATCTGTCAGGCCATATCAGGCTTTGTCAGGCTTTTATGGGGCATGTAGGGCACTGTCAATCTGTATCATGCCCTGTCAGGCTCTGTCGGGCCTTGTCAAGCTCTGTTCATGTCTTTTAGGCCGTGACGGGCTCTGTCTATCTATGTCGGGCTCTCTAGCCCATTTTTGGGCTGTGATCATCTCTATTTGGCTTAGTCAGCTTCTGTCTGACTCTGTGGGGTCTGCTCGGGCTCTGTTGGGTTTCGTTGGGCTCCGTCAGGCCCTGTCAAACGTTGCTGGGCAATGTTGGGATTTATTGTTCTTTTTTGATTTCTGTCAGGCTTTGTCGGTCTCTGTTGGGCTTTGACGGCTTCTGTCAAAACCTGTGGGGCTCTGTAAGCTCATTTCGGACTCTGTAGGCCTTTGTCACAATCTGTCAGGCACTGCTGGGTTTGTCAGGCTCTGTCAGGCTCTGTAGGGCTCTGTCAATCCCTGTCAGGTTTTCTCAGGCCCTTTCAGGGCCTGTTGGGCTCTGTCCTTCTCTCTCGGGCTCTGTCAGACTCTGTCAAGCTTTTTGGGACTCTTTCTGCCCTACCAGGCTTTTTCAGGCTTTGTAAAGACCTGTCATGCTCTGTCAGGCCTTGTCAGGCTCTGTCAGGTTCTGTCGGGATCTGTAAGGCTCTGTCAAGCTGTGTCACAACCTGTCGGTTTCTGTGTGGCTTTGTCTACATCTGTAGGTCTCTTTTTAGCTTTGTTAGGCTGTGTTGTGCTCTGTCAAGCTCTTTTGAGATCTTTCTGCCTTACTAGGCTTTTTCAGCCTCTGTAAAACCCTGTCATGCTTTGTCAGGTTTGTCAGGCTCCTTCAGGCCCTGTCGGTCTCTGTGTGGCTTTGTCGAGATCTGTCGGTCTCTGTCAAGCTCCTTTAGGTTCAATAAAACTTGACAGCGCCTGATAGCAAATGATAGAGCCCGGTAAGACATAATAGAGGATGACAAAGTACGAGAGAGACTAAAAGAGCTCAACAAAACATTACAGAACCTGACAGGGCCTGACACAGCTTGACAGAGCCTTACAGATTCCGACAGAACCTTACAGAGGCCAACAGGGCCCAACAAAGCTTGAAAGAGTCCAAAAGCACCCAGTGGAGTCTGACAGAGCCTGACAATACCCAACAGAGCCTGATAAAACCCAACAGAGCCCTACAAATCCTCAAATGGCCTGACAGAACCTGATAGACCCTGACAGGGCCTGACAGAGTATGACAGACCCCAACAGAACAGAGCTTGACAAAACTTGACATAGCCCAACATGGCCTGACTGAACATGACAGCGCCTGCCAGAGCCCAACACAGCTCAACAGCATTCGACAAATCCTGACAGCGCCTGTCACGTTTTGTCGGCCTCTGTCAGGCCCTACTGAGGCGCGTAAATGACCTTACAACCCTTCAGATTGTTAAGAAGGTATGTATTTGCTTATTTATTTACAGCACCGGACACACGGGGAATCATTTCACCTAATACGTGTGTAAAATTACAGTAGCTGTGAGCTTGGTTAAATGCAGTAAAGTGTTACATATTCATGAAAGTTTTAGGAATGCCTATACATATTCATAACCTGTCCCCGAGAAGGCGGTTCTTATTACAGTGAGTTCTGGGACACCATTTCCATAGTCTTCACCTCCGGCTCCTCCTGGTTGCAGCTGCTCAGTGATCGTGAACCCGGGTCCTCTTCTCTGTAAACGGTCACCTTTGGTCCAGTGTGATGAGTTGGTTAGGTCTCAAACTGCTGAGTTGGTTAAAACTAGTGAACCTCCTGTCCTGTGCCCAAGTTTCTTGTTATCTAGTTCACCCAAGGATGCACCAAGGATGCACCCAAGGATTATTGTCTTTGCAAGGTGTCAGCGAACTCCTGTTTCTCATACAATAAGTTACACAGAGTTAAGCAAGGCTAAGCAATAGGGATGCGCATTAAAGGGTTAGCTTTCTAAGAGTTAGCCTTTAAAGTATAGTGTCAGCTCTTTAAGTGTTAATTAGTTAATTGTTAATTCCCTGTATCTTTTCCCCACTTTTCTAATAGGTTAGTAAATTATTTTACTAATGAGATGATTCTTTATCTATGTTTTCTCTGGCCACAGGTAAGAAGGCTACTTCTACCTGAGAAAACCCATCTCTATCCTTAAACAGATTTTTAATGTTAATGCCAAAGTCAGGCTCCCAGTGTTTGTCCGCTGCGCTGCTGAGCAATTTTGGGGCAGCTGACAACCATATGACTGGTGCTCCGGCAGCAACGACATCTTCTGGACTGCCATGGGAGCTTGCATTCTTTGGCGTGGTGACCCCGCTGACTGCAACTGTAGCATTTGTCTTCTCTTTTGGCTTTTGTTTTGTTGAGGTAGTAAGTGTCACCCGGGTCGGTCACCCAGAAGGACCAAAAGGACCAAAACATGTCAAGGTGGACATAACCTAATTTTTTGATAGAATTTCATAAAGGTTTTGTTTAATTACTACCAACTTAAAACTCCATTCTGCAGAAGTGGACAATGTGATATATATAGTCAGATTGGTTTGATTCTAAAGAACCAATTTAAAGCGTCCCCCTACAGTTTTATTCAGATCTTGCCCATGTCAATTTTCATCCCACCTGTGTGCTAAGGTTATGATTATAAGTGTCACGGTTTAAGGTAAGGTGGCAATAAACCGTGACAGACGCTCCCTGTTAGCCACTTTACCTCCCACCACCCCTTCCTTTAGATTGGAAAGATGATAAGAAAGATAAGGGGAAAGGAAGAGACACTTAGACTTCAGGTTGGAGAGTTTTAAAGGGTTTACTAATGCTACTAATAAATACAGAATATACATACAAAATATACAAAACCAATCTCAAGTTGGTGTCACTCCAGCAGCAGGAGGTGGATGTGCGGAGCTGGCGGATCCAGGAGGTGCAGCTCAGGCCCCCGGAAGTCATGGACGGGACTTCACAGCAAACTCGAACCTGGTTGCAGGGATGCAGGGCCTGAGGCTTGTAGATCACAGGCAAACAGAGAGGGTCCTCTCTAGATGCTGGCCATGGTTGAAGAGAGCGTGACCCTCGTGATCACCCTCTTATATAGGGGGCATGACGATTATGGGATGGAATACTTCCGTTGATCCTCAGCTGGTCAGTTCTAGTCACCTGTTCCATCCACCCCTCCTCAAAAACGCCCCACTCACAACAGAACGTAGGAAAACTTACCAGCCCTTCTTAGCTACCATAGTAATAAATCTAAACACGAGCTTCTTCAGCATTCCGTTGGTCTCTTATGAGCACCAAGGAGAGCATCCTAGGAAAAATATGCAGGTTAAAACTCAGAAAAGTACAGCCCCCCTAGAAGAACTTAGCTGAAAAAAATCACTAAAAGAGAACCGGTCTTGTTTTTAACAAAACCAGGACAATAAGAAATACAATTTTCCAGGTTGCACCTGGATTACCCTACATGGTGCTTTGCAGGCTTTCTTCACTCTAGAATGATGAATCCAGGCATTCTGTTCTTTAATCTTGACAGCAGTGAAAGATGTCAGGAGGACATGAAATGGACCTTCCTACTGTGGTTCCAAAGTATTTTTTGTAAGAGACTTCACATACACATAATTGCCCAATTGGATGTCATATACTGGCCCATACAAATCTCTGCTCCAAGTTCCAAACACATTTCCAAATTTTGTTAAGTTTTTACCCAATGCTATCATATAAGAAGTCATAATTTTGTCCCCTACTTGTGCAGACATCCCCTTCTGTACATTATAGGGTCTCCCATACAGGATTTCAAAATGACTCAACCCTTGCTTTGCCCTTGGCCTTGTTTGTATACGCAAGAGGACCAAAGGCAAAGATTGAGGCCAAGCCAAATTCGCCTCCTGCCCCAGTTTTACAATTAGTTGTTTAATTACATGATTTTTTTTTTTTCCTACCTGGCCACTGGATTGAGGACGATAAGGGGTATGTAGTTGCCAGGCTATTCCCAAGTGCTGACTGATTTGCTCTACAACTTTTGAAATAAAATGTGACCCTTTATCAGAGGATATAACAGCTGGAACTCCAAACCTTGGTATTATTTATTGTACTAATGCTTTAGTTACCTCTTGAGTTTTTGCTGTTCTGGTAGGGAATGCTTCTGGCTAACCTGAAAAGTCATTTGTTAGTACCAACATATATCAGCACCCCCCTTTTCTTGGGAGTTTCAAAAAATCATTTTGCCAATGTTGCCCCGGTCCATTTCCTTTCCCAATTTGACCCATTTCTGTCTTGGATATATTCTTCGGATTAGCCTGGAGGCAAAGATTTCATTGCTGTGCTTCTGCTCCCCAATGTCTCTTTCTGTGTTCTTTTCTTACTAAAGGCCAAACTAAATAGGAGATAACAATAGCTGTTCCCTGTGGGGTGTGAGCCCACCCTTCCTAATTATATGATCCCTCTAGAACTATAATAAGTTTCCGGTCTTCCTTAGTATATTCTGGCTCACCTTCTAAAGAGACCTGGCCATCGGGGACTGGGGCACTTTCTACATTTACCTTTTGCTTGGGCACCAGTTTTGCCTCTCTCTCCACCAGATCATTTCCTTTTTCTAATTTCGAGCTCACTTTCTGGTGTGCCTTGATATGCATGATTGCCACCTTCTTAGGAAGTTGAGCTGCCAATATTTCTTCTGCATGTTTGATATGTTTGCCTTAAGAGTTCAAGAGTCCTTTTTCTTTCCAAATTGCTCCGCGCGCATGCACGACCCTGAAAGCATACTTAGAGTGCGTTTAAAAGTTCACAGTTTTACCCTGAGCTACTTCCAGAGCATGAAAAAGGGTGATTATTTCTGCCTTTTGTGCTGAAGTACTTCTAGACGGAGGTCCAGATTCCATCACTTCAAGGTTAGTAATTATAGCATAAGCAGAATGCCTTTCACCGTTCATGATATTGCTGCTTTCGTCCATAAAGCAGTTCTCAGTGTTCTCCATAGGACTGTCATTTAGATCTGGTCGGCTGGATTATGTTGCTTTGATGGTTTCCAGGCAATTATGATGAGCTGGTTTTCCAATATTACCACTGAGGAAAGAAACTGGGCTGACAATGTTAGCGACGATGATTTATCCTGATATTTGAGAAATTTTTGTGGGGAAGCCTATGTCCCCCTTTTTCTTGTAGAACTGTAGACACCGTGTGGGATACTAGCACAATCATTTTCTGACCCATGGAAAATTTTTGGGCCTCCTATATGTTAGGTACCACTGTTGCAACTGTTGCAACTGCCTGCAGGCATGCAGGCCACCCCGTTGCAGTTGAGCCTAGTTGTTTGGAGAAATAGGCCGCTGCTCATTGGTACGGGTCAAGATCCTGTGCCAGTACACCCAGGGCTATTCCCTGCTTCTCGTGAGAGAATAGAAAACATGCTTTACTCACATCTGGGAGTCCTAAAGCAGGCACTGTCATCAAAGCCTTACCAAGTTCTTCAAAGGCTTGTGTAGTTCCTTTATTCCCTTGCAGGTGTTTCTGATCTGTGGCCATTAGTGCATACAATGGCTTGAAAAGCAATCCATAATCATAAATCCACAACCGGCACCACCCTGTCATGCCCAAAAAGGTCCGTAATTCTTTTACAGTTTGATGCTTTGGAGTTTGGCATATAACCTCCTTTTGAGCCTGTCCCAGCGTCCTCTGTCCTGCACTAATTTCATATCTCAAATAAGTTACTTGTTGCTGTATCATCTGGGCTTTCTTTTGTGATACTCATTATCCTTGGAGCTCCCAAAAGTTCAGTAAACTTACAGTTCAGGTTATGCACGTCTTCTGTGTTGTGGTAGCGATCAAAATGTGATCCCCATATTGTAGCATCTGTCCTTCATCAGATGGGGCTTCCCAAGATTAAAGATCTTCAGCAAGCTGATTTCCAAATATTGTCGGGCTGTTCTTAAATCCTTGTAGCAACACCGTCCATGTGAGCTGCGTTTTACATAAATCTTGTCTGGCTGGCTTCACGGAGAGAGAGGCAAAAAGGCATCTTTTAAATCTAAAACAGTAAACCAAATCAAATTAGAGTTAATACAGTCAGAAAGGTGTATGGGTTTGCTACCACTGGGTAGAGATCCTTTTTCCTTCTGTTTATAACCAGATTTATATGAATTTCTTATTACCGGCCAAATTCCTTCCCTGTCCTCCCTTTTCTAAGGGTATTGTTTTATCCTTACCGGCTTTTCTCCTTCTTTGATTTTTACCTCGACTGGTACAGCATTTTTGCCTCTTCCATCTATATCAGTAGCCCATACCCCAGGATACGCTTGGTTCACAACTTCTTCATTAATCTTGCCTTCTGTAGGAACATTTGCTAAAAGCCAGCTCATTATTTTCATATATTACTGATCATTTACCTCCAGAGTAATTTCTCCTTTTTCAGATCTGATTACTGCATCCGTTTGTTCCAACAAATTTCTCCCGAGAAGTTTTGTGGGGAATTGGACAGATATTGAAATTTATCAATACCTATTTGTTTACCCAATTTGCGTTTCAAAGGTTCACAAAAATATGCCTTTTCACTTTGGCCAGTGACTCCCTTTACCCGCTATGTAATTGTTTCTTATTGGCAATCCAGCAAAAATTCAACTTGTTTCTGTTCATTGCAGGTTCCCACCAGTCTTTTTTCAAAACTTGCTACTGTCCGTTTTTCTCTCTGCCTACTTCTTCTGTACCTTCCCCAACATTCATTTTCCCAATAGACATTGATCTCTCTCTAAAGGCTTTCAAAGACTTCCAACCTCTTTAGTTCCCTACTTTCTTATACTTTCAACAATCTTCTTTTTCCCTGTTGCTGAATACTCTCCAAGCTTCATCTAACAGTATTTCCAAATTTCTACTTTCTGTTGCCCTCAGCTTCTATAACTTTTCTAGGGGAGCTTGCAATATTTTGGGTGTCAGGCTACACTGAGAGGTATACGGCTTGTCCTCCCCTCGCTCCTTCTAGCAGCGTTTTTTTTTCTGTTTTTTTTTTTTTTTTTCTTTCTTTCTTTCCTTCCTGCAGTTTAGACACAGACAAGGCCACGTGGATGGGGGAGGTTGAGTTTATCTCACAGCTTGACACAGGTCTGTAATTTATGTTACAACACAGGCCTGGGATATTTCGCTTTCTTGTTTTTCTATTTCATTCAAGTCATAATAAACTTCATATGCAATTCCAATTAGCTCAGCAATAGTTACATTCCTCAGTCCCATTAACCTTTTGCAGATGTCAGAAAAACAGCATATTAAACATAAGTCCATTATTTCCATTATTTTCCTAGATCCAATTCAATCCATGTTCTAGCCACTTTCAAACCACTCTTAAATACAATGTCCCAAGCTCACATCCATCATAACATTTAGTTTGTTCTTTTTCCATATCTCTGAATAGAACATCAATTCAATATGGGTCAGAGTTCAACAACTTAAATCCTTTTGTGGTCTCAAAATTATTAGATAACAATAAAAGCAAATTAACTTAAAGTACTGTATCTCATCCTATTTTCCAAGTTCTGCAGAACAACATTTAATTGCCACTAACTGATATAACCCCACATTCAAACCACAAGTGAATACAATATTGTTTCAAACTTTCTTTTATCAGGATTCCCCACTAAGTTACTCCAGGCTCCATTGGGCACTTTTGGGCTCTTTCAAGTTCTGTCAGGATCTGTAAGACTCTGTCAAGATGTGTCAGGCCCTGTTGGGCTCTGTCAAGCTTTGTCGATCTGTCGATCTCTGTTGGGCTCCCTCGTGATTTGTTGCGCTGTGTGTGGCTCTTACATGCTCTGTCAGTTTCTGGCAGGCTCTATCGGGTTCTGTCAGGATCTGTCAGGCCCTGTAAAGCTCTGTTGGGCTTTGTTGGTCTGTGTCGTGCTGTGTCAGTCCCTGTCGGGTTCTGTCAGATTCTGTCGGGATCTGACCGTCAATAACCATCAGAGCCAAACAGGGCTTGACAGAGCCCAACAGAACTCGATAGGGCCCGACTAATCCCGACAGAACCTGACAGCGAACTACTGAGTCCAGTAAAGCCTGAAAGAGGCCAAAAAAGCATGACAGATCCTGAAAGAACTCAACAAAGCATGACAAAGCGCGACAGGGCATGACACATTTTGACAGAGCCTTACAGATCCCGACAGAACCTGACAGAGCCCGACAGCGCCCAACAAAGCTTGAAGGAGCCCAAAAGCGCACAGTGGAGCCTGACAGAGCTCGACAACACCCAACAGAGCCCGGCAAAACCCCACAGAGCCCTACAACTCTTGACATGACCTGACAGAGCATGATAGACCTCGAGAAAGACTAACAGAGCCTGACAAAGCCTGAAAAAGGGCAATAAAGGTTGACAAAGCCTGGCAGAGCTTGACAGAGACTGTCAGAGCCTGAAAGGGATTGAAAGAGCCCAAGAAAGCCTGACAGAATTTGACAGAGCCTGAGAAGGCCTGACAGAAAATAGCAGGGCTTTACAGAGATTGAAGAAGCCTTGTAGCGAAGAAAGATCCCAAAAAAATCTTGACAGACCAGACAGAGCCTGGCAGAGCCTGAGAGAGACTGACAGATCCCGACAAAGCCAAACAGAGACCAACAAAGCCTGATAGAGCCTGACAAAACCTGACAGGGATTGACAGAGCCCTACAGAGCCAGACAGAACCTGCCAAAGCCCAACAGACCATGACAGATCGCGACGGAGACCGACAAAGCCTGAAAGAAATAAAAAAAGCCCAACAAAGCCCAACATTGCCCAACAATGATTGACAAGGCCTGACAGAGCCCAACAAAACCCAACAGAGCCCAAGCAGGCCCCACAGAGTCAGAAAGAAGCCGACAAAGCCCGACAGAAACCAACAAAGACCGACAGTGATCCAAAAGGCCAACAAAGCCCAACACTGCCCAACAACACTTGATAGGGCCTGACAGAGCCCAACAAAACCTGACAGAGCGTGAGTAGGCCCTACAGAGTCCGACAGAAGCTGACTAAGCCCGGTAGAGCCAATCACAGCCCAAAAATTCCCTAGAAAACCTGACATAGATAGACAGAGCCTGTAACAGCCTAAAAGACCTGGGCAGAGGTTGACAAGGCCCGACAGAGCCCGACAGGGCATGACACACATTAACAGTGCCCTACATGCCCTACAAAGCTTGATGAAGCCCAGCAGATCCTGACAGGTCCTGACAGAGTCCGACAAGGCCTGACAGATTCTGAGAGAACCTAACAGAGCCCGCAAGAGTCTGATAGAGCCCAACAAAACCCGACAGAGCCTGAAAGGGACTGACAGATCCTGACAGAACCCGAGAGAGTTTGCCAGAGACCGACAGAGCCTGTAAGAGCCTGATAGAGCTCAAATAAACCCGACAGAGCCCAACAGAACTCGACAGAGCTAGACAGAGCCCAACAGAACTCGACAGAGCATGACAGGGCCTGAAAGAGTCTACTAGAAACTGAGAGAGCCTGCCAGGGCACGACAGAGCATGACAGAGTCTGACAGATATTGACAAATCTTGACAGAGCCCAAAAGAACCTGACACAATCTGAGAAAGCCTGACACAGTCCTAAAAGGGCCCAACAAAGCCCGACAGAGACCAAGAGGGTCTGACAGATCCCAGCAGAACTCGACAGGGTTGGACAAATCCCCACAGCTCCTTACAGTACACTACAGAGTTCAGTAGGGCCTGACAGAGGCCGACAAAGTGCAACAGAGACTGAAAGAGCTCAACAAAGCTTGACAGAGCACGACAGGGCTTGACACAGCTTGAGAGAGCCTTACATATCATGACAGAACCTGACAGAGCCCAACAGGGCCCAAAAAGTTTGAAAGAACCCAACAGCGCCCAATGGAACCTGAAAGACCTCGACAATACCCAACAGAGTCCGACAAACCTTGACAGAGCCCGACAAAGCCTGAATAATTGCAAGAAAGCCTGACAAATCCTGACAGAGTCTGACAGAGTCTGACAGAGCCTGACAGAGCCTGACAAGGTCTGACAGAGCATGACAAGGCTTTATAGAGCCTGAAAAAGCCTGGTAGGCAAAAAGAGCCCAAAAAAGCTTGACAGAGCCCGACAGAGCCTGACAGAGGTTGAGAGAGACTGACAGATCTTGACAAAGCTACACAGAGACCGTCAGGGCCTAAAAGAGCCTGACAAAACCTGACAGGGATTGACAGAGCCCTGCAAATCCTGACATGTCCTGACAGAGCCTGATCAAACCTGAGAAAGCCCAGCAGAGCCTGCCAGAGTCCAACAGAGCTCAACAGAGCTTGACAGAGCCCACCAGGCCTTGACAGAGCACAACAGGGCATGCCAGTGCCTAATACAGCTCAACAGGGTTCGACAAATCCTGACAGCACCCGATAGAGAACTATAGAGTTTGGCAGGACCTGACATAGGCTGAAAAAGTGTCAGGTGCCAGACAAGGTCTGACAGAGCATGACAGGACTTTACAGTGCCTGAAAATGCCTGGTAAGGCAGAAAGAGCCCAAAGGAGCTTCGCAGAGCCTGATAAAGCATGACACAGATTGACAGTGCCCTATATACCCCAAAAAAACCTGACAAAGCCTAATATGGCCTGACAGATCATGACAGAGCCCGACAAAGCCTGTGAAAACCAAACAGAGCTTGATAGATCCTGACAGAACCTGAAAAGGCCTGACAGAGCACGTGTATGGGGATATAGCAGAAGATTTGGCGAGGAGATTAGTTAAATGTAAATACGCTCAAGTGAAATGCACCTGTCTGTTTTTTTAAAAAGCACATACATCACACTAATTGTTTTACTGACCTTGTGTGCTTGATGAATAGAACCTCTGTGTTAAGTAACATAGGCCTGTGAGAAACTCTAGGCACCTTATCCCTATGTCTGAGATTCCTGCTTTGTTGTGAGAAAGAGCGGGAGGTTGTGCCTGCCTGAAGCCTTGAAATACAGGCGAGCTCAGCAGGCCCAGTGATCTTTCAGCAGGGCTGAACTTACCAGCGCCCGCGTCCCTGCTGGCGTCACCTCTGCCTGGGAGCTTAGGTGTGGCTTCGGAGATCCCCCAAGTAGAGAGATAAGTAAAATAAAACTTAATCCTTGCAATGTATTCGTGGCCTCTGGCTCTTCTTGCAAAGTGCCTGCATATGTGTACACACAGATCTCGACAGAAGCTGACAGGTCCAGGCAGAGCTTGAAAGAGCCCAACAGAACCTGACAGTATTTGAAAGAGCCCAACTAAGCCCAACAGTGCCCGACAATGCTTGATAGGGCCTGACAGAGACCAACAAAACCTGACAGAGCCCGAGCAGGCCCCACAGAGTCAGACAGAATCTGATGAAGCCCGATAGATCTCATCACAGCCCGAAAATGCCCCTAGAGAGCCCGACATAGATAGAAAGAGCTTGTCATGGCCTAAAAGACCTGGACAGAACTTGACAAGGCCTGACAGAACCTGACAGGACATGATGCAGATTGACAGTGCCCTACTGAGAGAATTGGTCTGAAGATGGAGAAGTATTTGCCTGAACATCACCATCAGGAACTGAGAGAACTGAGGCCCTGACAGAAAGAACGCATGGACAATGACTTGGAGAGAGGCTCAAGGAGAAGCATTGTGTTGCACTGGTTTCTCCGATACGGGGGGGCTGCTGCTTACAATGGTTGCTGTATGGATTTTGCCTGCTGCTTCAGCCAAACCAGCCCCTACCTCCTGAAAGTTATTGTTACGAGGGTCTCTTCAACCCAGGGACAATAGCTGCCGTCCAGAAGATGTGTTCTCATCTGCAGCCTCAGTCACATCTGTCCCCCACCTGCTCCCCCAAACAATGTCCAATGAAAAGGAGCATGCCCAGAAGCTCACCAAGGGTCCTGAGGTCACCCAATGGACCAGAGAAACACCCCTGAATGCAGGTCACGTAAGCGTTGGCAAAAGAAAGCGTGAATCTTTCCAGACTGCGCAGTACAAGCCTGGGTTGCAAAATCAAGGCAGAGACTGGCCTCAAACAATGGGAGCGAGGGGGGGGTGAAGAAGCCTAAGAGATGACTCCCGAACGGACACTGTGGAGATCTTCCCACCAGAGGATCCTGAACCACGACAGAGGACCAGCAGGACTCTATGGGACCGGAGACCATAGGGATGCCTCTGAAGCTTGACTGGTGGTAAATGCAACCTCACTTCTCATCTTTACTTTTACTGTTCCCCGTTTCTTTTCCCTTCTCTTTTTCTTACTCTCTCTTTCTATCGCGTGCTGCTTTACGGGCAAGTTAATAAAGTAACACTGTTTGATTGAACCATAACCCCTTGGCCTTTTGGTTGACTTAATTTTGAGCTCTGAGATCAAGGTAAACGAACCATCACGAGTCCATCACCGAGTGGACCATGACATTTAATTGGCGACGAGGATGGGATTCTGGGAAAACAGAGGGGTGTAGGTAGTGTATGGTCTGCACCAGGGGAAGGACATTTTGTCTCAGCCGCACCTAGCCTTACACTGATTTATCAGTGAGAAGTGTCTAGAACGCAAGGGAGGTGATTCAGATTTCCCGCACACCATACACGCCTTGGTGTAGAGCACCCCAAACTCGAGTTGAGGGTTCTGTTTCCCGGAATCTAACACAAAAGATCTCAAAGTGCAGAAGGGGTGTTGTTTTCATGATAATGAGTATTGTCTGCTAGGGAGAGTGAAGGGGCAATCTTGTGTGTTTGTGTAGCTAAGTTAGGTCCTCCCATAGCAGATTTCTAGACCTCTTCAACCACTCGGGAAAGAGAAGGGTGATGCAGTTGTTGCTGTGGTTTTCGTAACTAAGTTGTGCCTTCCTAGAGTGTGTACCGCCCCTTCGTAGTAAGAATGACTGGAAAAGCTGACAATCAGGACTTTTGGCTAGCAAAAGATCGGGACTCGTTCTACACGCTTTTAGCAAAGTATGGAGCCTGACCCTCCATACCCGGAGAAGACTGAGCTCATGATAATTGGACTAATTTACAGAGTGTAGTGGACCGAGTGATTTCTTTGCAGACTAAGTGTAAGTTTGGATCAAATAGAGATAAGACTGCAGTCTGCGCTGTTTTAGGAGCCAGCCTAGTAGCGGCAATCGAAGATCGCTTCATGCGGCACAGTAATGAAAGTAAAATAATAGAATCTCTTGAAAATCTGGTGCAGGTCCTGCAAAAAACAACCTCCAATTTAGAACAACAATTAGAAAACTGCTTTCAACAATTAGAAAAGGAGAGGGAAGAAAACTGCTCACTGAAAGCTACTCTAAAGGAGAACACGGGGGTGCTGAGGGAGTGGGAGTTAGAGGGGAAAAATATCCGACACATAAATCAAATCTACCGTCGGAAAGAATTGGAGGACACGGGAAAACGTTATGACGAATTCCCACACGTGAGACCCTTAGTTAAAACAGAATACTTTTATGCAAATGAGGAGGATACTGACCCTCGCATTACAACTAAGCAAACACCTTACACTGCCACTGAGCTGGCCCAACTTAAAAAAGAGTACGGTCGCCTCCCTAAAGAATCTGAAACTGAATATATGTGGCGTGTATCCCTAACTGGGGGAGACCAAATTCAGTTAAGTGAACAAGAGGCAAATGGATACTGGGGGCATGGAGTCTTCTTAACAACTGGTGACAGACATGCCCCGTGGTCTCTAACCCAGTGAGCTGCTTACTGGGCTGGAGGGCTAAACCCCTTAGATAGGGGAGAGCCCTTAGCAATTACTGGCACATCTGATCAATTGTTAGAAAGTGTACACAAAGCAGCCTGTTTGTAAATGATACATGAAAGGAAATTAATTCCCGAATGTGAATCCCCAATGATGTTGCCAGTGAATCCTGACATGATGACTCCCTTAATAAGGGGACTTCCAGAGTCACTAAAATCTACTGGAATTAACATTCAAAGGAGAATCACACTAATGAGCCCAGTAGAAAAATCGGAAAATATGGCTAGGAGCCAGGGTAACAGAAGTGGGAGCCAGAGGAAAGGAACTAATACTAGCATGGATGCCTCTTTCACCCCTCCCCCGACTTCCTGCAATAACCAAATACTCAAAAGGTGTGGACGTGGGGGGAAGTAACACAAGAATTGATAGATTACAATAGGAAATATGGCCCAGTAAAAATCCTAGAAGAGAGGTCAAGAGGAATCCGTAATATTGAAATCAAAAAGCTGCCCCTCTCTGCCAACACTGCTGCTGTTACCGGTATCCCAAAAAAAAGAACATCCATGCATTAAAACAGCAAAGGGAGAACAGCCTAAGGCCCAACAACAATGATGGGTTTTAGGAATTAAAAAGGGAGTTCCCAGAGATATAATGGAAGGCTTACCCCTTGATAAACTTAGTAAACGAGTATCAAGGTGGCGAAATCCAAAAGAGCCTTCACAGAATGTAAAAGCAATCCTACCTGTTATACCTTCAGCTCCCTCCCCCGTCAAGGATGAAAGTCTCTCCCAGAAACAGGAAAACTAGAACCTCTATTCCTTAGTAGTGAGCGGGGGAATGGGGGATGGATTTATATCCCGCAGCTCATGCGTACCAAAGGGGGCCCTAAGCATGAACCTGTAACTTTTTTCATTGACACCGGTGCACAAATTTCTGCTCTAAGTGATGTAGATGCTGACAGGTGTGGAGTTTTTCCCTCGAAGCGACGTTTTTGTGTCCTTAATGCTTTAGGGTCAACAGAAGTTATGAAAGTTGCTTGGGTAAAATTCTTGTTGCCAGGAAATGAGAGCACAGTCACTATTAAAATGGTGATTGGAGACATTCCTAACAGTTAGCTAGGTATGGATACCCTCAAAGGTAGACAGTGGGAAGTTTCAGAAGGATTATTGTGGACTTTTGGATTGTCACATCGAAGGCTATTGCAAGTCGCACCAGCACTCCCATGTAGTCATGCTACAAATGTAAAACAATACCCGTTGCCCCTTGGTGCCAAAGAAGGCATCAAACCAGTTATACAAGAAATGTGAGTCATAATTAACACACACTCTCCTTTTAACTCTCCAGTGTGGCCAGTTAGAAAGCCCAATGGGATGTGACGACTTACAATAGATTTTCGGCAGCTAAATGCCAACACCGATCCTCTAACCACCGCAGTCCCCAATCTGGCTGAACTAATAACCATGATACAGGAAAAGGCTCATCCAATCATGGCAACAACAGATGTCAAGGACATGTTTTTTATGATACCATTGCAGCCAGAAGACAGAGATCGTTTTGCTTTCACCTGGGAAGGACAAGAATACGCTTTCACCCGACTTCCGCAGGGGTACAAACATTCTCCCACATTAGCTCATCACGCTTTAGCCCAAGAGCTAGAAAAAATACCCAAACCCGAAGGCATAGCTGTTTATCAGTACATTGATGATACTCTTGTGGGTGGAAATGAAATAACAGAAGTAGGGGTAACCCAACAGGATATAATTACACATTTAGAAAATCTGGGTTTGCAAATTCCCCCCGAAAAGGTCCAAAAACCCTCACAAGAAGTAAAATTCCTGGGAATCTGTGGAAGGGAGGGATGACCTGCATCCCGCCGGACACTCTTGCTTCCTTAGTTCAGATCAAAATGCCTGAATCAAAAACGGATTTGCAGCATGTTTTAGGGTTGTTAGTTTTTTGGAGGAAACACATCCCAGACTTTTCTGTCATTGCTAGACCTCTTTACGATTTGTTAAGAAAAGGGGTAAAATGGGAATGGACAGCTTCTCAGGAAGAAGCTATGTGATTACTAATTTTTGAAGCAACAGCTCACCAAGCCCTTGGTCCTATTCACCCTACAGACCCTTTTCAGGTGGAATGGGAGTTTGCTTTATCAGGCTTGTCAGTCACATATGGAAGAGAAGCCCTGAGGGTCCAACCCGACCTGTGGGATTTTTCTCCCGGGGTTTTAGGGATGACAAAAAGAGATACACTGCTTGGGAGAAAGGTTTGTTTATTGTTAGTCTGCCTCTAGTAGAAGTAGAGAAGATTGCACGACAGCAGCCAATCGTATTAAGAGGCCCATTTAAAGTCATAAAAACAGTCACTTCTGGGACCCTTCCTCCTGATGGGGTAGCCCAAAAGGCCTCGGTACGAAATAGGTATGCTCAGATTGAACACTATTGCAACATTTTCTCAGTATCTGAAGGAGCTTTGAAAAATCTAGCTATACAAGAAACTGAGAGCTTGGACGATGACCAAGATAAACCTGCCTCAGTGATTCAAGTCGCACCTCCCTTTTCACATGATCGGTCAGCTAGTGCTTGGTTTACTGACGCTTCTGCAAAAAGAGAAGGAAAAGTGTGGAAATACAGGGCAGTCGCACTCCATACCTCTTCCAATGAACACATTATAACAGAGGGAGAGGGTAGTGCACAAGTAGGTGAATTAATTGCAGTATGGAGTGTTTTCCAACAGGAAGCACAAACTGCTACCCCTGTACACATTTATACTGACTCTTATGCTGTGTTTAAGGGCTGTACCGAGTGGCTTCATTCTGGGAGCAAAACGGATGGGAAGTTAATAGGATTCCAGTGTGGCAAAAAGTGGCAAGGAAATTTTAAGTATTGCTAAAAAAGGAATCTTTGCTGTGGGCTGGGTGGCTTCTCCTCAGGTAGATGGGGAATCCGCAGGAGAATGGAATAACCGAGCTGATGAATTACCAAGACTGACCCCTGTACAAAAGGATCAAATTTCAGAAGACTGGGAAGGCTTGTTAGAATGGTGTACATGTAAAGCGCAAACACACTGGAGCTAAAGACTTGTATCATGAAGCTCTGGTCTGAGGCTGGCCTGTCACCAGAGAAATGTGTAAAACCTGCATATCAGCTTGCGAACAATGTTGGAGACGGCTAGAAAGGCACCCTTTAGAAGATAACCCTCTGCATTTAAGGGAAGGAAAAGGTTTGCGGGATGCCTGGCAGGTGGATTACATTGGCCCCTTCAAGAAATCAGGGGGCAGGCACTTTGTACTGGTGGGAGTGGAAATTACGTCAGGACTAGTCCAAGCAGAAACTTTTAAAAAAGCTACAGGTGAAAATACTGTGAAAGAATTGCGAGAATTGTTTGGAACTTTTCCAAAGCCACAAGTCTGACAACGGTTCCCATTTCATTGTTAAAATCGTACAAGACTGGGCACAAAGTGAAGGGATTAAATGGACTTTTCACACCCCATATTACTCACAGGCTAATAGAATTGTAGAAAGAACAAACGGCCTCCTAAAACGGCTTTTGAGACCTCACGAGGGTAATTGAGATACTCGTCTGTGGCAAGCTGTCACAGGGGTAAATGACAGGTGGGGGGTAAATGGATGCCCCAAAATCACTGCTTTCTGTCCAAAAACCCCTTCCTTGATTCCCTCTCTAAAGGGACCAAATGATTCCAAGGGTTCAGCCCATTACTCGGGACAGCCAGTCCTGGTGGAACTCCCCACTGTGGGAAGTGTACCACTGGTATTGAAAACTCCTTTAAACACAAATTCATGGGTAGCTTCCAATGCCCTGGGCAAGGAGCATCAGATAAATACCCGCTGGATATTTCCATCATTTTAATTATTTTTGCCTCGAAGAGGTGAGTCCCGTTTGTTTTCCTTTCTGCAGAAGAACTCTGAGGGACAGAGAGAATAACGTGAATCATCCAAGAATCAAAACTGAAGGCCTAGTTTGTGAAGATGACCAAAAGTATAATTGTGTGGAAAATGTAGTTATGATTCGTGCTGAAGGAGTGCAGCTATGCTGCTTGCATGAAGGCTTGCAAGGGGGACATTGCGAGGGTTGCAAAACACATTGTGGTTGCTGGTGGGACCCCCTCTTAACCAAATAGGGCATGGAGCTAGTGAGGCGCAGAATGACCTTACAGCCCTTGAGGTTATAAAGAAGGTATGTATTTATCTATGACGCCAGACACACGGGGAATCATTTCACCTAATACGTGTGTAAAATTACAGTAGCTGTGAGTTTGGTTAAATGCAGTCAAGTGTTACATATTCATGAAAGTTTTAGGAATGCCTATACTTATTTATAACCTGTCTTCGAGAAGGCGGTTCTTATTACAATGAGTTCCAGGACACCATGTCCAGAGTCTCCACCTCCGGCTCCTTCTGGTCGCAGCTGAGCAGTGATTGTTAATGACATATGGTGACCCCGACGTGATCCTGCCTGAAGAGGATCTCGCATGAAGAGGAGACAGCGTGAAACTGTGACAGCCAAAGAAGAGCTGTGGAGACAGAGCCCGGTACAGCTGATAGAGCAGCCGAGGAGAGCTGCCGAAGATCCGGATCATTGAAAAGACGCCACACTAAGAGTTGGTGAGCTACCAGGAACGGGGAGGGGGTGGAACTTATCTAAAGAAGAGGGTATTATATTATCTACATGAAAGTTGCTTCTGAAGAAGCAGGGTATTAGCCCTCTGGAACTGGCTTTACAAAGGAAGGACTGTGTTACTATGGGGAAAGCACTAGTGAAAGATGCAAAGAAACAACTGAACTGTTAACAACATGTCACTTGTTGCTAGAGACTTTCAGAGGATTAAAAGAGCAACGGGAACATGCAGAGACAGCGGGGAGGGATGGTCTTCCTGGCTCTCCTGGGCCAGATTCAGAGGAAAAGGCGAGATTAAGTACTACTCCAACTCTCCCTGTTACTAAAGGTTTGTCAACACCGCCCAAGTCCATATTATCTGATACGGATAAGGATCCGCGACACTTTCTTGGAAAGTTAAAGGGAATAGAGGAGGAGCGTACGTATGTGTGGCCCCGAGATCAGATAAAAGCTATGAAAGACTCACATGAAAAAACAGCGTTGGGTTATATACGATCTCGGGAGGGGCCCCCGGAGCACCGGTCAGAGTAGTGCATTCAACCGACTGCTCCGCCGTCATCAATCACGGTTCAAACATGTGCTCCACCATCATCAATCGCGGTTCCGCCGTCTGCGTCACCGCCATTGGTCACAGTTCAACCTTCTGCCCCGCTGCTATCAGTCGCAGAATGAAAAAGTGGACTTTTTTTTTTCCTATCCCCCCTTGCCTGGAGATTTAGGTGAGGAAGATCCTCCTGTGGTGAGCCAGAGTGAGCCAAATAACGTAATTTCTATACACCTAGGTCCCCTCAGCCTGCCCCCGCCCCCCTCCCACGCTGCTGCAGAGCAAAATCCTGAGGGTGGGGGTAGAGTTTCAGAGCGTAAACCGAACTTACCAAAAAGCTGGGATTTAACCCCCAACACTTGGAAGAGACACTAATTGACACACCACAATTACAGGCACGATAAATTCCTGAAATCCTGAGGCAGTCAAGAGACCTCGCATATCAAGCTATGATAAAGGTGCCTGAAACCGACAAAGCAGCCAAATCATTTGCAACTATTAATCAGGGTCCCAATGAGAATTACATGCAATTTATTGACCATCTTCAAGAGGCCATCAATAAGCAGGTTGAAAACTTAGAAGCTAAGGAAGCACTGGTGTTGAAATTAGCAGTAGAGAATGCTAATGTTTGCTATCAACATATTATCTGCGAGTTTTACAGTACATATTATGTGTTTCTGTGTGTTGCCTCTCTGAAAATCAAGCAGCTTGTCAGGAATGTGAGTTAATTGTTTCACTGGTCGTTGTTAGAATTGTTTCTTTGTGGTATAAGTGCGCCGTAAAACCTTCTCCCCACTTTTCCCACTTGCGCTGCAAGCAGCCCTGTGCTTTCCCCCCCTCCCTCCCTCTTCTCGTAGTTTCTAGTTACGAGATGGGGTCAGGAATGACTGTTTTCAGTCGTGTTCATAAGAAATCGGTATTGGGAGGTGTTTTAGAACATAGGAAAGCACTTGGAAATATGAGGAAGGAAAATCTTGTGAAATATTGTAATAAATGGTGGCTGCTGTGTAAGTTTGATGATTGGGAAAAGTGTCCGGAGAATAGAACCTTGAAGTATAACTCTTTGTTGTTTCTAAAGTGAGAAGAACAGGAGAAAAATAAAACTCTACAAGAGATCATCGAATCATTTCAGACAGTTTTACAGGTGGAATGGTTTGAACTTCAACAAGCTGAGAGAGAGTTAACTGATAACACACAGGTCACAGTAAACTTGCTGAAGTCTGCAATATGCTCTCCTCATTAACCTGTTTTCTTTGTGGGTATCTATTTAAGCATGTTGCAGTTTTAGTAGGCCTTTGTTGTGTGGTCCAGTGATTTCACAGACTGTTAAATAACGAGAATGAGACTCAAAATGTGCGTTTTGTGATAATACAGAAGATCATGAGTAATTTAGTTCTTTACTGTGTGAATGTGATGGTAAAATTTTGTGTGTAGTAGCTGTTATTTTTCTTTCTAGCACACTAGCTTTATTCCGGCATTCAGACTTGCACAACTCTGTGATGGGCTGTGTTTCATCACTATGTACTAAATTTGGCTCTTGTGTATGCACACCAAGTAAAGAACCCTGGTTTTGGGATAACAGTTGTAGCACCCCAGATGAGACACTGATAAAAGCCTTGCCCGGTCCAGCTTGCTGCAGCGGCGGGGGGGGCCGGTGCCGATGGGGCTCCAGCGCACACTGACCTGTTTTGTCAGGGAGACCCAGCAGCACCACTACCTGGCTGAGCAGTAAGTGGTTCAAAGGTGCAATGCTAAAATCGAGATATTGTCTTGAATAAGTGTAACTCTGATCTGTCTGCATATTTGAACTTGGTATTTGGTTTTCATATCTGAGCTCAGTATTTTAATTTGCATATTTATATTTGGTACCAAAATAAATTTGTTGGGGGAGATAATTACAAAATGGGAACCGGTTCCATTACTAAAATTCCACCTTGCTCCCCCTTAGGATGCATCCTTCCGCATTAGAGTAATTGCTTCTATTGTTATCTAGTAATTTTGAGACCAGAAAAGAATTTAAATTGTTAAACTCTGATTTGCATTGGAAAAAAAACAAAAAAAACAAAAAAACCCCACACTTAAATGTTACGATGGATGTGAACTTGGTATTGTATGAAGATGTATTTAAAAGTTGCTACAGTATGAACTGATTTGGATGTAAGAAACTCAAATAATGGATTGATGTTTAATATGCTGGTTTTTTGACATCTGTAACTTGTGAAACGTAAATGGGGCTGAGGAATGTAACTATTGCTGAGCTGCTTGAAATTGCATATGAAGTGTATTATGGTTGAAATGAAATGGGAAAACAAAAAAGCAAAATATCCCAGGCCTGTGTCGAGCTGCGAGGAGTTTGCCAGAGCCTCCTACTTCATACCAGCGATTACGCCAGCTGCGTGGCCTTGGTACATCTGAACTGCAGAAAAAAAAAAACCACAAACAACCTGTCTTCCTGCTGCTAAGCGGAGAAAGGGGGGCTTTAGTCCCCCTGCTCTGTCTTTTATGTTCCCTGGAGTATTGTCACCCATCCTTGTTGTGGCACTGTGTTGCTTCTCGACATTGAATGAGGGGTTGTTGGTGTTGTTTCTTTTTGCTTCTGTCTTGTTTCTTAGGTTTTGGCACATCTTAGGAAAGAGCTCATCATTTTACCTCCTTGCTGAAGTCAGTCTTTTCACACTGGTCAGCTTTTGGGGGTCAGAGCGCTCAGTACTTCTCTGGGTCAGACTGGTACTCATTTGGGTGTGGAGTAGAGCCAGGCTGGTTTGATGTGGAGTTCAAACTGATTTGTTTTCATGTTGAGCTGGACGTCTTCCCATCTCAGATGGGGGTGAGAGGGAGGTTTTATTCCCCCCCGCGCCCCTCCCCTAAGCAATGTTACTGCTAGAGACCTGTAATACTGCATGAAGGAGTCTGAGGGTGAAATTTAAAGGCATCACCAGTGGATCCATACTTCTAATGAAGCTGGGAAATTAAACAAAAATATTATATATATATATATATATATATATCACAGTATCACAGTATGTTTGGGATTGGAAGGGACCTGAAAAGACCATCCAGTCCTATCTCCCTGCTGGGGCAGGAACGCCTAGGAGAGGTCGCAAAGGAACATGTCCAGGCGGGCTTTGAATGTCTCCAGGGAAGGAGACTCCACAACCTCCCTGGGCAACCTGTTCCAGTGCTCTGTCACCCTCACTGAGAAGAAGTTCTTTCTCAAATTTAAGTGGAACCTCTTGTGTTCCAGCTTGATCCCATTACCCCTTGTCCTATCATTGTTTGCCACTGAGAAGAGCCTGGTTCCATCCTCGTGGCACTCACCCTTTATATATTTATAAACATTAATAAGGTCACCCCTAAGTCTCCTCATTCTGTGGTAACTGGTTGTAAGAGACTTCTTAGTAAATTCACTGTGCTAGTTTTTGAGGTCATGGGAGAAAACGAAAGAAAAGCTGTTTTTTGAGACTAATAGAATGCCAAATTCGGAACAAAGTTTTAATACATGAATTCTTGTATTTGCCAGAAAGCCCTGTACCTCTCTTGGGTCAAGATTTGTTAAGTAAATTGTAAGCTGAAATAACGTTTTCTGAGAATTCTGTTTAGTTACATGTCCTACAAGAAGCTGCTTGGATGGTGCAGATCTACTTGTGCAAGTGAAAAATTTCCAGGGAAATTTTGAATGCTCTATTTCCACTAATATTAAGAGTCAGTGTTTCAATAAAGCAAACACTGCACTGATAGATCTGAAACAGGACTTCGATCTGGTAAGGGAAAACAATATCCAATAAATATGACAGCCAAAATGGAGTTAGAGATTTTGAGGAATAAATTTATGACAACCTTACAGGCTGACTGCATTCGATTGGACTTGCAGATTTGTCTGTTTACAGCTACAACATAGAAAAAACCTGTGGCTCTTGTGGGACAGTATGATGAGATTGCTAACAGACTGATATACTGATTGTTACTCTGATCAAGAAAAGCAGGGAATGAATTTAAGTCTCAAAAGGCCATGATCCTTTTGTCATACATGTACCATTTGTGAAGCTTAATTTTGATTTTTTTTTATTTGCAATCTATGTCTTTGTAAATTGCACTAGCTGGTTTTCTTAACAGCACAGCTTTTGGCATGCATAAATGTAAAATGTAAATTGCTGCAGAACCTGCAATTCTTTAACATCAGGTCATAGGCCATACGTGTATCTGGTCTGATCCTACATACTTGCACAGTTTTTGTTGAGGGTTCAGGAAAGTCTCATAAAGCTGTAGTGGTTTGGTGTGAAGATAACAATTGGCATCATTCTGTAAAAATTATTGAAGGTTCAACCCAATTAGTAGAACTTGGTGCAGCCTTACATTACTTAGAGCTTTTTAAGGAGGAACCTCTAAAATTGATTTGAGATTCTGAGTACGTAGTCGAGGTCCAACGTACGTATCTGATTCTGAACTGTGTTTTTGTTTTTTTTCTTTTTTTAAACAAAAAGGGGGGAGAAGTAGGGAAAACACCACAAAACCAATTGTCAAAAGCATTGTATGTGATGAAACACTTTGCAAGTGTGACCCAAAAACATGCTAAATCAGAAGGAACCTACGTTAGTTGTGGTCAAATCACTAGTTAATGGTCAATGGAAAAGGCCACATCAATTGATAACCTGGGGGAGAGGCTATGCTTGTGTCCTTACAGATCAAGGGCCGCAATGGTTGCCAGCATGAAATGTGAAATCTGTGTTATCTTCCTGGCAATGATTGCTGCATCTGCTGCGCTTTGGATGCCTGCACAGACAAAGACTAACGTGGATTACTTTAGCCAACATGACTGACCAGGACTCTATATGCCTAGTTATGGCATCTCTGGAAAACCTGTTCCACACATGCTTGGTTGGCATCCCCCTTGATAACTACAGCAGCATCCCACAACTGTTTCAAAATAGTGATTGGTGCAAAGGCATTGCAACGAACTGTAGTAATACCAACATGGCACTTTGGATTAATTACCTCCTGGAAGCAGATATTGAACCACAGGAACTGGAATTGCTGGCATCTATGTCCATGGACGCTTGTATCAACCTGGTTTGTGAAAAGTGTCAGAACAATATACGAGAACATGAATGGATAAGACTGCAAAATGTTAGTGCTACCCTTGGTGACTATAGAAATGAAACTCGATGGTGTAACGCCTCGCAGAAGAATCCAAGGGGTGTCATTGATAGTGTGGGACAGCGACCCCAAAAACCTCCTGTATGGTGTATTCTTGATCTGTGGAGATAGAGTCTGGCCAGGAATTCCTTCTAATGCTGTTGGAGGACTGTGTATTTTGGGACTATTAACTCTCTTAACACCCAATGTATCTATGATAATAGATCACAGAAGAGCAAGACGAGAAAAATACTTTTTGCATGTATATGAGTCAAATGTGATGATAATGTAGACTTTTGGGGATCAGGGTTAGGGGGTTTAGAACCTCATGTATCTGGTGTTGGCACAGCTAAAGCTTTAAATACTTTAGAAAAATTAGGATGCTGGTTAGTTAAGCAAACTAACAGAACTTCTAAGGCTTTAAGTGGACTTTTGTTAGATGTAGATTCTGTAAGACATGCCACATGACAGAGTAGAGCCGCAATAGACTTTTTGTTATTAGCTAAAGGACATGGGTGTGAAGATTTTTCATGGGATTTGTTAAATAAATTGCTTAGTGGTTGGAGGTTTTTAGGATGGTTGCTATCAGTAGTGAAAACGGGACTGATTGTTTTGATGATTGTTGTGGTTGTGTTACTAATGTTGCCATGCATGATTTCTCTGCTGCAAAGGGCCCTGCAGTCGACAATGAAGGCAATTTTTTTAGCACAAAAACAAAAAGGGGGAATTGTGGGGGACTACGGTGGGTCCGTGGATTCCCTGATGGAGGGCATGGGAACAGAAATTAGCCTTGAAGATATGAAGGTCTACCCGTGAGTAAAGGAGTATCCGGAGATGTTAAGGATGTACCCGTGAGAGAGAAGGGAGTAGAAGAGTAACACTGATGATAGCAAAATTAGCCAATGAGATGTTACTGCTGTAACTTGTAACCAATAGTGAAGAGACACATGAATTGGTAAAACTGTATAAAAATGCACTTGTGGCAATAAATGGCATCTACTACTTTCATCCTGGAAGAACTTGGTCTATGTCGTTTGTCCGTCTCAACCACGACAGTTAACACGGGTCCTCTTTCTTTGTACATGGTCACCTTTGGTACAGTGTGATGAGTTGGTTAGGCATCTCCTGTCCTGTGCCGAAGTTTCTGTAATCTAGTTTACCGAAGGATGCGCCAAGGATTCACCCAAGGATTATTATTTTTGCAAGGTGTCAGTGAAGTCCCGTTTTTCGTACAATATGTTACACAGAGTTAAGCAAGGCTAGGCCATAGTGATGTGGGTTAAAGGGTTAGCTCTCTAAGTGTCAAGTGTTAGTTCTTTAGGTGTTAATTAGTTAATTGTCAATTCTCTCTGTCACTAGGACAAAGGAAATCAGGCTAAGCTTTGAGCAAACTGTGTGGCTAATTGTAAACCTGGCTTGCTTTAAACCAACTGTAAGACTAGTTGTGAAACTAGAAGGTCACAAGGTAAGAAGACACGGAGGAAGAAAGAGGAACTTCCTCCAGAATGACCAACCGCAAGAAGGCCTCCTGAAGACCGCAAAGGAAAGAACAAGTAATACCGAAGAAACGAAAATAGGATGAAACTAGCCGAAATCCGGAACTCAAAGACAATAAAAAGGGCCAGTTTGGAGATCTTAGTGTGCGTGTTTGTGGAGCGCAGGTTCCCTGCACACCCAGCACTGTTTTGCTTATTCTATTATCGAACACATTGTAATAAATTGCATGAGGTGCTGCTATCCATGATTGGAGTAGCCTGAGTTGTTTATTTCAATTGGTGACCCCAACGTGATAACCTTGGATATCTCTGCACCACTCTGAGCTCGGGGAGGCGCCCCACTCTAACCAGTGGCCCTAGTGCTCGGAGTGTCTGGAGATCCAACGTTATTACATGATAAAGCATAAACAAAAGAACTGAGCTCCTCCCCATACTGCAGTTCACCCGTAATCCAGAGAGCATGAAGTTCCCAACGGGAAAAGTGGACTGTAAGTACCGCTGGGTCGGGTGGTGTGTGTGACTGGTGTTGGCTGAAACACAACCTGGTTGCAAAGCGAGTGCGGAGTCCTTCTAATTGCGGTTCCAACACCCCACAAGGGGCTTGGCCACTGAAGGGACAAAGCGAGTGAAGAGTTTGTTTTGGTCATGGATTCGAGTCACACGTTGTGAACCAGTCAGGATAGGCCAGGGAACAAGCAAGTCCTTAGGTCTAGCGGGACCCACGGAAGGGGCCCAAGAGGTTGGAGGGGAGCAACCTGCCAGAGAAACCCCCCTGACAGTCCCTGGCGGGGGGAGGGGGGGGTGTCACGTTAGAATTTTGGAATGAAGAATTTACCCAGGGGAAGGGTAAAGAGAAAATGGTCTATTACTGTATGTAAATGGTAAAGAACTTTTTGGTCAAGAAGAAAGCGATATGTTTCATGCTGGGAAGGAAGTTTGAGAACTGTAGAAATATATGTTTTTGAGAAAAAGGATAAATATACTCAGGAGTAGACCCCCAGTTTGTAGCAAAATCCTGGGGAGATATAAGAAAGAAATTAGAAAAACTCAAAGAGATGGGGAGAAACAAAGAGCAAAGGAAAAAATTCTTAGTAGCCGCAGTAAGGGAGACTCAAAAGGCAGAGAAACTAACACCGGTTAGAGAAGAACAAAATGAACAAAGGGGGAGATCGGTCCCGGTAAACAGACCTCCTATGAATCGAATACAGAGAGAGAATGTCCCTATTTGTTGTTATTATTGTGGGAAAAAGGGACATATGCAGTGAAGTTGTAGAAATAGAGAGCAAAATGAGAAGATGTTTAGAGGAGCAGGGGCTCTATATATATTAGGGGCAAAGACAACAACAGAGCCCTTAATAAAACTCAAGATAGGCCCCCATAAAGAAGAAGTGATCTTTTTGGTGGATACGGGGGTAGGAAGGTCTACCTTCCCAGAGGATGCATTTTAAAGAAGACTGCCCTCGTAGTGGAAGCAAAGGGAGAACCCTTCAAAGTTCTCATACTGGATTATGTGGAAATTGAATCTAAATAAGAAATTGCCTAAATGACTTCTTATTAGTCCCAGAGGCTGAAAATAATCTATTGGGGAGAGATTTAATTGTGGCATTAGGCATGACTATAGAAATTGAACAGGGAATATTAAAAGTAAAACTATATGTGATAACGCCACAGGACAAAGTCAAAACCAACCATATCCCGATTTCCTGTGGTAGCAAATCTATATATATTGCTAAACCAGATGTCCCCAGAAAACATTTAGTATAGCGTAGTAAATCTAAAAGATGTATTTTGGGCCTGCCCCTTAGATGAGAGTAGCAGGAATTATTTTGTTTTTGAATGGGACGAAAACAACAATTAAGATAGACCGTATCGTCACAGGGTTTTACAGAATTACCAAATTTATTTGGATAAGTGTTAGAAAAACTATTGTTAGAATTTGAACCCCCTTCTGGGGTAAAGTTAATATAATAGACGACTTATTAATTGCCGGAACGAAGCAGAAGAGACAGTATGAAAAAGAACCATAGGATTATTGAACTTTTTTAGACACAAAGGATTAAAAGTATCAGAGAGTAAATTGAAGTTTGTAGAACCAGACGTAAAATATTTAGGACATTGGTTTATAAAAGGGAAAAGACAATTGTTAGGATTGTTAGGATATTGTAGACAACGGATAGGTGCAGATCTCAAGAATGGGGGATGTTATTTTTTTTACCGGATAGTAGAGAGATAGTCCCCAAAAATTAGGTTAAGGGAATCCTAAATTTACTCATTGGGGAACCAGAGCTCTCCATGATCAGTTTTTGAAGTGTTTTGGATGTTTTTGAATTTTCTTGAAGTTACTGTGTGGATGGGTTTCTCTTAGATGGAGATTTGTTATTAAACTACCCAGGCCCAAAAGAATTTCAAGGCCACCTTGGAAAGCTGAGAACACAACATAAATCAACAGACCTATTAGCAGTGAGACTTGGGCGCGTAGACAGCTCATGAACATAGACAATGTCCAATCAGCTAATGCATGCTTGGAGCGTGGACGCGTGATCAGGAAATAACTGCATATATAAGGAGGCTTGTTTCTGTAATAAATGGCTTCGCTTGAATTCATATTGGATTGTGTGGAGTCCATGATTTTTCACGCTCGCAAGTGGCGATGCCGACGTGATATGCAAGGAGAATTTACGGCGAGGGGACAACTGCTGCGAGGAGCGAGCACCAGCTGGAGACGGCATGGCTGGACCGTGATCGGGACGTAGTCTGCAGGCTGCGTGTCTCCTGATTGATCGCTACAGAAGTGACAGAGGAGAGATAGAGGATCCGATATTGTTGCAACGGACACCCAAAGAGGTGAGCAGCTGGGGGCGAGAGGAGATGGGGCAGAATATTTTTAAAGAAGAAGAAGAAATAGTGCGACTCCTCTCGCATATCCTCTCTATGAGAAGGGTGAACTATGAGGAGAGTAACGTCAAAAAACTTTGAATTTGGTGGAGAGGCAATGGGTTTCCTGCTGATCTGTCAGGAGCTTTTCAAATAGAGACTTGGGAAAAAGTGGGAACTGTGTTGTGGAAGGCGATCAGTTGCAGTGAAAAATATATTCTCGGCCTTGTAACCGCCCCGAAACTGATAATTACTACACTGAAGCAATTAAAACCTGAAAAGACTGTTATGAGCATGTCGAGGGTTAAGATTGCGGGGTGACAATCAAACCCTGGCAGATGTATTGTTAACCTCCTCTCCCCCCCACTTCCCCCTTTTGCCCCTCCCTCTCTCCCCTTCCCACTCAGGACAGGCGATCGGGAGGGAAGGAAGGACAGAGAGAAGAGAGTTGGAAAAGTTAAAGATGTTTTACTAATGCTACTAATAAGAACAGAGAAAATAATACAAAATATACAAAACCAATCCTCTAAGTCTCAGCAACTGCAGAGCCAGCACCCAAAGTCCTGGATTGGACTCTGTAGCCAACCGGAGCTGGATTCAGTCTGTCACTAGGCCTCAGTTCGCAGGGACGACCAGCAAGGTCCTCTCCTAATGTCAGCCATGAGGAAAAAAGGGCCGAGATCCTCGTGATCTCCCACTTTATATGAAGTATTCACGTGAATGGAATGTTATACACCATTGGTCAGTCTCTCGGTCATCAGTTTTCTCGTTGCCCCTCTCGCGAGATGTCCATCCATGCTTATCAATAAGTTTGCATTCCATTCCTAGGTTTAACCAAAACATGTGTTGGGTTCTCCAGGAAAATGCAGCTAATATGAAGGCTTTAGCTGACAGGCAAAAATTCACTAAAAGAGAAACTTGTTTTTAACAAAACCAGAACATTCCACCCCTTATAATATGACATTCACTGAATACTTAAACCTTATCAATACAATCTATCAATACAATCTAATTAATCACTACTACTATATATATATATATATATATATATACACACATATGTACATATATACACAGGAGTAATTAATCAGTGGACCATCCTTTGAAAAGTTCATTAAGTTCATTTTGTCACAACAGTCTCCCAGGGCAGGAAAAATGGTACAAGTGCATCTCATGACCACTGTTTGTGGGTTAAGGACACCAACTTCGAAGAAGGTGTCGGGCGCCACTCGAAGAAGCTAGCTCTAGTTTCATCACCATTGTCTTGATCTGAAAGACACTTATTAAACATTGTTAGTGCGGCAATTCACATCATACAGTTCAGCATTGCATATTTTCACCTAGAATCAAATCCCCTTGAGGTACACACCGAACTTCTCCATCCTTAAGCATCACCCACCAGGTGCTGCCAGGTCCCTGGGCAAAAACAATCCCACGAATAGGTTTGCCTTTGCCTGAGGCAGGAGTAACCCAGACTGCCTTTCCTAACATATTTTTCATGTGTACTACAGGGACTTCATCTCCTTCTACAGTCCGTAGAATTTCTGATTGGGCAGGCCCGGCTCGATTGGTTGATCCCCTAGTGTTGACCAACCAAGTGGCTTTTGCTAAATGTGAATCCCAGTTTTTAAAGGTTCCACCACCAAGTGCCTTTAGTGTAGTTTTTAACAAACCATTGTACCTTTCAATTTTCCCAGAGGCTGGTGCATGATATGGAATATGATATACCCACTCAATACCATGTTCTTTGGCCCAATTGTCTATAGTACTGTTTTTGAAATGAGTACCATTGTCTGATTCAATTCTTTCTGGCGTACCGTGCCGCCAAAGGACTTGCTTTTCAAGGCCCAAGATAGTATTTCGGGCTGTAGCATGAGGTACGGCATATGTTTCCAACCATCCAGTGGTTGCTTCCACCATTGTAAGTACATAACGCTTACCTTGACGTGTTTGTGGAAGTGTCATATAATCAATCTGCCAAGCTTCTCCATACTTATACTTTAACCATCGCCCCCCATACCATACAGGTTTTAACCGTTTTGCTTGTTTGATTTCAGCGCAAGTTTCACATTCATGAATAACCTGTGAAATAGTGTCCATAGTTAAATCCACCCCTTGATCACGAGCCCATTTGTATGTTGCATCTCTACCTTGATGCCCTGAAGCATCATGGGCCCACCGAGCTAGGAAAAGTTCACCTTTATGTTGCCAGTCCAAGTCCATCTCAGCTACTTTAATCTTAGCAGCTTGATCTGCTTGTTGGTTGTTTAGATGTTCCTCGGTGGCTCGACTTTTAGGTACATGAGCATCTACATGCCGAACTTTCACAGGCAGGCTCTCTAGCCGAGCAGCAATGTCTTGCCACAGTGTGGCAGCCCAAATGGGTTTACCTCTGCGCTGCCAGTTGCTTTTCTTCCATTGCTGTAGCCACCCCCACAAGGCATTTGCTACCATCCATGAGTCAGTATAGAGATAAAGTATTGGCCACTTCTCTCGTTCAGCAATGTCCAAAGCCAGCTGGATGGCTTTCACTTCTGCAAACTGACTGGATTCACCTTGTCCTTCAGTGGCTTCTGTAACTTGTCGTGTGGGACTCCACACAGCAGCTTTCCACCTTCGATGTTTTCCTACAAGACGACAGGATCCATCTGTGAACAGTGCATACTGCTTATCAGTCTCTGAAAGCATATTATATGGTGGTGCTTCTTCAGCACGTTTTACTTCATCCTCATCTGGAGACATCCCAAAGTCTTTGCTTTCTGACCAGTCTGTAATAACTTCTAATATCCCTGGACGGTTGGGACTTCCAATTCGAGCTCGTTGTGTGATCAGTGCAATCCATTTACTCCACGTAACTTCGGTTGCATGATGTGGAGAGGGAACCGTCCCTTTGAACATCCAGCTCAGCACCGGCAGTCGAGGTGCCAGGAGGAGCTGTGCTTCAGTGCCGATCACTTCTGAAGCAGCTCAAACTCCTTCAGATGCTGCTAGTATCTCCTTTTCAGTTGGAGTATAGTTGGCCTCAGATCCTTTGTATCCTCGACTCCAAAAACCTAAGGGTCAACCTCGGGTTTCTCCTGGTGCTTTCTGCCAGAGGCTCCAGGTAAGTCCATTATCTCCGGCTGCAGTGTAGAGCACATTTTTAACATCTACTCCAGTTCGGACTGGTCCAAGGGCCACCGCATGAGTTATCTCACGCTTAATTTGTTCAAAGTCTTGTCGTTGTTCAGGGCCCCACTCAAATTGGTTCTTCTTACGAGTCACTCGATAGAGAGGGCTCACAATGTGGCTGTAGTCAGGAATATGCATTCTCCAAAAACCTACAATGCCCAAGAAACTCTGTGTCTCCTTTTTATTAGTAGGTGGAGACATTGCTGCAATTTTGTTGATCACATCCATTGGGATCTGACGACGGCCATCTTGCCATTTTATTCCTAAAAACTGGATCTCTCGTGCAGGTCCCTTGACCTTGCTCCGTTTTATGGCAAAACCAGCATCCAAAAGAATATGAATTATTCTCTCACCTTTCTCGAAGACTTCTTTCGCTGTGTCGCCCCCTACGATGATGTCATCAATATATTGCAAGTATTCTGGAGCTTCACCTTGCTCCAGCGTGGTCTGGATCAGTCCATGGTAGATGATAGGACTGTGTTTCCACCCCTGGGGCAAGCGATTCCATGTATACTGGATGCCCCTCCAGGTGAAAGCAAACTGCGGCCTGCACTCTGCTGCTACAGGAATAGAGAAAAATGCATTAGCAATGTCAGTTGTAGCATACCACTTGGCTGCCTTTGACTCCAGTTCAAATTACAGTTCTAGCATGTCAGGCACAGCAGCACTCAGTGGTGGTGTAACTTCATTCAGGCCACGATAGTCTACAGTTAGTCTCCACTCGTCACTAGACTTACGCACTGGCCAGATTGGGCTGTTAAAAGGTGAGCGAGTCTTACTGATCACACCCTGGCTTTCCAATTGACGGATCAGCTTCTGGATAGGAATCAAAGAGTCTCGATTGGTGCGATATTGCCGGCGATGCACCGTCGTGGTAGCAATTGGCACCTGCTGATCGTCAACCATCAGCAGTCCTACAACAGAAGGGTCATCTGAAAGACCAGGCAAATCAGACAGCTGTTCAATTTTCTCAGTGTCCACAGCTGCTATACCAAATGCCCACCTATACCCTTTTGGGTCCTTAAAATACCCTCTCCTGAGGTAGTCTATACCAAGGATACACGGAGCATCTGGACCAGTCACAATGGGATGCTTTTGCCAGTTTTTTCCAGTTAGGCTCATTTCAGCCTCTACAACAGTCAGCTCCTGGGATCCCCCAGTCACTCCAACAATATTGATGGATTGCGTTCCTTTATAATTAGAAGGAATTATTGTGCACTGAGCACCAGTGTCCACTAAAGCTTTGTACTCCTGGGGTTGTGTTGTACCAGGCCATAGTATTTGTACAGTCCAATAAACTCTGTTATCCCTTTCCTCCACCTGGTTGGAGGCAGGGCACCTCTAATTCCTGTTTTGCACAGTCTCTGGGTGTGAATTAGAGGTTCCTTCAAGAGCATCAGAATCTCTTCTGCTCCTTTTGTAAACTGGAGCAGCCACCTTCCTAGGAGTTTTTCCTTTTATCTCACGTACTCGTTCTTGAAGTTCTGAGGTAGACCTTCCATGCCGCTTATTCATGTTTTCTCCCTGTTCATGTAGGAAGAACCACAGTGAACCTCTTTTTGTGGGCTGTCTCTGCCCTCTCTCTTGAGATTGGAAACGCCTTCTCCTAACAGCTGAAACATAGGTTTGTGCAGGTCGTGAATGGTATGTGTCTTCTCTGAGCTCTTTGATTTCTTGCAACAGCTTTTCAAACCGGTCATCAGATTTTTCACACAGTTTCTCCACAGCAGAGACACAAGCCCGTAGAGAACCAGCAAGGCTGTCCTCAAAGCACCGGAGCTGCTCAATCACTTCATTAATTTCTTGTGCACCTCTAGCTGACCAGACCATTCCTGCCAATGACTTAGCATATGCAGGTGGTGCACTTTGTACAAATCTGCGCCACATAGATTTTGTATAATTGATTCTATCTGGGTCTGTCCCCTCTTGGCTGTTTGGTCCTAGATAGATGATCTCTCGCGCAGCTAATTCTCTCAGGAACTGGATACCTCTCTCCATAGTATTCCATTTCCCTAACTTGGATATACAATCTTCCTTGTAGGGAAATCTGACTTTCATAGCTGCCAGGAGTCAGGTCCAGAGAGTAGCGGCATTAGACTCTCTTGAAATTGCCCTATCAATGGTGGAATCTTTTGACAGAGATCCCAGCTGCCTGGCTTCACCACCTTCTAATTCAATTGTTTCTGCCGCATTGTCCCAGCATCGCAGCAGCCAGGTTAAAATATTCTCGCCTTCACGACGACTAAAGTCTTTTTGCAGATCTCTCAGCTCACCTGGAGAAAAGGACCGAGTGGTGGTCACTTCATCTCCACCCTGTCCTGATGATGCCTCTTGGGTTGATGTTGGCCCTGTGCCATCACCTGCTGCACGGGTAGTCTTTCTAGTGACTTTCTTACAACCGGCAACTGATGCTGATATGGGTTCACCATCATTTGATTCATTTCCAGAGTCTGAATGACTGTCACAGTGATTGCTGTGGTTACAGCAGCAACAGTGAGCAGTGTGTGAAGAAGGGGGGGCTGCCTTGTTAGCCTTTGAGGCTGGAGAGGTAATGTTATCTGCAGCAACCTTGGCAGAGGAGCTCTGCGGAGGAGCTGTAGCTTCAGCCTGTGAAGCCGCGGTTGGGGGGGCAGTGGCTGCAGCAGCAGCTTTGGCTGTTTTGCCTTTTCTCGAGCGGCTAGGAGTGCTTTTTGCTAAAGCTTCCGAAGACGCACTGCAAATCTCAGGACTAAAAAGAGACGCAAACCTCCTATTGAACCTCATTTCTCTTAACAGTAACACAAACTGACACACATTCAGCAAAACAGATAACACCATCACAGTTCTATCAAAGCTCCAAGGATATTCGAAGTTCTCTAAAACATTTGCAAACTGTCCTAGCGAAAACACAAAAGTATTGTTAGTCAGTCTTTCTAAAGATTCGCTTGACCAATTAGTAAATACAGAGCCATTCTGCTCTTTAATCTCTCCTGGAGGTTTTTCGAGGTAAAGCAGAATCGAGTAGAAATTCATTAGCGGCTGCAATATAATGAAATAAACCAGTGCCATACCACACAGTATCATCATGACCGCTGTCCAGTTTCTTGTTGTTATATAATGAATACTTCGATTTAGAAAGAAACACCAACACAGATATGGGATCAGCGAGCACAATGTAGAAAATAACTGATACAACTTTTGCCATAACATCTTTAAATCAATGTAATTCACTTTGCCTTAATACCACTAAAACATATCCGAAGCAGACGCGCGAGTATCACAACTCTATGAGTTGGCACCGTGCCAAGAAAATTGAAAGGTACGTCAGAGCAGTAGAAAAGCCAAAAATCTCCAAATTTACCCCTTTCTCTTGCCCCACGTTGGACGCCAATTATCTGTCGAGGGTTAAGATTGCGTGCGGGGTGACAATCAAACCCTGGCAGATGTATTGTTAACCTCCTCTCCCCCCCACTTCCCCCTTTTGCCCCTCCCTCTCTCCCCTTCCCACTCAGGACAGGCGATCGGGAGGGAAAGAAGGACAGAGAGAAGAGAGTTGGAAAAGTTAAAGATGTTTTACTAATGCTACTAATAAGAACAGAGAAAATAATACAAAATATACAAAACCAATCCTCTAAGTCTCAGCAACTGCAGAGCCAGCACCCAAAGTCCTGGATTGGACACTGCAGCCAACCGGAGCTGGATTCAGTCTGTCACTAGGCCTCAGTTCTCAGGGACGACCAGCAAGATCCTCTCCTAATGTCAGCCACGAGGAAAAAAGGGTCGAGATCCTCGTGATCTCCCACTTTATATGAAGTATTCACGTGAATGGAATGTTATACACCATTGGTCAGTCTCTCGGTCATCAGTTTTCTCGTTGCCCCTCTCGCGAGATGTCCATCCGTGCTTATCAATAAGTTTGCATTCCATTGCTAGGTTTAACCAAAACATGTGTTGCGTTCTCCAGGAAAATGCAGCTAATATGAAGGCTTTAGCTGACAGGCAAAAATTCACTAAAAGAGAAACTTGTTTTTAACAAAACCAGGACAGAGCATTAGTGACTCAAAACTTAAACTTGAACTTTGGGACGATATAGGGCAGAAATTATGGGATAAAGTCAGCAATGGAGATAAAGAAGCTAAATCATTAGCAACTGCATGGAAGCTTATAATTACCGTCTTAAAAGATCTTAAGGCTGAACGGTCTGCTGCTGCCGGAATTTTTGCAGCGTTGCAGCCTGATAAGTATCCTGAAAATCGCTATGAATCTTACCTAGTTCATGTTTTCAATGTCCTCCCTACTCCATCCCCTGCTGTGCCTTCGGCACCCCCGATGGTTCAGCAGTCTGGGGCGGGGGGAGGAAAGATGCCGAGCAGGTGGCCTCCTGTACCATTGCCCAACACTGATGAGAACAGCAAGTCCAGAGGATTGGAGTCTTGATCAAAGAACCTGTGAAAGCTGAGAATGTTAAAGTTGTAAACCTGTGTACTATCAGTTCTTTTTACCAATTTGTATCTGCCTCTACCACCTTTTAACCCTCCAACTTCCACGAGAGAGCAGAAGGAGTCACTGGTTGTTGTTTGCAGTTCTTTCTTTGTGACATTGTTTATGTGGATACACTGTGGGCCTTCTCCCCGCTTTTCCCACTCGTGCTGCAAGCAGCCCCGTGCTTCCCCTCCCTTCCTCCCTCCCTCTTCTCATGGTTTTTACTTACGAGATGGTGTCAGTAATGATTGTTTTCAGTCGTGTTTTTAAGAAATCGGTATTGGGAGGTGTTCTATAACCTAGGACAGCACTTGGAAATATGAGAAAGGAAAATCTTGTGAAATATTATGATCAATGGTGGCTGCTGTGTAAGTTAGATGAATGGGAAAAGTGGTTGGAGGATAGAACCTTGAAGTATAATACTTTGTTGCAATTAATGTTGTTTTTAAGGCGAGAAGACAGGCCAGCCAGGCGTGGTGGCGGAGTCACTCTTTACGTGAGAGAGCAACTACAATGTATTGAGTATTGTCCAGGCTCGGATGAGGAACGAGTTGAGAGTCTATGGGTGAAAATTAAGGGGCAGGCTGGCAAGGGTGATACTATTGTGGGTGTCTATTATAGGCCACCAGATCAGGGTGAGGAAGTTGATGAGGCCTTCTACAGACAGCTGAGAGCAGCCTCAAAATCACAGGCCATGGTTGTGGTGGGGGATTTTAACTTCCCTGATGTTTGTTGGAAGGACTACTCAGCCAGCCATCCACAGTCTAGGAGGTTCCTCCAGTGCCTTGATAACTTTCTGATGCAAAGGGTGGAGGAGCCGACTGGAAGAGGTGCACTGCTGGACCTCATCCTCACTAACAAGAAGGGTCTGGTTGAAGCGGTAAAGGTTGAGGGCTGCCTTGGTTGCAGCAACCATGAGATGACGGAGTTCAGGATCTTGTGTGGCAGGAACAGGATAGCAAGCAGAATTGCAACCCTGGATTTCAGCAAGGCAAACTTAGGCCTTTTCAGGCAATTGCTGAGGGAAATCCCATCGGTAAGGCTGCTTGAAGGTAAGGGGGCCAGAGATAGTTGGTTAGTGTTCAGGGACTGTTTCTACCGGGCACAAGATCAGAGCATCCTGACACGTAGGAAGTCAAGGAAGAGAACCAGGAGACCTGCGTGGTTAAAGAGGGAACTGCTGGGTATGCTCAAGTGGCAGAGGAGAGTTTACAGATCATGGAAGGAGGGGCTGGCCACTTGGGGAAAATATGAGGCTGTTGTCAGGGGATGTAGGGAGGCAACTAGGAAAGCTAAGGCCTCCTTGGAAGTAAACCTGGCGAGAGGGGTCAAGGACAACAGGAAGAGCTTTTTCCAATACATGGCAGATAAAACTAACACCAGAGGCAATGTAGGCCCACTGATGAACGGGGTGGGTGCCCTGGTGACAGAAGATACAGAGAAGGCAGAGGTACTGAATGCCTTCTTTGTCTCTGTCTACTCTGCTGGAGGCTGTCCTGAGGAGCCCCGTACCCCTGAGGCCCCAGAGGAAGGCAGGACAATGGAGGAGTTTTCCTCGGTTGATGAGGACTGGGTTAGGGACCAATTAGGCAATCTGGACATTCATAAATCCATGGGTCCAGATGGGATGCACCCGCAGGTACTGAGGGAGCTGGATGAGGTCATTGCTGGACCTCGCTCCATCATCTTTGCCAAGTCCTGGGAAATGGGAGAGGTGCCTGAGGACTGGAAGAAAGCAAATGTCACTCCAGTCTTCAAAAAGGGCAAGAAGGAGGACCCAGTTAACTATAGACCAGTCAGCCTCACCTCCGTTCCTGGGAAACTGATGGAATGACTTAGCCTTGGTGCCATCTCAAGGCATATCAGGGATAAGAGGGTCATTAGGGGCAGTCAACATGGCTTCACCAAGGGGAAGTCGTGCTTGACCAACCTCATTGACTTTTATGAGGACATAACAAGATGGGTGGATGATGGCAGAGTGGTGGATGTGGTCTACCTTGACTTCAGTAAGGCATTTGACACAGTCTCCCACAGCAGTGCGGTCTGGATGAATGGGTAATGAGGTGGACTGCGAACAGGCTGAAGGGAAGAAACCAGAGAGTCATGGTCAATGGGGCGGAGTCTAGTTGGAGGCCAGTATCTAGTGGAGTGCCTCAGGGCTCAGTACTGGGGCCTATATTATTCAATATATTCATCAATGATTTGGACGAGGGAATAGAGTGTACTGTCAGCAAGTTTGCTGATGACACCAAGCTGGGAGGAGCGGTTGACACACCAGAAGGCTGTGCTGCCATCCAGCATGACCTGGACGGGCTGGAGAGTTGGGTGGGGAAAAATTTAATGAAATATAACAAGGGCAAGTGTAGAGTCTTGCATCTTAGTAGGAACAACCCGAGGTTCCAGTATAAGTTGGGGAATGATCTATTAGAGAGCAGCGTAGGGGAAAGGGACCTGGAGTTCCTGGTGGACAGCAGGATGACCATGAGCCAGCACTGTGCCCTTGTGGCCAAGAAGGCCAATGGCATCCTGGGGTGTATTAGAAAGGGGGTAGTTAGTAGGTCAAGAGAGGTTCTCCTTCCCCTCTACTCTGCCCTGGTGAGACCACATATGGAATATTGTGTCCAGTTCTGGGCCCCTCAGTTCCAGAAGGACAGGGAACTGCTGGAGAGAATCCAGCGTAGGGCAACAAATTTGATGATTAAGGGAGTGGAGCATCTCCCTTACAAGGAAAGGCTGAGGGAGCTTGGTCTCTGTAGCTTGGAGAAGAGGAGACTGAGGGGTGTCCATATTAATGTTTACAAATATGTAAAGGGTGAGTGTCATGAGGATGGAGCCAGGCTCTTCTAGGTGACAACCAACGGTAGGACAAGGGGTAATGGGTTAAAACTGGAACACAAGATGTTCCACTTAAATTTGGGAAGAAACTTCTTCTCAGTGAGGGTGACAGAACACTGGAACAGGCTGCCCGGGGAGGTTGTGGAGTCTCCTACTCTAGAGGCATTCAAAACCTCCGTGGACGCCTTCCTGTGTAACCTCATCTAGGTGTTCCTGCTCCAGCAGGGGGATTGGACTAGATGATCTTTTGAGGTCCCTTCCAATCCCTAACATTCTGTGATTCTGTGAAGAGCAGGACAAAATAAATCTCTACAAGAGATGATTAAATCATTTCAGACAGTTTTACAGGTGGAACGGTTTGAACTTCAACAAGCTGAGAATTAACTGATAACACACAGGTCATAGAAAACTTGCTGAACTCTGCAAGATGCTTTCCTCATTAACCTGTTTTCTTTGTAGGTATCTGTTTAAGCATATTACAGTTTAATAGGTCTTTGTCTGTTATGTGGTACAGTAAGTTCATAGACTGTTAAATAACGAGAATCCATGGACTCAAAATGTGCGTTTTGTGATAATACAGAAGATCATGAGTAATTTAGTTATTTACTGCGTGAATGTGATGGTAAAATTTTGTGTGTGGTAGCTGTTACTTTTCTTTCTAGCATGCTAGCTCTATTCCAATATCCAGACTTGCGCAACTCTGTGATAGGCTGTGTCTCATCTCAATGTGCTGGATTTGGCTCTTCAGTATGCACATCAAGTAAAGAATCCTGCTTTTGGGATAGCAGTTGTAGCACACCAGATGAGACACTAATAAAAGCCTTGCCTAGTCCAGCTTGCTGTGGCGGCGTGGGGGCAGGTGCCCATTGGGCTCCAGCGCCCGCTGACCTGTTTTGTCAGGGAGACCCAGCGGTGCCTCTGCCTGGCTGAGCAGTAAGCGGCCCAAAGATGCAATGCAAAAATTGAGATATTGTCTTGAATAAGTGTAACTGTGATCCATCTGCATATTTGAACTTGATATTTGGTTTTCATATCTGAGTTCAGCATTTTAATTTGCATATTTCTATTTGGTACCAAAAGAATTTTGTTTGGGGAGATGATTACAAAATGGGAAAAGTTTCCACTGCTAAAATACCACCTTGCTCCCCCTTAGGATGCATCCTTACACATTAGAGTAATTGCTTATATTGTTACCTAGTAATTTTGAGACCAGAAAAGAATTTAAATTGTTAAACTCTGATTTGCATTGAAAGCAAAAAAACAAACAAAACAAACAAACAAAGAAGAAACCACAAACCAAACCAAAAGAAAACTCCTAAATGCTATGATGGATGTGAACTTGGTATTGTATGAGGTTGTATTTAAAAGTTGCTAGAATATGAACTGATTTAGGTCTAGGAAAATGGAATAATGGATTGATGTTTAAGATACTGTTTTTTGACATCTGTAAATTGTAAAAGGTAAATGGGGCTGAGGAATGTAACAACTGTTGAGCTAATTGGAGTTGCGTATAGAGGGTTTTATGTTTGGAATGAAATGGGAAAACAAAAAAGCAAATTATCCCAGGCCTGTGCTTGAACATAAATTTCAGGCCTTTGTCAAGCTACAAGATAAACCCAGCTCATTGTAACTGAGGAGTTTGCCAGAGCCTCCCAATTCATACCAGTGATTACGCCACCTGCATGGCCTTGGATATATCTAAACTGCAGCAAGAAGTTTTTTTAAAAAAAAAAAAATATATATATATATAAGGAAAAAGATAAGGAAAAAGCTGGTTGCCCACTGCTAAGCAGAGAAAGGGGGGCTTTATTCCCTCCTCGTCCTTCTTTTTTTTTTTCTTGGAGTGTTGTCATCCATCCTTGTTGTGGCACTGTGTTGCTTCTCAGCTTTGAATCAGGAGTTGTTGGTGCTGTTTCTTTTTGCTTCAGTCTTGTTTCTTAGGTTCTGGCACATCTGGGGAGAGAGCTCATCATTTTACCTCCTTGCTGAAGTCAGTCTTTTCACACTGGTCAGCTTTGGGGGGTCAGAGTGCTCAGTCTTGCTCTGGGTCAGACTGGTACTAATTTGGGTGTGGAATGGAGCCAGGCTGGTTTTATGTGGAGTTTGAACTGATTTGTTTTCATGCTGGGCTGGAGGTCTTGCCATCTCAGATGGGGGTGAGCGGGAGGTTTTATTCCCCCCCACCCCCTCCCCCCCAGCAATGTTACTGCTAGAGAACTGTAATACTGCATGAAGGCATCTGAGGATTAAATTTAAAGGCATCACCAGTGGATCCATAGTTCTAATGAAGCTGGGAAATTAAAGCAAAAATGTTTTTTAATAGACTTATTCTGTGGTAACTACTTGTAAGAGACTTCTCAGTATATTCACCGTGCTAGTTTTTGAGGTCATGGGAGAGAATGAAAGAAAGGCCTTTTTTTGAGACCAATGGAATGCCAAATTTGGAACAAAGTTTTACCATATGAATTCTTGTATTTGCCAGAAAGCCCTATACGTCTCTTGGGTCAGGATTCATTAAGTAAATTGTAAGCTCAAATAACGTTTTCTGAGAATTCCGTTTAGTTGCATGTCCTACAAGAAGCTGCTTGGATGGTGCAGATCTGCTTGCTTCAAGTGAGAAATCTCCAAGGAAATTTTGAATGCTGTATTTCCACTAGTATCTCAACAGATTCTGACAGAACCCAACAGGGCCTGACAGAACTCGACAGAGCCCACCAGGAACTGACAGAGCATGAACGGGCCTGCCAGAAACCAACACTCTGTCAGTCTCCTTTGATCCCTGTCGGGGAGCCTGACAAAACCTGACAGGGATTGACAGAGCCCTGCAGAGCCAGACAGAGCCTCACAAAGCCCAACAGAGCCTGACAGATCGTGACAGAGACAGACAGAGTCTGAAAGGGGCTTACAGAGGCCCACAGGTCCTGACACAAGCCATCAAAGCCCGACAGAAACCAACAAAGACCGACAGTGATCCAAAAGGCCAACAAAGCCCAACACTGCCCAACAACACTTGATAGGGCCTGACAGAGCCCAACAAAACCTGACAGAGCGTGAGTAGGCCCTACAGAGTCCGACAGAAGCTGACTAAGCCCGGTAGAGCTGATCACAGCCCAAAATAATAGCCTAAAAGACCTGGGCAGAGGTTGACAAGGCCCGACAGAGCCCGACAGGGCATGGCACACATTAACAGTGCCCTACATGCCCTACAAAGCTTGAGAAAACCCAGCAGATCCTGACAGGTCCTGACAGAGTCCGACAGGACCTGACAGATTCTGAGAGAACCTAACAGAGGCCGCAAGAGTCTGATAGAGCCCAACAAAACCCGACAGAGCCTGAAAGGGACTGACAGATCCTGACAGAACCCGAGAGAGTTTGCCAGAGACCGACAGAGCCTGTAAGAGCCTGATAGAGCTCAAATAAACCCGACAGAGCCCAACAGAACTCGACAAAGCTAGACAGAGCCCGCCAGGGCACGACAGAGCATGACAGAGTCTGACAGATATTGACAAATCTTGACAGAGCCCAAAAGAACCTGACACAATCTGAGAAAGCCTGACACAGTCCTAAAAGGGCCCAACAAAGCCCGACAGAGACCAAGAGGGTCTGACAGATCCCAGCAGAACTCGACAGGGTTGGACAAATCCCCACAGCTCCTTACAGTACACTACAGAGTTCAGTAGGGCCTGACAGAGTCCGACAAAGTGCAACAGAGACTGAAAGAGCTCAACAAAGCTTGCCAGAGCACGACAGGGCTTGACACAGCTTGAGAGAGCCTTACAGATCACGACAGAACCTGACAGAGCCCAACAGGGCCCAAAAAGCTTGAAAGAACCCAACAGCGCCCAATGGAACCTGAAAGACCTCGACAATACCCAACAGAGTCCGACAAACCTTGACAGAGCCTGACAAAGCCTGAATAATTGCAAGAAAGCCTGACAAAGCCTGACAAGGCCTGACAGAGCATGACAAGGCTTTATAGAGCCTGAGAAAGCCTGGTAGGGCAGAAAGAGATCAAAGGAGCTTGGCAGAGACTGACAGCACCTGACAGAGCCCGAGACTAGACCGACAAATCTAAACAAAGTCACAGAGAGACCGACAGGGCTTGAAAGAGTCTGACAAAATCTCACAGGGATTGACAGAGCCCTACAGAGCCTGACAGAGCCTGAAAGAGCTTTACGGAGCCTGAAAAAAGCATGGTCCGGCAGAAATAGCCTAAAAAAGCTTGACAGAGCCTGACAGAGATCGACAGATCTCGGCAAAGCAACACAGATACTGACAGAACCTGAAAGAGCCTGAAAAAAACCTGACAGGGATTGACAGAGGCCTACAGAGTCTGACAGATTGCGATAGAGCCCTACAAATCTTGACATCACCTGACAGAGACTGATCGTGCCTGAGAAAGCCCGGCAGAGTCTGACAGAACCTGATCGAGCCCAGCAGAGCCTGACAGAACCTGATAGAGCCCGGCAAAACCTGACAGAGCCCAACATAGCTCGGTAAAGCTTGACAGAGCCCACGAGGCCTTGAGAGAGCACTACAGGGCCTGCCAGAGCCCAACACAGCTCAACAGGTTTTGACAAATCTTGACAGTGCCTCATAGCGAACGATATAGCCCGGTAGGACCTGACAGAGGCTGAAAAAGTGCCAGAGAAGGCCTGACAGAGCATGACGAGGCTTTTACAAAGCCTGAAAAAGCCTGGTAGGGCAGAAAGAGCCCAAAGGAGCTTGACAGAGCCTGACAAATTTTGAGCGGCGGAGGAATACGCAGGTCGACTCAATATGAGTGATAAAGCATAGTTCGATTTATTAGCCCGAATAGCATATACTTATACAGTTCATGATAATTATGCATACCTGTCACCTACTAATTGGCTTAAGTTCTAACAGTACATTTGCATGGTCCTCCTACTTGCAGCTGCTAGCTATGCTTATTCTACATTGTAGTGCTGTTGAAAGCTGTTTGTGAAACTCTGCCAAGGTCTCAGTGACCTTGCTGATTTTACTGAAACAGTCAGCGGTTCCCACCGCGGCCTAACCTTACTAATTGTGCTAAAGTCTTCAGAATGGGCTCTGCTCGTACAACCGGTCCGCAGATCCATGTCCCCCATTTCCAAGCCATTCTCCAACAACAAATCATGACACAGATTGACAGTGCCCTATATGCCCCCAAAAAGCCTGATACAGCCTGATATGGCCCAACAGATCATGACAGAGCCTGAAAGAGCCTGACAGACCATGCCAAGGCCCAACAAAGCCTGAGAGAGCCTGATAGAACCTGACAGACGACAACAGAACCCAACAGAACCTGACAGGGTCTGACAGATCACGCAAAGGCACAACAAAGTCTGTCTCTGGGCTGCTAGGGCCCTGCTAGGGCTCTGTCAGGTTCTGTCGAGATATGTAAGGCTCTGTCAAGCTGTGTCAGGCCCTGTCGTGCTATGCATTGCTTTGTTGAGATCCTTCAGGCTCTGTCGCATTTTATCAGCCTCTGTCAGGCTCTACTGAGTCGCGGAAATGACCTTACAACCCTTCAGATAGTTAAGAAGGTATGTATTTACATATTCATTTACGGCGCCGGACACACTGTAAATCATTTCACCTGATACATGCATAAAATTACAGTAGCTGTGAGCTTGGTTAAATGCAGTAAAGTGTTACATATTCGTGAAAGTTTTAGGAACGCCTATGCATTTTCATAACCTGTCCCCGAGAAGGCGAGGAGACCATTTCCATAGTCTACACCTTCTGTTATCTAGTTCACCCAAGGATGCAACAAGGATGCACCCAAGGATTTTTATCTTTGCAAGGTGTCAGCAAACTCCTGTTTCTCATACAATAAATTACACAAAGCTAAGCAAGGCTAAGCAATAGGGATCTGGGTTAAAGGGTTAGCTTTCTAAGTGTTAGCTCTCTAACTGTCTTTAAGTGTTAGTTCTTTAAGTATTAATTAGTTAATTGTTAATTCCCAGTATCATTCCCCCCTTTTCTAAGAGGTTAGTAAATTCTTTTACTAATGTGATGATCCTTTATCTATGTTTTCTCTGGCCACAGGTAACAATGCTACTTCTACCTGAGAAAACCCATCTCTATTCTCAAACAGACTGTTAATGTTAATGCAAAAGTCAGGCTCCCGGTGTTTGTCTACTGCGCTGCTAAGCTCTTTTGGGGCAGCTGGCGACCATATGGCTGGTGCTCCGGCAGCAACGGCATCTTCTGGGTTGCAACGGGAACTTGCACTCTTTGGTGTAGTGACCCCGCTCACTGCGCTTGTAGCATTTGTCTTTTCTTCTGGCTTTCATTTTGCGAAGGTACTACATGCCATCCGGGCCGGTCACCCAGAAGGACCAAAAGGACCAAAGGGACCAAAAGGTCACTCAGAAGGTCCAGAAGGACCAAAACATGTCAAGGTAGACACAACCAAATTTCTTTGATAGAATTTCAGAAAGGTTTTGGTTAATTACTACAAACTTAAACTCTGTTTTGCAGAACTGGGCAATGTAATATACATACTCTGGTTGGTTTGCTTCCAGAGCACCAATTTAAAGGGTCCCCCACGGTTTTATTCAGATCTTGCCCATGCCAATTTTCATCCCACCCGTGTGCTAAGGCTATGATCATAAGAAATACAATTTTCCAGGTTGCACCTGGATTACCCTTCATGGTGCTTTGCAGGCTTTCCTCACTATAGAATTATGGATCCGGGTGTTCTGTTCTTTAATCTTGATAGCAGTAAAAGATGTCAAGAGGACTTGAAATGGACCTTCCTATTGTTGTTCCAAAGTCCTTTTCCGCAAGAGACTTCACATACACATAATCTCCCAGTTGGATGTTATAAACTGGCACATCCAAACCTCTACTCTGAGTTCCAAACATGTTTCCCAATTTTGTTAAGTTGTTTATCCAACGCTACCATATAAGAAGTCATAATTTCGTCCCCTACTTGTGCAGAGGTCCAGATTCCATCACTTCATGGCTAGTAGTTATAGCATAACCAGCATGCCTTTCACTGTTCAGGATATTGCTGCTTTCATCCATAAAGCAGTTCTCAGTGTTCTCCATAGGACTGTCCTTTAGATCTGCTCAGCTGGAGTTTGTTGCTTCCATGGTTTCCAGGCAATTATGATGAACTGGTTTTCCAATGTGACCACCGACGAAAGAAGCTGGATTGACAATGTTAGTGACGATGATTTAGCCTGATATTTGAGAAATCTTTGTGGGGAAAGCCAATGTCCCCCTTTTGCTTCTAGAATTGTAGACACCGTGTGAGATACTAGCTCAGTCATTTCCTGACCCATTTTGTGGGCATCCTGTGTGTTCAGTAGCACTGCTGTAACTGCCTCTAGGCATCCAGGCCACTCCTTTGCAGTTGTGTCTAACTGTTTGGAGAAATAGGCCGCTGCTCGTTGGTACGGGTCAAGATCCTGTGCCAGTATACCCAAGGCTATTCCCTGCTTCTCGTGAGAGAATAGAAAACATGTTTTACTCACATCTGGGAGTCCTAAAGCAGGTGCTGTCATCAAAGCCTTACCAAGTTCTTCAAAGGCTCATGTAGCTCCTTTATTCCATTGCAGGTGTTCCTGATCTGTGGCTTCTAGTACATACAATGGCTTGACAAGCAATCTGTAATTATAAATCTACAACCAGCGCCACCCCCCAAAAGGGTCCATAAGCCTATCCCAGGGTCCTGTGCCCTACACTAATTTCATAGGCCAAATAAGTTACCTGTTACTGTATCATCTGGGCTTTCTTCTGTGATACCCGGTATCCTTCGAGCCCCAAACAGTTCAGTAGACTTACAGTTCAGGTTATGCACGTCTTCTTTGTTCTGGTAGCGATCAAAATGTCATCTCCATATTGTTGCATCTGTCCTTCATCACATGGGGCTTCCCAAGATTCAAGATCTTTAGCAAGCTGATTTCCAAATATTTTCGGGCTGTTCTTAAATCCTTGTGATAACACCGGCCATGTGAGCTGGGTTTTACGTAAATATTGTCTGGCTGGCTTCATGGAGAGGGAGGCAAAAAGGCATCTTTTACATCTAAAACAGTAAACCAAATCAGAGTTAATACATTCAGAAATGTGAATGGGTTTTCTACCACTGGGTAGAGGTCCTTTGTTATTCTGTTTATAACCCAATTTGTATGAATTTCTCTATTACGGGCCAAATTCCCTCCATGTCCTCCCTTTTCTAAGGGCATTGTTTTATCCTTACCGGGTGTTCTCCTTCCTTGATTTTTACCTCGACGGGTGGAGCATTTTTGGCCCTTCCAGGTACATCAGTAGCCCATATCCAGGGATACATTTGGTTCACAACTTCTTCATTAATCTTGCCTTCTGTGGGAACAGTTGCTAAAAGCAAGTCCATTATTTTCATATATTGCTGATCATTTACCTCCAGAGTAATTTCTCCTTTTTTGAATCTGATTACTGCATCCATTTGTTCCAACAGATTTCTCCCCAAAATAGGTTTCAGGGAACTTGGCATACATAAAAATCTATAAATGTCTACTTGGTTACCCAATTTGTATTTCAAAGGTTCACAAAAATATGCCCTTTCACTTTGGCCAGTGACTCCCTTTACCTACTATGTAATTGTTTCTTATTGGCAGTCCACCAAAAATTCCACTAGTTTCTGTTCATTCCAGGTTCCCATCAGTCTTTTTCAAAACTTGCTACTGTCCGTTTCTCTCTCTGCCTACTTCTTCTGTACCTTCCCCAACATTCCTTTTCTCAGTATACATTGATCTCTCTCTAAAGGTTTTCAAAGCCTTCCAACCTCTTTAGTTCCATACTTTCTTATCCTTTTCACAATCTTCCTTTTCCCTGAATACTCTCCAAGGTTCATCTAACAACATTCCAAATTTCTGCTTTCTGTTGCTCTCAGTTTTTATAAATTCTCTAGGGGAGCTTACACCATTTTGGGTGCTAGACGCTACCCTGAGAGGCATACGGCCTGCCCCCCCAATTTCACCACTTCAAGCAGCGGTTTTCCTATTTTTATTTTTTTTTTTTTTTTTACTTTCTCTCCTTGCTGCAGTTTAGACACAGGCAAGGTCACGCAGACAGGGGAGGTTGAGTTTATCCTGCAGCTTGGCAGAGACGTGAGATTTATATTACAACACAGACCTGGGATATTTTGCTTTTTTTGGTTTTCCATTTAATTCCAGTCACAATACACTTCATATATAATTCCAATTAGCTCACCTGTGGATGGGTTTCTATTAGATGGAGATTTGTTACTGAACTAGGGGGGGGACATTGGCTTTCCCCACAAAGATTTCTCAAATATCAGGCTAAATCATCATCACTAACATTGTCAATCCAGCTTCTTTCGTCGGTGGTCACATTGGAAAACCAGTTCATCATAATTGCCTGGAAACCATGGGTATACTGGCACAGGATCTTGACCCGTACCAACGAGCAGCGGCCTATTTCTCCAAACAGTTAGACACAACTGCAAAGGAGTGGCCTGGATGCCTAGAGGCAGTTACAGCAGTGCTACTGAACACACAGGACGCCCACAAAATGGGTCAGGAAATGACTGAGCTAGTATCTCACACGGTGTCTACAATTCTAGAAGCAAAAGGGGGACATTGGCTTTCCCCACAAAGATTTCTCAAATATCAGGCTAAATCATCGTCACTAACATTGTCAATCCAGCTTCTTTCGTCGGTGGTCACATTGGAAAACCAGTTCATCATAATTGCCTGGAAACCATGGAAGCAACAAACTCCAGCTGAGCAGATCTAAAGGACAGTCCTATGGAGAACACTGAGAACTGCTTTATGGATGAAAGCAGCAATATCCTGAACAGTGAAAGGCATGCTGGTTATGCTATAACTACTAGCCATGAAGTGATGGAATCTGGACCTCTGCACAAGTAGGGGACGAAATTATGACTTCTTATATGGTAGCGTTGGATAAACAACTTAACAAAATTGGGAAACATGTTTGGAACTCAGAGTAGAGGTTTGGATGTGCCAGTTTATAACATCCAACTGGGAGATTATGTGTATGTGAAGTCTCTTGCGGAAAAGGACTTTGGAACAACAATAGGAAGGTCCATTTCAAGTCCTCTTGACATCTTTTACTGCTATCAAGATTAAAGAACAGAACACCCGGATCCATAATTCTATAGTGAGGAAAGCCTGCAAAGCACCATGAAGGGTAATCCAGGTGCAACCTGGAAAATTGTATTTCTTATGATCATAGCCTTAGCACACGGGTGGGATGAAAATTGGCATGGGCAAGATCTGAATAAAACCGTGGGGGACCCTTTAAATTGGTGCTCTGGAAGCAAACCAACCAGAGTATGTATATTACATTGCCCAGTTCTGCAAAACAGAGTTTAAGTTTGTAGTAATTAACCAAAACCTTTCTGAAATTCTATCAAAGAAATTTGGTTGTGTCTACCTTGACATGTTTTGGTCCTTCTGGACCTTCTGAGTGACCTTTTGGTCCCTTTGGTCCTTTTGGTCCTTCTGGGTGACCGGCCCGGATGGCATGTAGTACCTTCGCAAAATGAAAGCCAGAAGAAAAGACAAATGCTACAAGCGCAGTGAGCGGGGTCACTACACCAAAGAGTGCAAGTTCCCGTTGCAACCCAGAAGATGCCGTTGCTGCCGGAGCACCAGCCATATGGTCGCCAGCTGCCCCAAAAGAGCTTAGCAGCGCAGTAGACAAACACCGGGAGCCTGACTTTTGCATTAACATTAACAGTCTGTTTGAGAATAGAGATGGGTTTTCTCAGGTAGAAGTAGCATTGTTACCTGTGGCCAGAGAAAACATAGATAAAGGATCATCACATTAGTAAAAGAATTTACTAACCTCTTAGAAAAGGGGGGAATGATACTGGGAATTAACAATTAACTAATTAATACTTAAAGAACTAACACTTAAAGACAGTTAGAGAGCTAACACTTAGAAAGCTAACCCTTTAACCCAGATCCCTATTGCTTAGCCTTGCTTAGCTTTGTGTAATTTATTGTATGAGAAACAGGAGTTTGCTGACACCTTGCAAAGATAAAAATCCTTGGGTGCATCCTTGTTGCATCCTTGGGTGAACTAGATAACAGAAGGTGTAGACTATGGAAATGGTCTCCTCGCCTTCTCGGGGACAGGTTATGAAAATGCATAGGCGTTCCTAAAACTTTCACGAATATGTAACACTTTACTGCATTTAACCAAGCTCACAGCTACTGTAATTTTATGCATGTATCAGGTGAAATGATTTACAGTGTGTCCGGCGCCGTAAATGAATATGTAAATACATACCTTCTTAACTATCTGAAGGGTTGTAAGGTCATTTCCGCGACTCAGTAGAGCCTGACAGAGGCTGATAAAATGCGACAGAGCCTGAAGGATCTCAACAAAGCAATGCATAGCACGACAGGGCCTGACACAGCTTGACAGAGCCTTACATATCTCGACAGAACCTGACAGAGCCCTAGCAGGGCCCTAGCAGCCCAGAGACAGACTTTGTTGTGCCTTTGCGTGATCTGTCAGACCCTGTCAGGTTCTGTTGGGTTCTGTTGTCGTCTGTCAGGTTCTATCAGGCTCTCTCAGGCTTTGTTGGGCCTTGGCATGGTCTGTCAGGCTCTTTCAGGCTCTGTCATGATCTGTTGGGCCATATCAGGCTGTATCAGGCTTTTTGGGGGCATATAGGGCACTGTCAATCTGTGTCATGATTTGTTGTTGGAGAATGGCTTGGAAATGGGGGACATGGATCTGCGGACCGGTTGTACGAGCAGAGCCCATTCTGAAGACTTTAGCACAATTAGTAAGGTTAGGCCGCGGTGGGAACCGCTGACTGTTTCAGTAAAATCAGCAAGGTCACTGAGACCTTGGCAGAGTTTCACAAACAGCTTTCAACAGCACTACAATGTAGAATAAGCATAGCTAGCAGCTGCAAGTAGGAGGACCATGCAAATGTACTGTTAGAACTTAAGCCAATTAGTAGGTGACAGGTATGCATAATTATCATGAACTGTATAAGTATATGCTATTCGGGCTAATAAATCGAACTATGCTTTATCACTCATATTGAGTCGACCTGCGTATTCCTCCGCCGCTCAAAATTTGTCAGGCTCTGTCAAGCTCCTTTGGGCTCTTTCTGCCCTACCAGGCTTTTTCAGGCTTTGTAAAAGCCTCGTCATGCTCTGTCAGGCCTTCTCTGGCACTTTTTCAGCCTCTGTCAGGTCCTACCGGGCTATATCGTTCGCTATGAGGCACTGTCAAGATTTGTCAAAACCTGTTGAGCTGTGTTGGGCTCTGGCAGGCCCTGTAGTGCTCTCTCAAGGCCTCGTGGGCTCTGTCAAGCTTTACCGAGCTATGTTGGGCTCTGTCAGGTTTTGCCGGGCTCTATCAGGTTCTGTCAGGCTCTGCTGGGCTCGATCAGGTTCTGTCAGACTCTGCCGGGCTTTCTCAGGCACGATCAGTCTCTGTCAGGTGATGTCAAGATTTGTAGGGCTCTATCGCAATCTGTCAGACTCTGTAGGCCTCTGTCAATCCCTGTCAGGTTTTTTTCAGGCTCTTTCAGGTTCTGTCAGTATCTGTGTTGCTTTGCCGAGATCTGTCGATCTCTGTCAGGCTCTGTCAAGCTTTTTTAGGCTATTTCTGCCGGACCATGCTTTTTTCAGGCTCCGTAAAGCTCTTTCAGGCTCTGTCAGGCTCTGTAGGGCTCTGTCAATCCCTGTGAGATTTTGTCAGACTCTTTCAAGCCCTGTCGGTCTCTCTGTGACTTTGTTTAGATTTGTCGGTCTAGTCTCGGGCTCTGTCAGGTGCTGTCAGTCTCTGCCAAGCTCCTTTGATCTCTTTCTGCCCTACCAGGCTTTCTCAGGCTCTATAAAGCCTTGTCATGCTCTGTCAGGCCTTGTCAGGCTTTGTCAGGCTTTCTTGCAATTATTCAGGCTTTGTCAGGCTCTGTCAAGGTTTGTCGGACTCTGTTGGGTATTGTCGAGGTCTTTCAGGTTCCATTGGGCGCTGTTGGGTTCTTTCAAGCTTTTTGGGCCCTGTTGGGCTCTGTCAGGTTCTGTCGTGATCTGTAAGGCTCTCTCAAGCTGTGTCAAGCCCTGTCGTGCTCTGGCAAGCTTTGTTGAGCTCTTTCAGTCTCTGTTGCACTTTGTCGGACTCTGTCAGGCCCTACTGAACTCTGTAGTGTACTGTAAGGAGCTGTGGGGATTTGTCCAACCCTGTCGAGTTCTGCTGGGATCTGTCAGACCCTCTTGGTCTCTGTCGGGCTTTGTTGGGCCCTTTTAGGACTGTGTCAGGCTTTCTCAGATTGTGTCAGGTTCTTTTGGGCTCTGTCAAGATTTGTCAATATCTGTCAGACTCTGTCATGCTCTGTCGTGCCCTGGCGGGCTCTGTCTAGCTTTGTCGAGTTCTGTTGGGCTCTGTCGGGTTTATTTGAGCTCTATCAGGCTCTTACAGGCTCTGTCGGTCTCTGGCAAACTCTCTCGGGTTCTGTCAGGATCTGTCAGTCCCTTTCAGGCTCTGTCGGGTTTTGTTGGGCTCTATCAGACTCTTGCGGCCTCTGTTAGGTTCTCTCAGAATCTGTCAGGTCCTGTCGGACTCTGTCAGGACCTGTCAGGATCTGCTGGGTTTTCTCAAGCTTTGTAGGGCATGTAGGGCACTGTTAATGTGTGCCATGCCCTGTCGGGCTCTGTCGGGCCTTGTCAACCTCTGCCCAGGTCTTTTAGGCTATTATTTTGGGCTGTGATCAGCTCTACCGGGCTTAGTCAGCTTCTGTCGGACTCTGTAGGGCCTACTCACGCTCTGTCAGGTTTTGTTGGGCTCTGTCAGGCCCTATCAAGTGTTGTTGGGCAGTGTTGGGCTTTGTTGGCCTTTTGGATCACTGTCGGTCTTTGTTGGTTTCTGTCGGGCTTTGATGGCTTGTGTCAGGACCTGTGGGCCTCTGTAAGCCCCTTTCAGACTCTGTCTGTCTCTGTCACGATCTGTCAGGCTCTGTTGGGCTTTGTGAGGCTCTGTCTGGCTCTGCAGGGCTCTGTCAATCCCTGTCAGGTTTTGTCAGGCTCCCCGACAGGGATCAAAGGAGACTGACAGAGTGTTGGTTTCTGGCAGGCCCGTTCATGCTCTGTCAGTTCCTGGTGGGCTCTGTCGAGTTCTGTCAGGCCCTGTTGGGTTCTGTCAGAATCTGTTGAGATACTAGTGGAAATACAGCATTCAAAATTTCCTTGGAGATTTCTCACTTGAAGCAAGCAGATCTGCAGCATCCAAGCAGCTTCTTGTAGGACATGCAACTAAACGGAATTCTCAGAAAACGTTATTTGAGCTTACAATTTACTTAATGAATCCTGACCCAAGAGACGTATAGGGCTTTCTGGCAAATACAAGAATTCATATGGTAAAACTTTGTTCCAAATTTGGCATTCCATTGGTCTCAAAAAAAGGCCTTTCTTTCATTCTCTCCCATGACCTCAAAAACTAGCACGGTGAATATACTGAGAAGTCTCTTACAAGTAGTTACCACAGAATAAGTCTATTAAAAAACATTTTTGCTTTAATTTCCCAGCTTCATTAGAACTATGGATCCACTGGTGATGCCTTTAAATTTAATCCTCAGATGCCTTCATGCAGTATTACAGTTCTCTAGCAGTAACATTGCTGGGGGGGAGGGGGTGGGGGGGAATAAAACCTCCCGCTCACCCCCATCTGAGATGGCAAGACCTCCAGCCCAGCATGAAAACAAATCAGTTCAAACTCCACATAAAACCAGCCTGGCTCCATTCCACACCCAAATTAGTACCAGTCTGACCCAGAGCAAGACTGAGCACTCTGACCCCCCAAAGCTGACCAGTGTGAAAAGACTGACTTCAGCAAGGAGGTAAAATGATGAGCTCTCTCCCCAGATGTGCCAGAACCTAAGAAACAAGACTGAAGCAAAAAGAAACAGCACCAACAACTCCTGATTCAAAGCTGAGAAGCAACACAGTGCCACAACAAGGATGGATGACAACACTCCAAGAAAAAAAAAAAGAAGGACGAGGAGGGAATAAAGCCCCCCTTTCTCTGCTTAGCAGTGGGCAACCAGCTTTTTCCTTATCTTTTTCCTTATATATATATATATTTTTTTTTTTTTTAAAAAAACTTCTTGCTGCAGTTTAGATATATCCAAGGCCATGCAGGTGGCGTAATCACTGGTATGAATTGGGAGGCTCTGGCAAACTCCTCAGTTACAATGAGCTGGGTTTATCTTGTAGCTTGACAAAGGCCTGAAATTTATGTTCAAGCACAGGCCTGGGATAATTTGCTTTTTTGTTTTCCCATTTCATTCCAAACATAAAACCCTCTATACGCAACTCCAATTAGCTCAACAGTTGTTACATTCCTCAGCCCCATTTACCTTTTACAATTTACAGATGTCAAAAAACAGTATCTTAAACATCAATCCATTATTCCATTTTCCTAGACCTAAATCAGTTCATATTCTAGCAACTTTTAAATACAACCTCATACAATACCAAGTTCACATCCATCATAGCATTTAGGAGTTTTCTTTTGGTTTGGTTTGTGGTTTCTTCTTTGTTTGTTTGTTTTGTTTGTTTTTTTGCTTTCAATGCAAATCAGAGTTTAACAATTTAAATTCTTTTCTGGTCTCAAAATTACTAGGTAACAATATAAGCAATTACTCTAATGTGTAAGGATGCATCCTAAGGGGGAGCAAGGTGGTATTTTAGCAGTGGAAACTTTTCCCATTTTGTAATCATCTCCCCAAACAAAATTCTTTTGGTACCAAATAGAAATATGCAAATTAAAATGCTGAACTCAGATATGAAAACCAAATATCAAGTTCAAATATGCAGATGGATCACAGTTACACTTATTCAAGACAATATCTCAATTTTTGCATTGCATCTTTGGGCCGCTTACTGCTCAGCCAGGCAGAGGCACCGCTGGGTCTCCCTGACAAAACAGGTCAGCGGGCGCTGGAGCCCAATGGGCACCTGCCCCCACGCCACCACAGCAAGCTGGACTAGGCAAGGCTTTTATTAGTGTCTCATCTGGTGTGCTACAACTGCTATCCCAAAAGCAGGATTCTTTACTTGATGTGCATACTGAAGAGCCAAATCCAGCACATTGAGATGAGACACAGCCTATCACAGAGTTGCGCAAGTCTGGATATTGGAATAGAGCTAGCATGCTAGAAAGAAAAGTAACAGCTACCACACACAAAATTTTACCATCACATTCACGCAGTAAATAACTAAATTACTCATGATCTTCTGTATTATCACAAAACGCACATTTTGAGTCCATGGATTCTCGTTATTTAACAGTCTATGAACTTACTGTACCACATAACAGACAAAGACCTATTAAACTGTAATATGCTTAAACAGATACCTACAAAGAAAACAGGTTAATGAGGAAAGCATCTTGCAGAGTTCAGCAAGTTTTCTATGACCTGTGTGTTATCAGTTAATTCTCAGCTTGTTGAAGTTCAAACCGTTCCACCTGTAAAACTGTCTGAAATGATTTAATCATCTCTTGTAGAGATTTATTTTGTCCTGCTCTTCACAGAATCACAGAATGTTAGGGATTGGAAGGGACCTCAAAAGATCATCTAGTCCAATCCCCCTGCTGGAGCAGGAACACCTAGATGAGGTTACACAGGAAGGCGTCCACGGAGGTTTTGAATGCCTCCAGAGTAGGAGACTCCACAACCTCCCCGGGCAGCCTGTTCCAGTGTTCTGTCACCCTCACTGAGAAGAAGTTTCTTCCCAAATTTAAGTGGAACATCTTGTGTTCCAGTTTTAACCCATTACCCCTTGTCCTACCGTTGGTTGTCACCTAGAAGAGCCTGGCTCCATCCTCATGACACTCACCCTTTACATATTTGTAAACATTAATATGGACACCCCTCAGTCTCCTCTTCTCCAAGCTACAGAGACCAAGCTCCCTCAGCCTTTCCTTGTAAGGGAGATGCTCCACTCCCTTAATCATCAAATTTGTTGCCCTACGCTGGATTCTCTCCAGCAGTTCCCTGTCCTTCTGGAACTGAGGGGCCCAGAACTGGACACAATATTCCATATGTGGTCTCACCAGGGCAGAGTAGAGGGGAAGGAGAACCTCTCTTGACCTACTAACTACCCCCTTTCTAATACACCCCAGGATGCCATTGGCCTTCTTGGCCACAAGGGCACAGTGCTGGCTCATGGTCATCCTGCTGTCCACCAGGAACTCCAGGTCCCTTTCCCCTACGCTGCTCTCTAATAGATCATTCCCCAACTTATACTGGAACCTCGGGTTGTTCCTACTAAGATGCAAGACTCTACACTTGCCCTTGTTATATTTCATTAAATTTTTCCCCACCCAACTCTCCAGCCCGTCCAGGTCATGCTGGATGGCAGCACAGCCTTCTGGTGTGTCAACCGCTCCTCCCAGCTTGGTGTCATCAGCAAACTTGCTGACAGTACACTCTATTCCCTCGTCCAAATCATTGATGAATATATTGAATAATATAGGCCCCAGTACTGAGCCCTGAGGCACTCCACTAGATACTGGCCTCCAACTAGACTCCGCCCCATTGACCATGACTCTCTGGTTTCTTCCCTTCAGCCTGTTCGCAGTCCACCTCATTACCCATTCATCCAGACCGCACTGCTGTGGGAGACTGTGTCAAATGCCTTACTGAAGTCAAGGTAGACCACATCCACCACTCTGCCATCATCCACCCATCTTGTTATGTCCTCATAAAAGTCAATGAGGTTGGTCAAGCACGACTTCCCCTTGGTGAAGCCATGTTGACTGCCCCTAATGACCCTCTTATCCCTGATATGCCTTGAGATGGCACCAAGGCTAAGTCATTCCATCAGTTTCCCAGGAACGGAGGTGAGGCTGACTGGTCTATAGTTAACTGGGTCCTCCTTCTTGCCCTTTTTGAAGACTGGAGTGACATTTGCTTTCTTCCAGTCCTCAGGCACCTCTCCCATTTCCCAGGACTTGGCAAAGATGATGGAGCGAGGTCCAGCAATGACCTCATCCAGCTCCCTCAGTACCTGCGGGTGCATCCCATCTGGACCCATGGATTTATGAATGTCCAGATTGCCTAATTGGTCCCTAACCCAGTCCTCATCAACCGAGGAAAACTCCTCCATTGTCCTGCCTTCCTCTGGGGCCTCAGGGGTACGGGGCTCCTCAGGACAGCCTCCAGCAGAGTAGACAGAGACAAAGAAGGCATTCAGTACCTCTGCCTTCTCTGTATCTTCTGTCACCAGGGCACCCACCCCGTTCATCAGTGGGCCTACATTGCCTCTGGTGTTAGTTTTATCTGCCATGTATTGGAAAAAGCTCTTCCTGTTGTCCTTGACCCCTCTCGCCAGGTTTACTTCCAAGGAGGCCTTAGCTTTCCTAGTTGCCTCCCTACATCCCCTGACAACAGCCTCATATTTTCCCCAAGTGGCCAGCCCCTCCTTCCATGATCTGTAAACTCTCCTCTGCCACTTGAGCATACCCAGCAGTTCCCTCTTTAACCACGCAGGTCTCCTGGTTCTCTTCCTTGACTTCCTACGTGTCAGGATGCTCTGATCTTGTGCCCGGTAGAAACAGTCCCTGAACACTAACCAACTATCTCTGGCCCCCTTACCTTCAAGCAGCCTTACCGATGGGATTTCCCTCAGCAATTGCCTGAAAAGGCCTAAGTTTGCCTTGCTGAAATCCAGGGTTGCAATTCTGCTTGCTATCCTGTTCCTGCCACACAAGATCCTGAACTCCGTCATCTCATGGTTGCTGCAACCAAGGCAGCCCTCAACCTTTACCGCTTCAACCAGACCCTTCTTGTTAGTGAGGATGAGGTCCAGCAGTGCACCTCTTCCAGTCGGCTCCTCCACCCTTTGCATCAGAAAGTTATCAAGGCACTGGAGGAACCTCCTAGACTGTGGATGGCTGGCTGAGTAGTCCTTCCAACAAACATCAGGGAAGTTAAAATCCCCCACCACAACCATGGCCTGTGATTTTGAGGCTGCTCTCAGCTGTCTGTAGAAGGCCTCATCAACTTCCTCACCCTGATCTGGTGGCCTATAATAGACACCCACAATAGTATCACCCTTGCCAGCCTGCCCCTTAATTTTCACCCATAGACTCTCAACTCATTCCTCATCCGAGCCTGGACAATACTCAATACATTGTAGTTGCTCTCTCACGTAAAGAGTGACTCCGCCACCACGCCTGGCTGGCCTGTCTTCTCGCCTTAAAAACAACATTAATTGCAACAAAGTATTATACTTCAAGGTTCTATCCTCCAACCACTTTTCCCATTCATCTAACTTACACAGCAGCCACCATTGATCATAATATTTCACAAGATTTTCCTTTCTCATATTTCCAAGTGCTGTCCTAGGTTATAGAACACCTCCCAATACCGATTTCTTAAAAACACGACTGAAAACAATCATTACTGACACCATCTCGTAAGTAAAAACCATGAGAAGAGGGAGGGAGGAAGGGAGGGGAAGCACGGGGCTGCTTGCAGCACGAGTGGGAAAAGCGGGGAGAAGGCCCACAGTGTATCCACATAAACAATGTCACAAAGAAAGAACTGCAAACAACAACCAGTGACTCCTTCTGCTCTCTCGTGGAAGTTGGAGGGTTAAAAGGTGGTAGAGGCAGATACAAATTGGTAAAAAGAACTGATAGTACACAGGTTTACAACTTTAACATTCTCAGCTTTCACAGGTTCTTTGATCAAGACTCCAATCCTCTGGACTTGCTGTTCTCATCAGTGTTGGGCAATGGTACAGGAGGCCACCTGCTCGGCATCTTTCCTCCCCCCGCCCCAGACTGCTGAACCATCGGGGGTGCCGAAGGCACAGCAGGGGATGGAGTAGGGAGGACATTGAAAACATGAACTAGGTAAGATTCATAGCGATTTTCAGGATACTTATCAGGCTGCAACGCTGCAAAAATTCCGGCAGCAGCAGACCGTTCAGCCTTAAGATCTTTTAAGACGGTAATTATAAGCTTCCATGCAGTTGCTAATGATTTAGCTTCTTTATCTCCATTGCTGACTTTATCCCATAATTTCTGCCCTATATCGTCCCAAAGTTCAAGTTTAAGTTTTGAGTCACTAATGCTCTGTCCTGGTTTTGTTAAAAACAAGTTTCTCTTTTAGTGAATTTTTGCCTGTCAGCTAAAGCCTTCATATTAGCTGCATTTTCCTGGAGAACGCAACACATGTTTTGGTTAAACCTAGCAATGGAATGCAAACTTATTGATAAGCACGGATGGACATCTCGCGAGAGGGGCAACGAGAAAACTGATGACCGAGAGACTGACCAATGGTGTATAACATTCCATTCACGTGAATACTTCATATAAAGTGGGAGATCACGAGGATCTCGACCCTTTTTTCCTCGTGGCTGACATTAGGAGAGGATCTTGCTGGTCGTCCCTGAGAACTGAGGCCTAGTGACAGACTGAATCCAGCTCCGGTTGGCTGCAGTGTCCAATCCAGGACTTTGGGTGCTGGCTCTGCAGTTGCTGAGACTTAGAGGATTGGTTTTGTATATTTTGTATTATTTTCTCTGTTCTTATTAGTAGCATTAGTAAAACATCTTTAACTTTTCCAACTCTCTTCTCTCTGTCCTTCTTTCCCTCCCGATCGCCTGTCCTGAGTGGGAAGGGGAGAGAGGGAGGGGCAAAAGGGGGAAGTGGGGGGGAGAGGAGGTTAACAATACATCTGCCAGGGTTTGATTGTCACCCCGCACGCAATCTTAACCCTCGACAGATAATTGGCGTCCAACGTGGGGCAAGAGAAAGGGGTAAATTTGGAGATTTTTGGCTTTTCTACTGCTCTGACGTACCTTTCAATTTTCTTGGCACGGTGCCAACTCATAGAGTTGTGATACTCGCGCGTCTGCTTCGGATATGTTTTAGTGGTATTAAGGCAAAGTGAATTACATTGATTTAAAGATGTTATGGCAAAAGTTGTATCAGTTATTTTCTACATTGTGCTCGCTGATCCCATATCTGTGTTGGTGTTTCTTTCTAAATCGAAGTATTCATTATATAACAACAAGAAACTGGACAGCGGTCATGATGATACTGTGTGGTATGGCACTGGTTTATTTCATTATATTGCAGCCGCTAATGAATTTCTACTCGATTCTGCTTTACCTCGAAAAACCTCCAGGAGAGATTAAAGAGCAGAATGGCTCTGTATTTACTAATTGGTCAAGCGAATCTTTAGAAAGACTGACTAACAATACTTTTGTGTTTTCGCTAGGACAGTTTGCAAATGTTTTAGAGAACTTCGAATATCCTTGGAGCTTTGATAGAACTGTGATGGTGTTATCTGTTTTGCTGAATGTGTGTCAGTTTGTGTTACTGTTAAGAGAAATGAGGTTCAATAGGAGGTTTGCGTCTCTTTTTAGTCCTGAGATTTGCAGTGCGTCTTCGGAAGCTTTAGCAAAAAGCACTCCTAGCCGCTCGAGAAAAGGCAAAACAGCCAAAGCTGCTGCTGCAGCCACTGCCCCCCCAACCGCGGCTTCACAGGCTGAAGCTACAGCTCCTCCGCAGAGCTCCTCTGCCAAGGTTGCTGCAGATAACATTACCTCTCCAGCCTCAAAGGCTAACAAGGCAGCCCCCCCTTCTTCACACACTGCTCACTGTTGCTGCTGTAACCACAGCAATCACTGTGACAGTCATTCAGACTCTGGAAATGAATCAAATGATGGTGAACCCATATCAGCATCAGTTGCCGGTTGTAAGAAAGTCACTAGAAAGACTACCCGTGCAGCAGGTGATGGCACAGGGCCAACATCAACCCAAGAGGCATCATCAGGACAGGGTGGAGATGAAGTGACCACCACTCGGTCCTTTTCTCCAGGTGAGCTGAGAGATCTGCAAAAAGACTTTAGTCGTCGTGAAGGCGAGAATATTTTAACCTGGCTGCTGCGATGCTGGGACAATGCGGCAGAAACAATTGAATTAGAAGGTGGTGAAGCCAGGCAGCTGGGATCTCTGTCAAAAGATTCCACCATTGATAGGGCAATTTCAAGAGAGTCTAATGCCGCTACTCTCTGGACCTGACTCCTGGCAGCTATGAAAGTCAGATTTCCCTACAAGGAAGATTGTATATCCAAGTTAGGGAAATGGAATACTATGGAGAGAGGTATCCAGTTCCTGAGAGAATTAGCTGCGCGAGAGATCATCTATCTAGGACCAAACAGCCAAGAGGGGACAGACCCAGATAGAATCAATTATACAAAATCTATGTGGCGCAGATTTGTACAAAGTGCACCACCTGCATATGCTAAGTCATTGGCAGGAATGGTCTGGTCAGCTAGAGGTGCACAAGAAATTAATGAAGTGATTGAGCAGCTCCGGTGCTTTGAGGACAGCCTTGCTGGTTCTCTACGGGCTTGTGTCTCTGCTGTGGAGAAACTGTGTGAAAAATCTGATGACCGGTTTGAAAAGCTGTTGCAAGAAATCAAAGAGCTCAGAGAAGACACATACCATTCACGACCTGCACAAACCTATGTTTCAGCTGTTAGGAGAAGGCGTTTCCAATCTCAAGAGAGAGGGCAGAGACAGCCCACAAAAAGAGGTTCACTGTGGTTCTTCCTACATGAACAGGGAGAAAACATGAATAAGCGGCATGGAAGGTCTACCTCAGAACTTCAAGAACGAGTACGTGAGATAAAAGGAAAAACTCCTAGGAAGGTGGCTGCTCCAGTTTACAAAAGGAGCAGAAGAGATTCTGATGCTCTTGAAGGAACCTCTAATTCACACCCAGAGACTGTGCAAAACAGGAATTAGAGGTGCCCTGCCTCCAACCAGGTGGAGGAAAGGGATAACAGAGTTTATTGGACTGTACAAATACTATGGCCTGGTACAACACAACCCCAGGAGTACAAAGCTTTAGTGGACACTGGTGCTCAGTGCACAATAATTCCTTCTAATTATAAAGGAACGCAATCCATCAATATTGTTGGAGTGACTGGGGGATCCCAGGAGCTGACTGTTGTAGAGGCTGAAATGAGCCTAACTGGAAAAAACTGGCAAAAGCATCCCATTGTGACTGGTCCAGATGCTCCGTGTATCCTTGGTATAGACTACCTCAGGAGAGGGTATTTTAAGGACCCAAAAGGGTATAGGTGGGCATTTGGTATAGCAGCTGTGGACACTGAGAAAATTGAACAGCTGTCTGATTTGCCTGGTCTTTCAGATGACCCTTCTGTTGTAGGACTGCTGATGGTTGACGATCAGCAGGTGCCAATTGCTACCACGACGGTGCATCGCCGGCAATATCGCACCAATCGAGACTCTTTGATTCCTATCCAGAAGCTGATCCGTCAATTGGAAAGCCAGGGTGTGATCAGTAAGACTCGCTCACCTTTTAACAGCCCAATCTGGCCAGTGCGTAAGTCTAGTGACGAGTGGAGACTAACTGTAGACTATCGTGGCCTGAATGAAGTTACACCACCACTGAGTGCTGCTGTGCCTGACATGCTAGAACTGTAATTTGAACTGGAGTCAAAGGCAGCCAAGTGGTATGCTACAACTGACATTGCTAATGCATTTTTCTCTATTCCTGTAGCAGCAGAGTGCAGGCCGCAGTTTGCTTTCACCTGGAGGGGCATCCAGTATACATGGAATCGCTTGCCCCAGGGGTGGAAACACAGTCCTATCATCTACCATGGACTGATCCAGACCACGCTGGAGCAAGGTGAAGCTCCAGAATACTTGCAATATATTGATGACATCATCGTAGGGGGCGACACAGCGAAAGAAGTCTTCGAGAAAGGTGAGAGAATAATTCATATTCTTTTGGATGCTGGTTTTGCCATAAAACGGAGCAAGGTCAAGGGACCTGCACGAGAGATCCAGTTTTTAGGAATAAAATGGCAAGATGGCCGTCGTCAGATCCCAATGGATGTGATCAACAAAATTGCAGCAATGTCTCCACCTACTAATAAAAAGGAGACACAGAGTTTCTTGGGCATTGTAGGTTTTTGGAGAATGCATATTCCTGACTACAGCCACATTGTGAGCCCTCTCTATCGAGTGACTCGTAAGAAGAACCAATTTGAGTGGGGCCCTGAACAACGACAAGACTTTGAACAAATTAAGCGTGAGATAACTCATGCGGTGGCCCTTGGACCAGTCCGAACTGGAGTAGATGTTAAAAATGTGCTCTACACTGCAGCCGGAGATAATGGACTTACCTGGAGCCTCTGGCAGAAAGCACCAGGAGAAACCCGAGGTTGACCCTTAGGTTTTTGGAGTCGAGGATACAAAGGATCTGAGGCCAACTATACTCCAACTGAAAAGGAGATACTAGCAGCATCTGAAGGAGTTTGAGCTGCTTCAGAAGTGATCGGCACTGAAGCACAGCTCCTCCTGGCACCTCGACTGCCGGTGCTGAGCTGGATGTTCAAAGGGACGGTTCCCTCTCCACATCATGCAACCGAAGTTACGTGGAGTAAATGGATTGCACTGATCACACAACGAGCTCGAATTGGAAGTCCCAACCGTCCAGGGATATTAGAAGTTATTACAGACTGGTCAGAAAGCAAAGACTTTGGGATGTCTCCAGATGAGGATGAAGTAAAACGTGCTGAAGAAGCACCACCATATAATATGCTTTCAGAGACTGATAAGCAGTATGCACTGTTCACAGATGGATCCTGTCGTCTTGTAGGAAAACATCGAAGGTGGAAAGCTGCTGTGTGGAGTCCCACACGACAAGTTACAGAAGCCACTGAAGGACAAGGTGAATCCAGTCAGTTTGCAGAAGTGAAAGCCATCCAGCTGGCTTTGGACATTGCTGAACGAGAGAAGTGGCCAATACTTTATCTCTATACTGACTCATGGATGGTAGCAAATGCCTTGTGGGGGTGGCTACAGCAATGGAAGAAAAGCAACTGGCAGCGCAGAGGTAAACCCATTTGGGCTGCCACACTGTGGCAAGACATTGCTGCTCGGCTAGAGAGCCTGCCTGTGAAAGTTCGGCATGTAGATGCTCATGTACCTAAAAGTCGAGCCACCGAGGAACATCTAAACAACCAACAAGCAGATCAAGCTGCTAAGATTAAAGTAGCTGAGATGGACTTGGACTGGCAACATAAAGGTGAACTTTTCCTAGCTCGGTGGGCCCATGATGCTTCAGGGCATCAAGGTAGAGATGCAACATACAAATGGGCTCGTGATCAAGGGGTGGATTTAACTATGGACACTATTTCACAGGTTATTCATGAATGTGAAACTTGCGCTGAAATCAAACAAGCAAAACGGTTAAAACCTGTATGGTATGGGGGGCGATGGTTAAAGTATAAGTATGGAGAAGCTTGGCAGATTGATTATATGACACTTCCACAAACACGTCAAGGTAAGCGTTATGTACTTACAATGGTGGAAGCAACCACTGGATGGTTGGAAACATATGCCGTACCTCATGCTACAGCCCGAAATACTATCTTGGGCCTTGAAAAGCAAGTCCTTTGGCGGCACGGTACGCCAGAAAGAATTGAATCAGACAATGGTACTCATTTCAAAAACAGTACTATAGACAATTGGGCCAAAGAACATGGTATTGAGTGGGTATATCATATTCCATATCATGCACCAGCCTCTGGGAAAATTGAAAGGTACAATGGTTTGTTAAAAACTACACTAAAGGCACTTGGTGGTGGAACCTTTAAAAACTGGGATTCACATTTAGCAAAAGCCACTTGGTTGGTCAACACTAGGGGATCAACCAATCGAGCCGGGCCTGCCCAATCAGAAATTCTACGGACTGTAGAAGGAGATGAAGTCCCTGTAGTACACATGAAAAATATGTTAGGAAAGGCAGTCTGGGTTACTCCTGCCTCAGGCAAAGGCAAACCTATTCGTGGGATTGTTTTTGCCCAGGGACCTGGCAGCACCTGGTGGGTGATGCTTAAGGATGGAGAAGTTCGGTGTGTACCTCAAGGGGATTTGATTCTAGGTGAAAATATGCAATGCTGAACTGTATGATGTGAATTGCCGCACTAACAATGTTTAATAAGTGTCTTTCAGATCAAGACAATGGTGATGAAACTAGAGCTAGCTTCTTCGAGTGGCGCCCGACACCTTCTTCGAAGTTGGTGTCCTTAACCCACAAACAGTGGTCATGAGATGCACTTGTACCATTTTTCCTGCCCTGGGAGACTGTTGTGACAAAATGAACTTAATGAACTTTTCAAAGGATGGTCCACTGATTAATTACTCCTGTGTATATATGTACATATGTGTGTATATATATATATATATATATATAGTAGTAGTGATTAATTAGATTGTATTGATAGATTGTATTGATAAGGTTTAAGTATTCAGTGAATGTCATATTATAAGGGGTGGAATGTTCTGGTTTTGTTAAAAACAAGTTTCTCTTTTAGTGAATTTTTGCCTGTCAGCTAAAGCCTTCATATTAGCTGCATTTTCCTGGAGAACCCAACACATGTTTTGGTTAAACCTAGGAATGGAATGCAAACTTATTGATAAGCATGGATGGACATCTCGCGAGAGGGGCAACGAGAAAACTGATGACCGAGAGACTGACCAATGGTGTATAACATTCCATTCACGTGAATACTTCATATAAAGTGGGAGATCACGAGGATCTCGGCCCTTTTTTCCTCATGGCTGACATTAGGAGAGGACCTTGCTGGTCGTCCCTGCGAACTGAGGCCTAGTGACAGACTGAATCCAGCTCCGGTTGGCTACAGAGTCCAATCCAGGACTTTGGGTGCTGGCTCTGCAGTTGCTGAGACTTAGAGGATTGGTTTTGTATATTTTGTATTATTTTCTCTGTTCTTATTAGTAGCATTAGTAAAACATCTTTAACTTTTCCAACTCTCTTCTCTCTGTCCTTCCTTCCCTCCCGATCGCCTGTCCTGAGTGGGAAGGGGAGAGAGGGAGGGGCAAAAGGGGGAAGTGGGGGGGAGAGGAGGTTAACAATACATCTGCCAGGGTTTGATTGTCACCCCGCAATCTTAACCCTCGACATGCTCATAACAGTCTTTTCAGGTTTTAATTGCTTCAGTGTAGTAATTATCAGTTTCGGGGCGGTTACAAGACCGAGAATATATTTTTCACTGCAACTGATCGCCTTCCACAACACAGTTCCCACTTTTTCCCAAGTCTCTATTTGAAAAGCTCCTGACAGATCAGCAGGAAACCCATTGCCTCTCCACCAAATTCAAAGTTTTTTGACGTTACTCTCCTCATAGTTCACCCTTCTCATAGAGAGGATATGCGAGAGGAGTCGCACTATTTCTTCTTCTTCTTTAAAAATATTCTGCCCCATCTCCTCTCGCCCCCAGCTGCTCACCTCTTTGGGTGTCCGTTGCAACAATATCGGATCCTCTATCTCTCCTCTGTCACTTCTGTAGCGATCAATCAGGAGACACGCAGCCTGCAGACTACGTCCCGATCACGGTCCAGCCATGCCGTCTCCAGCTGGTGCTCGCTCCTCGCAGCAGTTGTCCCCTCGCCGTAAATTCTCCTTGCATATCACGTCGGCATCGCCACTTGCGAGCGTGAAAAATCATGGACTCCACACAATCCAATATGAATTCAAGCGAAGCCATTTATTACAGAAACAAGCCTCCTTATATATGCAGTTATTTCCTGATCACGCGTCCACGCTCCAAGCATGCATTAGCTGATTGGACATTGTCTATGTTCATGAGCTGTCTACGCGCCCAAGTCTCACTGCTAATAGGTCTGTTGATTTATGTTGTGTTCTCAGCTTTCCAAGGTGGCCTTGAAATTCTTTTGGGCCTGGGTAGTTTAATAACAAATCTCCATCTAAGAGAAACCCATCCACACAGTAACTTCAAGAAAATTCAAAAACATCCAAAACACTTCAAAAACTGATCATGGAGAGCTCTGGTTCCCCAATGAGTAAATTTAGGATTCCCTTAACCTAATTTTTGGGGACTATCTCTCTACTATCCGGTAAAAAAAATAACATCCCCCATTCTTGAGATCTGCACCTATCCGTTGTCTACAATATCCTAACAATCCTAACAATTGTCTTTTCCCTTTTATAAACCAATGTCCTAAATATTTTACGTCTGGTTCTACAAACTTCAATTTACTCTCTGATACTTTTAATCCTTTGTGTCTAAAAAAGTTCAATAATCCTATGGTTCTTTTTCATACTGTCTCTTCTGCTTCGTTCCGGCAATTAATAAGTCGTCTATTATATTAACTTTACCCCAGAAGGGGGTTCAAATTCTAACAATAGTTTTTCTAACACTTATCCAAATAAATTTGGTAATTCTGTAAAACCCTGTGACGATACGGTCTATCTTAATTGTTGTTTTCGTCCCATTCAAAAACAAAATAATTCCTGCTACTCTCATCTAAGGGGCAGGCCCAAAATACATCTTTTAGATTTACTACGCTATACTAAATGTTTTCTGGGGACATCTGGTTTAGCAATATATATAGATTTGCTACCACAGGAAATCGGGATATGGTTGGTTTTGACTTTGTCCTGTGGCGTTATCACATATAGTTTTACTTTTAATATTCCCTGTTCAATTTCTATAGTCATGCCTAATGCCACAATTAAATCTCTCCCCAATAGATTATTTTCAGCCTCTGGGACTAATAAGAAGTCATTTAGGCAATTTCTTATTTAGATTCAATTTCCACATAATCCAGTATGAGAACTTTGAAGGGTTCTCCCTTTGCTTCCACTACGAGGGCAGTCTTCTTTAAAATGCATCCTCTGGGAAGGTAGACCTTCCTACCCCCGTATCCACCAAAAAGATCACTTCTTCTTTATGGGGGCCTATCTTGAGTTTTATTAAGGGCTCTGTTGTTGTCTTTGCCCCTAATATATATAGAGCCCCTGCTCCTCTAAACATCTTCTCATTTTGCTCTCTATTTCTACAACTTCACTGCATATGTCCCTTTTTCCCACAATAATAACAACAAATAGGGACATTCTCTCTCTGTATTCGATTCATAGGAGGTCTGTTTACCGGGACCGATCTCCCCCTTTGTTCATTTTGTTCTTCTCTAACTGGTGTTAGTTTCTCTGCCTTTTGAGTCTCCCTTACTGCGGCTACTAAGAATTTTTTCCTTTGCTCTTTGTTTCTCCCCATCTCTTTGAGTTTTTCTAATTTCTTTCTTATATCTCCCCAGGATTTTGCTACAAACTGGGGGTCTACTCCTGAGTATATTTATCCTTTTTCTCAAAAACATATATTTCTACAGTTCTCAAACTTCCTTCCCAGCATGAAACATATCGCTTTCTTCTTGACCAAAAAGTTCTTTACCATTTACATACAGTAATAGACCATTTTCTCTTTACCCTTCCCCTGGGTAAATTCTTCATTCCAAAATTCTAACGTGACACCCCCCCCTCCCCCCGCCAGGGACTGTCAGGGGGGTTTCTCTGGCAGGTTGCTCCCCTCCAACCTCTTGGGCCCCTTCCGTGGGTCCCGCTAGACCTAAGGACTTGCTTGTTCCCTGGCCTATCCTGACTGGTTCACAACGTGTGACTCGAATCCATGACCAAAACAAACTCTTCACTCGCTTTGTCCCTTCAGTGGCCAAGCCCCTTGTGGGGTGTTGGAACCGCAATTAGAAGGACTCCGCACTCGCTTTGCAACCAGGTTGTGTTTCAGCCAACACCAGTCACACACACCACCCGACCCAGCGGTACTTACAGTCCACTTTTCCCGTTGGGAACTTCATGCTCTCTGGATTACGGGTGAACTGCAGTATGGGGAGGAGCTCAGTTCTTTTGTTTATGCTTTATCATGTAATAACGTTGGATCTCCAGACACTCCGAGCACTAGGGCCACTGGTTAGAGTGGGGCGCCTCCCCGAGCTCAGAGTGGTGCAGAGATATCCAAGGTTATCACGTTGGGGTCACCAATTGAAATAAACAACTCAGGCTACTCCAATCATGGATAGCAGCACCTCATGCAATTTATTACAATGTGTTCGATAATAGAATAAGCAAAACAGTGCTGGGTGTGCAGGGAACCTGCGCTCCACAAACACGCACACTAAGATCTCCAAACTGGCCCTTTTTATTGTCTTTGAGTTCCGGATTTCGGCTAGTTTCATCCTATTTTCGTTTCTTCGGTATTACTTGTTCTTTCCTTTGCGGTCTTCAGGAGGCCTTCTTGCGGTTGGTCATTCTGGAGGAAGTTCCTCTTTCTTCCTCCGTGTCTTCTTACCTTGTGACCTTCTAGTTTCACAACTAGTCTTACAGTTGGTTTAAAGCAAGCCAGGTTTACAATTAGCCACACAGTTTGCTCAAAGCTTAGCCTGATTTCCTTTGTCCTAGTGACAGAGAGAATTGACAATTAACTAATTAACACCTAAAGAACTAACACTTGACACTTAGAGAGCTAACCCTTTAACCCACATCACTATGGCCTAGCCTTGCTTAACTCTGTGTAACATATTGTACGAAAAACGGGACTTCACTGACACCTTGCAAAAATAATAATCCTTGGGTGAATCCTTGGCGCATCCTTCGGTAAACTAGATTACAGAAACTTCGGCACAGGACAGGAGATGCCTAACCAACTCATCACACTGTACCAAAGGTGACCATGTACAAAGAAAGAGGACCCGTGTTAACTGTCGTGGTTGAGACGGACAAACGACATAGACCAAGTTCTTCCAGGATGAAAGTAGTAGATGCCATTTATTGCCACAAGTGCATTTTTATACAGTTTTACCAATTCATGTGTCTCTTCACTATTGGTTACAAGTTACAGCAGTAACATCTCATTGGCTAATTTTGCTATCATCAGTGTTACTCTTCTACTCCCTTCTCTCTCACGGGTACATCCTTAACATCTCCGGATACTCCTTTACTCACGGGTAGACCTTCATATCTTCAAGGCTAATTTCTGTTCCCATGCCCTCCATCAGGGAATCCACGGACCCACCGTAGTCCCCCACAATTCCCCCTTTTTGTTTTTGTGCTAAAAAAATTGCCTTCATTGTCGACTGCAGGGCCCTTTGCAGCAGAGAAATCATGCATGGCAACATTAGTAACACAACCACAACAATCATCAAAACAATCAGTCCCGTTTTCACTACTGATAGCAACCATCCTAAAAACCTCCAACCACTAAGCAATTTATTTAACAAATCCCATGAAAAATCTTCACACCCATGTCCTTTAGCTAATAACAAAAAGTCTATTGCGGCTCTACTCTGTCATGTGGCATGTCTTACAGAATCTACATCTAACAAAAGTCCACTTAAAGCCTTAGAAGTTCTGTTAGTTTGCTTAACTAACCAGCATCCTAATTTTTCTAAAGTATTTAAAGCTTTAGCTGTGCCAACACCAGATACATGAGGTTCTAAACCCCCTAACCCTGATCCCCAAAAGTCTACATTATCATCACATTTGACTCATATACATGCAAAAAGTATTTTTCTCGTCTTGCTCTTCTGTGATCTATTATCATAGATACATTGGGTGTTAAGAGAGTTAATAGTCCCAAAATACACAGTCCTCCAACAGCATTAGAAGGAATTCCTGGCCAGACTCTATCTCCACAGATCAAGAATACACCATACAGGAGGTTTTTGGGGTCGCTGTCCCACACTATCAATGACACCCCTTGGATTCTTCTGCGAGGCGTTACACCATCGAGTTTCATTTCTATAGTCACCAAGGGTAGCACTAACATTTTGCAGTCTTATCCATTCATGTTCTCGTATATTGTTCTGACACTTTTCACAAACCAGGTTGATACAAGCGTCCATGGACATAGATGCCAGCAATTCCAGTTCCTGTGGTTCAATATCTGCTTCCAGGAGGTAATTAATCCAAAGTGCCATGTTGGTATTACTACAGTTCGTTGCAATGCCTTTGCACCAATCACTATTTTGAAACAGTTGTGGGATGCTGCTGTAGTTATCAAGGGGGATGCCAACCAAGCATGTGTGGAACAGGTTTTCCAGAGATGCCATAACTAGGCATATAGAGTCCTGGTCAGTCATGTTGGCTAAAGTAATCCACGTTAGTCTTTGTCTGTGCAGGCATCCAAAGCGCAGCAGATGCAGCAATCATTGCCAGGAAGATAACACAGATTTCACATTTCATGCTGGCAACCATTGCGGCCCTTGATCTGTAAGGACACAAGCATAGCCTCTCCCCCAGGTTATCAATTGATGTGGCCTTTTCCATTGACCATTAACTAGTGATTTGACCACAACTAACGTAGGTTCCTTCTGATTTAGCATGTTTTTGGGTCACACTTGCAAAGTGTTTCATCACATACAATGCTTTTGACAATTGGTTTTGTGGTGTTTTCCCTACTTCTCCCCCCTTTTTGTTTAAAAAAAGAAAAAAAACAAAAACACAGTTCAGAATCAGATACGTACGTTGGACCTCGACTACGTACTCAGAATCTCAAATCAATTTTAGAGGTTCCTCCTTAAAAAGCTCTAAGTAATGTAAGGCTGCACCAAGTTCTACTAATTGGGTTGAACCTTCAATAATTTTTACAGAATGATGCCAATTGTTATCTTCACACCAAACCACTACAGCTTTATGAGACTTTCCTGAACCCTCAACAAAAACTGTGCAAGTATGTAGGATCAGACCAGATACACGTATGGCCTATGACCTGATGTTAAAGAATTGCAGGTTCTGCAGCAATTTACATTTTACATTTATGCATGCCAAAAGCTGTGCTGTTAAGAAAACCAGCTAGTGCAATTTACAAAGACATAGATTGCAAATAAAAAAAAATCAAAATTAAGCTTCACAAATGGTACATGTATGACAAAAGGATCATGGCCTTTTGAGACTTAAATTCATTCCCTGCTTTTCTTGATCAGAGTAACAATCAGTATATCAGTCTGTTAGCAATCTCATCATACTGTCCCACAAGAGCCACAGGTTTTTTCTATGTTGTAGCTGTAAACAGACAAATCTGCAAGTCCAATCGAATGCAGTCAGCCTGTAAGGTTGTCATAAATTTATTCCTCAAAATCTCTAACTCCATTTTGGCTGTCATATTTATTGGATATTGTTTTCCCTTACCAGATCGAAGTCCTGTTTCAGATCTATCAGTGCAGTGTTTGCTTTATCGAAACACTGACTCTTAATATTAGTGGAAATAGAGCATTCAAAATTTCCCTGGAAATTTTTCACTTGCACAAGTAGATCTGCACCATCCAAGCAGCTTCTTGTAGGACATGTAACTAAACAGAATTCTCAGAAAACGTTATTTCAGCTTACAATTTACTTAACAAATCTTGACCCAAGAGAGGTACAGGGCTTTCTGGCAAATACAAGAATTCATGTATTAAAACTTTGTTCCGAATTTGGCATTCTATTAGTCTCAAAAAACAGCTTTTCTTTCGTTTTCTCCCATGACCTCAAAAACTAGCACAGTGAATTTACTAAGAAGTCTCTTACAACCAGTTACCACAGAATGAGGAGACTTAGGGGTGACCTTATTAATGTTTATAAATATATAAAGGGTGAGTGCCACGAGGATGGAACCAGGCTCTTCTCAGTGGCAAACAATGATAGGACAAGGGGTAATGGGATCAAGCTGGAACACAAGAGGTTCCACTTAAATTTGAGAAAGAACTTCTTCTCAGTGAGGGTGACAGAGCACTGGAACAGGTTGCCCAGGGAGGTTGTGGAGTCTCCTTCCCTGGAGACATTCAAAGCCCGCCTGGACATGTTCCTTTGCGACCTCTCCTAGGCGTTCCTGCCCCAGCAGGGAGATAGGACTGGATGGTCTTTTCAGGTCCCTTCCAATCCCAAACATACTGTGATACTGTGATATATATATATATATATATATATAATATTTTTGTTTAATTTCCCAGCTTCATTAGAAGTATGGATCCACTGGTGATGCCTTTAAATTTCACCCTCAGACTCCTTCATGCAGTATTACAGGTCTCTAGCAGTAACATTGCTTAGGGGAGGGGCGCGGGGGGGAATAAAACCTCCCTCTCACCCCCATCTGAGATGGGAAGACGTCCAGCTCAACATGAAAACAAATCAGTTTGAACTCCACATCAAACCAGCCTGGCTCTACTCCACACCCAAATGAGTACCAGTCTGACCCAGAGAAGTACTGAGCGCTCTGACCCCCAAAAGCTGACCAGTGTGAAAAGACTGACTTCAGCAAGGAGGTAAAATGATGAGCTCTTTCCTAAGATGTGCCAAAACCTAAGAAACAAGACAGAAGCAAAAAGAAACAACACCAACAACCCCTCATTCAATGTCGAGAAGCAACACAGTGCCACAACAAGGATGGGTGACAATACTCCAGGGAACATAAAAGACAGAGCAGGGGGACTAAAGCCCCCCTTTCTCCGCTTAGCAGCAGGAAGACAGGTTGTTTGTGGTTTTTTTTTTTCTGCAGTTCAGATGTACCAAGGCCACGCAGCTGGCGTAATCGCTGGTATGAAGTAGGAGGCTCTGGCAAACTCCTCGCAGCTCGACACAGGCCTGGGATATTTTGCTTTTTTGTTTTCCCATTTCATTTCAACCATAATACACTTCATATGCAATTTCAAGCAGCTCAGCAATAGTTACATTCCTCAGCCCCATTTACGTTTCACAAGTTACAGATGTCAAAAAACCAGCATATTAAACATCAATCCATTATTTGAGTTTCTTACATCCAAATCAGTTCATACTGTAGCAACTTTTAAATACATCTTCATACAATACCAAGTTCACATCCATCGTAACATTTAAGTGTGGGGTTTTTTTGTTTTTTTTGTTTTTTTTCCAATGCAAATCAGAGTTTAACAATTTAAATTCTTTTCTGGTCTCAAAATTACTAGATAACAATAGAAGCAATTACTCTAATGCGGAAGGATGCATCCTAAGGGGGAGCAAGGTGGAATTTTAGTAATGGAACCGGTTCCCATTTTGTAATTATCTCCCCCAACAAATTTATTTTGGTACCAAATATAAATATGCAAATTAAAATACTGAGCTCAGATATGAAAACCAAATACCAAGTTCAAATATGCAGACAGATCAGAGTTACACTTATTCAAGACAATATCTCGATTTTAGCATTGCACCTTTGAACCACTTACTGCTCAGCCAGGTAGTGGTGCTGCTGGGTCTCCCTGACAAAACAGGTCAGTGTGCGCTGGAGCCCCATCGGCACCGGCCCCCCCCGCCGCTGCAGCAAGCTGGACCGGGCAAGGCTTTTATCAGTGTCTCATCTGGGGTGCTACAACTGTTATCCCAAAACCAGGGTTCTTTACTTGGTGTGCATACACAAGAGCCAAATTTAGTACATAGTGATGAAACACAGCCCATCACAGAGTTGTGCAAGTCTGAATGCCGGAATAAAGCTAGTGTGCTAGAAAGAAAAATAACAGCTACTACACACAAAATTTTACCATCACATTCACACAGTAAAGAACTAAATTACTCATGATCTTCTGTATTATCACAAAACGCACATTTTGAGTCTCATTCTCGTTATTTAACAGTCTGTGAAATCACTGGACCACACAACAAAGGCCTACTAAAACTGCAACATGCTTAAATAGATACCCACAAAGAAAACAGGTTAATGAGGAGAGCATATTGCAGACTTCAGCAAGTTTACTGTGACCTGTGTGTTATCAGTTAACTCTCTCTCAGCTTGTTGAAGTTCAAACCATTCCACCTGTAAAACTGTCTGAAATGATTCGATGATCTCTTGTAGAGTTTTATTTTTCTCCTGTTCTTCTCACTTTAGAAACAACAAAGAGTTATACTTCAAGGTTCTATTCTCCGGACACTTTTCCCAATCATCAAACTTACACAGCAGCCACCATTTATTACAATATTTCACAAGATTTTCCTTCCTCATATTTCCAAGTGCTTTCCTATGTTCTAAAACACCTCCCAATACCGATTTCTTATGAACACGACTGAAAACAGTCATTCCTGACCCCATCTCGTAACTAGAAACTACGAGAAGAGGGAGGGAGGGGGGGAAAGCACAGGGCTGCTTGCAGCGCAAGTGGGAAAAGTGGGGAGAAGGTTTTACGGCGCACTTATACCACAAAGAAACAATTCTAACAACGACCAGTGAAACAATTAACTCACATTCCTGACAAGCTGCTTGATTTTCAGAGAGGCAACACACAGAAACACATAATATGTACTGTAAAACTCGCAGATAATATGTTGATAGCAAACATTAGCATTCTCTACTGCTAATTTCAACACCAGTGCTTCCTTAGCTTCTAAGTTTTCAACCTGCTTATTGATGGCCTCTTGAAGATGGTCAATAAATTGCATGTAATTCTCATTGGGACCCTGATTAATAGTTGCAAATGATTTGGCTGCTTTGTCGGTTTCAGGCACCTTTATCATAGCTTGATATGCGAGGTCTCTTGACTGCCTCAGGATTTCAGGAATTTATCGTGCCTGTAATTGTGGTGTGTCAATTAGTGTCTCTTCCAAGTGTTGGGGGTTAAATCCCAGCTTTTTGGTAAGTTCGGTTTACGCTCTGAAACTCTACCCCCACCCTCAGGATTTTGCTCTGCAGCAGCGTGGGAGGGGGGCGGGGGCAGGCTGAGGGGACCTAGGTGTATAGAAATTACGTTATTTGGCTCACTCTGGCTCACCACAGGAGGATCTTCCTCACCTAAATCTCCAGGCAAGGGGGGATAGGAAAAAAAAAAGTCCACTTTTTCATTCTGCGACTGATAGCAGCGGGGCAGAAGGTTGAACTGTGACCAATGGCGGTGACGCAGACGGCGGAACCGCGATTGATGATGGTGGAGCACATGTTTGAACCGTGATTGATGACGGCGGAGCAGTCGGTTGAATGCACTACTCTGACCGGTGCTCCGGGGGCCCCTCCCGAGATCGTATATAACCCAACGCTGTTTTTTCATGTGAGTCTTTCATAGCTTTTATCTGATCTCGGGGCCACACATACGTACGCTCCTCCTCTATTCCCTTTAACTTTCCAAGAAAGTGTCGCGGATCCTTATCCGTATCAGATAATATGGACTTGGGCGGTGTTGACAAACCTTTAGTAACAGGGAGAGTTGGAGTAGTACTTAATCTCGCCTTTTCCTCTGAATCTGGCCCAGGAGAGCCAGGAAGACCATCCCTCCCCGCTGTCTCTGCATGTTCCCGTTGCTCTTTTAATCCTCTGAAAGTCTCTAGCAACAAGTGACATGTTGTTAACAGTTCAGTTGTTTCTTTGCATCTTTCACTAGTGCTTTCCCCATAGTAACACAGTCCTTCCTTTGTAAAGCCAGTTCCAGAGGGCTAATACCCTGCTTCTTCAGAAGCAACTTTCATGTAGATAATATAATACCCTCTTCTTTAGATAAGTTCCACCCCCTCCCCGTTCCTGGTAGCTCACCAACTCTTAGTGTGGCGTCTTTTCAATGATCCGGATCTTCGGCAGCTCTCCTCGGCTGCTCTATCAGCTGTACCGGGCTCTGTCTCCACAGCTCTTCTTTGGCTGTCACAGTTTCACGCTGTCTCCTCTTCATGCGAGATCCTCTTCAGGCAGGATCACGTCGGGGTCACCATATGTCATTAACAATCACTGCTCAGCTGCGACCAGAAGGAGCCGGAGGTGGAGACTCTGGACATGGTGTCCTGGAACTCATTGTAATAAGAACCGCCTTCTCGAAGACAGGTTATAAATAAGTATAGGCATTCCTAAAACTTTCATGAATATGTAACACTTGACTGCATTTAACCAAACTCACAGCTACTGTAATTTTACACACGTATTAGGTGAAATGATTCCCCGTGTGTCTGGCGTCATAGATAAATACATACCTTCTTTATAACCTCAAGGGCTGTAAGGTCATTCTGCGCCTCACTAGCTCCATGCCCTATTTGGTTAAGAGGGGGTCCCACCAGCAACCACAATGTGTTTTGCAACCCTCGCAATGTCCCCCTTGCAAGCCTTCATGCAAGCAGCATAGCTGCACTCCTTCAGCACGAATCATAACTACATTTTCCACACAATTATACTTTTGGTCATCTTCACAAACTAGGCCTTCAGTTTTGATTCTTGGATGATTCACGTTATTCTCTCTGTCCCTCAGAGTTCTTCTGCAGAAAGGAAAACAAACGGGACTCACCTCTTCGAGGCAAAAATAATTAAAATGATGGAAATATCCAGCGGGTATTTATCTGATGCTCCTTGCCCAGGGCATTGGAAGCTACCCATGAATTTGTGTTTAAAGGAGTTTTCAATACCAGTGGTACACTTCCCACAGTGGGGAGTTCCACCAGGACTGGCTGTCCCGAGTAATGGGCTGAACCCTTGGAATCATTTGGTCCCTTTAGAGAGGGAATCAAGGAAGGGGTTTTTGGACAGAAAGCAGTGATTTTGGGGCATCCATTTACCCCCCACCTGTCATTTACCCCTGTGACAGCTTGCCACAGACGAGTATCTCAATTACCCTCGTGAGGTCTCAAAAGCCGTTTTAGGAGGCCGTTTGTTCTTTCTACAATTCTATTAGCCTGTGAGTAATATGGGGTGTGAAAAGTCCATTTAATCCCTTCACTTTGTGCCCAGTCTTGTACGATTTTAACAATGAAATGGGAACCGTTGTCAGACTTGTGGCTTTGGAAAAGTTCCAAACAATTCTCGCAATTCTTTCACAGTATTTTCACCTGTAGCTTTTTTAAAAGTTTCTGCTTGGACTAGTCCTGACGTAATTTCCACTCCCACCAGTACAAAGTGCCTGCCCCCTGATTTCTTGAAGGGGCCAATGTAATCCACCTGCCAGGCATCCCGCAAACCTTTTCCTTCCCTTAAATGCAGAGGGTTATCTTCTAAAGGGTGCCTTTCTAGCCGTCTCCAACATTGTTCGCAAGCTGATATGCAGGTTTTACACATTTCTCTGGTGACAGGCCAGCCTCAGACCAGAGCTTCATGATACAAGTCTTTAGCTCCAGTGTGTTTGCGCTTTACATGTACACCATTCTAACAAGCCTTCCCAGTCTTCTGAAATTTGATCCTTTTGTACAGGGGTCAGTCTTGGTAATTCATCAGCTCGGTTATTCCATTCTCCTGCGGATTCCCCATCTACCTGAGGAGAAGCCACCCAGCCCACAGCAAAGATTCCTTTTTTAGCAATACTTAAAATTTCCTTGCCACTTTTTGCCACACTGGAATCCTATTAACTTCCCATCCGTTTTGCTCCCAGAATGAAGCCACTCGGTACAGCCCTTAAACACAGCATAAGAGTCAGTATAAATGTGTACAGGGGTAGCAGTTTGTGCTTCCTGTTGGAAAACACTCCATACTGCAATTAATTCACCTACTTGTGCACTACCCTCTCCCTCTGTTATAATGTGTTCATTGGAAGAGGTATGGAGTGCGACTGCCCTGTATTTCCACACTTTTCCTTCTCTTTTTGCAGAAGCGTCAGTAAACCAAGCACTAGCTGACCGATCATGTGAAAAGGGAGGTGCGACTTGAATCACTGAGGCAGGTTTATCTTGGTCATCGTCCAAGCTCTCAGTTTCTTGTATAGCTAGATTTTTCAAAGCTCCTTCAGATACTGAGAAAATGTTGCAATAGTGTTCAATCTGAGCATACCTATTTCGTACCGAGGCCTTTTGGGCTACCCCATCAGGAGGAAGGGTCCCAGAAGTGACTGTTTTTATGACTTTAAATGGGCCTCTTAATACGATTGGCTGCTGTCGTGCAATCTTCTCTACTTCTACTAGAGGCAGACTAACAATAAACAAACCTTTCTCCCAAGCAGTGTATCTCTTTTTGTCATCCCTAAAACCCCGGGAGAAAAATCCCACAGGTCGGGTTGGACCCTCAGGGCTTCTCTTCCATATGTGACTGACAAGCCTGATAAAGCAAACTCCCATTCCACCTGAAAAGGGTCTGTAGGGTGAATAGGACCAAGGGCTTGGTGAGCTGTTGCTTCAAAAATTAGTAATCACATAGCTTCTTCCTGAGAAGCTGTCCATTCCCATTTTACCCCTTTTCTTAACAAATCGTAAAGAGGTCTAGCAATGACAGAAAAGTCTGGGATGTGTTTCCTCCAAAAAACTAACAACCCTAAAACATGCTGCAAATCCGTTTTTGATTCAGGCATTTTGATCTGAACTAAGGAAGCAAGAGTGTCCGGCGGGATGCAGGTCATCCCTCCCTTCCACAGATTCCCAGGAATTTTACTTCTTGTGAGGGTTTTTGGACCTTTTCGGGGGGAATTTGCAAACCCAGATTTTCTAAATGTGTAATTATATCCTGTTGGGTTACCCCTACTTCTGTTATTTCATTTCCACCCACAAGAGTATCATCAATGTACTGATAAACAGCTATGCCTTCGGGTTTGGGTATTTTTTCTAGCTCTTGGGCTAAAGCGTGATGAGCTAATGTGGGAGAATGTTTGTACCCCTGCGGAAGTCGGGTGAAAGCGTATTCTTGTCCTTCCCAGGTGAAAGCAAAACGATCTCTGTCTTCTGGCTGCAATGGTATCATAAAAAACATGTCCTTGACATCTGTTGTTGCCATGATTGGATGAGCCTTTTCCTGTATCATGGTTATTAGTTCAGCCAGATTGGGGACTGCGGTGGTTAGAGGATCGGTGTTGGCATTTAGCTGCCGAAAATCTATTGTAAGTCGTCACATCCCATTGGGCTTTCTAACTGGCCACACTGGAGAGTTAAAAGGAGAGTGTGTGTTAATTATGACTCACATTTCTTGTATAACTGGTTTGATGCCTTCTTTGGCACCAAGGGGCAACGGGTATTGTTTTACATTTGTAGCATGACTACATGGGAGTGCTGGTGCGACTTGCAATAGCCTTCGATGTGACAATCCAAAAGTCCACAATAATCCTTCTGAAACTTCCCACTGTCTACCTTTGAGGGTATCCATACCTAGCTAACTGTTAGGAATGTCTCCAATCACCATTTTAATAGTGACTGTGCTCTCATTTCCTGGCAACAAGAATTTTACCCAAGCAACTTTCATAACTTCTGTTGACCCTAAAGCATTAAGGACACAAAAACGTCGCTTCGAGGGAAAAACTCCACACCTGTCAGCATCTACATCACTTAGAGCAGAAATTTGTGCACCGGTGTCAATGAAAAAAGTTACAGGTTCATGCTTAGGGCCCCCTTTGGTACGCATGAGCTGCGGGATATAAATCCATCCCCCATTCCCCCGCTCACTACTAAGGAATAGAGGTTCTAGTTTTCCTGTTTCTGGGAGAGACTTTCATCCTTGACGGGGGAGGGAGCTGAAGGTATAACAGGTAGGATTGCTTTTACATTCTGTGAAGGCTCTTTTGGATTTCGCCACCTTGATACTCGTTTACTAAGTTTATCAAGGGGTAAGCCTTCCATTATATCTCTGGGAACTCCCTTTTTAATTCCTAAAACCCATCATTGTTGTTGGGCCTTAGGCTGTTCTCCCTTTGCTGTTTTAATGCATGGATGTTCTTTTTTTTGGGATACCGGTAACAGCAGCAGTGTTGGCAGAGAGGGGCAGCTTTTTGATTTCAATATTACGGATTCCTCTTGACCTCTCTTCTAGGATTTTTACTGGGCCATATTTCCTATTGTAATCTATCAATTCTTGTGTTACTTCCCCCCACGTCCACACCTTTTGAGTATTTGGTTATTGCAGGAAGTCGGGGGAGGGGTGAAAGAGGCATCCATGCTAGTATTAGTTCCTTTCCTCTGGCTCCCACTTCTGTTACCCTGGCTCCTAGCCATATTTTCCGATTTTTCTACTGGGCTCATTAGTGTGATTCTCCTTTGAATGTTAATTCCAGTAGATTTTAGTGACTCTGGAAGTCCCCTTATTAAGGGAGTCATCATGTCAGGATTCACTGGCAACATCATTGGGGATTCACATTCGGGAATTAATTTCCTTTCATGTATCATTTACAAACAGGCTGCTTTGTGTACACTTTCTAACAATTGATCAGATGTGCCAGTAATTGCTAAGGGCTCTCCCCTATCTAAGGGGTTTAGCCCTCCAGCCCAGTAAGCAGCTCACTGGGTTAGAGACCACGGGGCATGTCTGTCACCAGTTGTTAAGAAGACTCCATGCCCCCAGTATCCATTTGCCTCTTGTTCACTTAACTGAATTTGGTCTCCCCCAGTTAGGGATACACGCCACATATATTCAGTTTCAGATTCTTTAGGGAGGCGACCGTACTCTTTTTTAAGTTGGGCCAGCTCAGTGGCAGTGTAAGGTGTTTGCTTAGTTGTAATGCGAGGGTCAGTATCCTCCTCATTTGCATAAAAGTATTCTGTTTTAACTAAGGGTCTCACGTGTGGGAATTCGTCATAACGTTTTCCCGTGTCCTCCAATTCTTTCCGACGGTAGATTTGATTTATGTGTCGGATATTTTTCCCCTCTAACTCCCACTCCCTCAGCACCCCCGTGTTCTCCTTTAGAGTAGCTTTCAGTGAGCAGTTTTCTTCCCTCTCCTTTTCTAATTGTTGAAAGCAGTTTTCTAATTGTTGTTCTAAATTGGAGGTTGTTTTTTGCAGGACCTGCACCAGATTTTCAAGAGATTCTATTATTTTACTTTCATTACTGTGCCGCATGAAGCGATCTTCGATTGCCGCTACTAGGCTGGCTCCTAAAACAGCGCAGACTGCAGTCTTATCTCTATTTGATCCAAACTTACACTTAGTCTGCAAAGAAATCACTCGGTCCACTACACTCTGTAAATTAGTCCAATTATCATGAGCTCAGTCTTCTCCGGGTATGGAGGGTCAGGCTCCATACTTTGCTAAAAGCGTGTAGAACGAGTCCCGATCTTTTGCTAGCCAAAAGTCCTGATTGTCAGCTTTTCCAGTCATTCTTACTACGAAGGGGCGGTACACACTCTAGGAAGGCACAACTTAGTTACGAAAACCACAGCAACAACTGCATCACCCTTCTCTTTCCCGAGTGGTTGAAGAGGTCTAGAAATCTGCTATGGGAGGACCTAACTTAGCTACACAAACACACAAGATTGCCCCTTCACTCTCCCTAGCAGACAATACTCATTATCATGAAAACAACACCCCTTCTGCACTTTGAGATCTTTTGTGTTAGATTCCGGGAAACAGAACCCTCAACTCGAGTTTGGGGTGCTCTACACCAAGGCGTGTATGGTGTGCGGGAAATCTGAATCACCTCCCTTGCGTTCTAGACACTTCTCACTGATAAATCAGTGTAAGGCTAGGTGCGGCTGAGACAAAATGTCCTTCCCCTGGTGCAGACCATACACTACCTACACCCCTCTGTTTTCCCAGAATCCCATCCTCGTCGCCAATTAAATGTCATGGTCCACTCGGTGATGGACTCGTGATGGTTCGTTTACCTTGATCTCAGAGCTCAAAATTAAGTCAACCAAAAGGCCAAGGGGTTATGGTTCAATCAAACAGTGTTACTTTATTAACTTGCCCGTAAAGCAGCACGCGATAGAAAGAGAGAGTAAGAAAAAGAGAAGGGAAAAGAAACGGGGAACAGTAAAAGTAAAGATGAGAAGTGAGGTTGCATTTACCACCAGTCAAGCTTCAGAGGCATCCCTATGGTCTCCGGTCCCATAGAGTCCTGCTGGTCCTCTGTCGTGGTTCAGGATCCTCTGGTGGGAAGATCTCCACAGTGTCCGTTCGGGAGTCATCTCTTAGGCTTCTTCACCCCCCCCTCGCTCCCATTGTTTGAGGCCAGTCTCTGCCTTGATTTTGCAACCCAGGCTTGTACTGCGCAGTCTGGAAAGATTCACGCTTTCTTTTGCCAACGCTTACGTGACCTGCATTCAGGGGTGTTTCTCTGGTCCATTGGGTGACCTCAGGACCCTTGGTGAGCTTCTGGGCATGCTCCTTTTCATTGGACATTGTTTGGGGGAGCAGGTGGGGGACAGATGTGACTGAGGCTGCAGATGAGAACACATCTTCTGGACGGCAGCTATTGTCCCTGGGTTGAAGAGACCCTCGTAACAATAACTTTCAGGAGGTAGGGGCTGGTTTGGCTGAAGCAGCAGGCAAAATCCATACAGCAACCATTGTAAGCAGCAGCCCCCCCGTATCGGAGAAACCAGTGCAACACAATGCTTCTCCTTGAGCCTCTCTCCAAGTCATTGTCCATGCGTTCTTTCTGTCAGGGCCTCAGTTCTCTCAGTTCCTGATGGTGATGTTCAGGCAAATACTTCTCCATCTTCAGACCAATTCTCTCAGTAGGGCACTGTCAATCTGCATCATGTCCTGTCAGGTTCTGTCAGGCCTTGTCAAGTTCTGTCCAGGTCTTTTAGGCCATGACAAGCTCTTTCTATCTATGTCGGGCTCTCTAGGGGCATTTTCGGGCTGTGATGAGATCTATCGGGCTTCATCAGATTCTGTCTGACTCTGTGGGGCCTGCTCGGGCTCTGTCAGGTTTTGTTGGTCTCTGTCAGGCCCTATCAAGCATTGTCGGGCACTGTTGGGCTTAGTTGGGCTCTTTCAAATACTGTCAGGTTCTGTTGGGCTCTTTCAAGCTCTGCCTGGACCTGTCAGCTTCTGTCGAGATCTGTGTGTACACATATGCAGGCACTTTGCAAGAAGAGCCAGAGGCCACGAATACATTGCAAGGATTAAGTTTTATTTTACTTATCTCTCTACTTGGGGGATCTCCGAAGCCACACCTAAGCTCCCAGGCAGAGGTGACGCCAGCAGGGACGCGGGCGCTGGTAAGTTCAGCCCTGCTGAAAGATCACTGGGCCTGCTGAGCTCGCCTGTATTTCAAGGCTTCAGGCAGGCACAACCTCCCGCTCTTTCTCACAACAAAGCAGGAATCTCAGACATAGGGATAAGGTGCCTAGAGTTTCTCACAGGCCTATGTTACTTAACACAGAGGTTCTATTCATCAAGCACACAAGGTCAGTAAAACAATTAGTGTGATGTATGTGCTTTTTAAAAAAACAGACAGGTGCATTTCACTTGAGCGTATTTACATTTAACTAATCTCCTCGCCAAATCTTCTGCTATATCCCCATACACGTGCTCTGTCAGGCCTTTTCAGGTTCTGTCAGGATCTATCAAGCTCTGTTTGGTTTTCACAGGCTTTGTCGGGCTCTGTCATGATCTGTCAGGCCATATTAGGCTTTGTCAGGTTTTTTTGGGGTATATAGGGCACTGTCAATCTGTGTCATGCTTTATCAGGCTCTGCGAAGCTCCTTTGGGCTCTTTCTGCCTTACCAGGCATTTTCAGGCACTGTAAAGTCCTGTCATGCTCTGTCAGACCTTGTCTGGCACCTGACACTTTTTCAGCCTATGTCAGGTCCTGCCAAACTCTATAGTTCTCTATCGGGTGCTGTCAGGATTTGTCGAACCCTGTTGAGCTGTATTAGGCACTGGCATGCCCTGTTGTGCTCTGTCAAGGCCTGGTGGGCTCTGTCAAGCTCTGTTGAGCTCTGTTGGACTCTGGCAGGCTCTGCTGGGCTTTCTCAGGTTTGATCAGGCTCTGTCAGGACATGTCAGGATTTGCAGGGCTCTGTCAATCCCTGTCAGGTTTTGTCAGGCTCTTTTAGGCCCTGACGGTCTCTGTGTAGCTTTGTCAAGATCTGTCAGTCTCTCTCAACCTCTGTCAGGCTCTGTCGGGCTCTGTCAAGCTTTTTTGGGCTCTTTTTGCCTACCAGGCTTTTTCAGGCTCTATAAAGCCTTGTCATGCTCTGTCAGACCTTGTCAGGCTCTGTCAGGCTCTGTCAGACTCTGTCAGACTCTGTCAGGATTTGTCAGGCTTTCTTGCAATTATTCAGGCTTTGTCGGGCTCTGTCAAGGTTTGTCGGACTCTGTTGGGTATTGTCGAGGTCTTTCAGGTTCCATTGGGCGCTGTTGGGTTCTTTCAAACTTTTTGGGCCCTGTTGGGCTCTGTCAGGTTCTGTCATGATATGTAAGGCTCTCTCAAGCTGTGTCAAGCCCTGTCGTGCTCTGTCAAGCTTTGTTGAGCTCTTTCAGTCTCTGTTGCACTTTGTCGGCCTCTGTCAGGCCCTACTGAACTCTGTAGTGTACTGTAAGGAGCTGTGGGGATTTGTCCAACCCTGTCGAGTTCTGCTGGGATCTGTCAGACCCTCTTGGTCTCTGTCGGGCTTTGTTGGGCCCTTTTAGGACTGTGTCAGGCTTTCTCAGATTGTGTCAGGTTCTTTTGGGCTCTGTCAAGATTTGTCAATATCTGTCAGACTCTGTCATGCTCTGTCGTGCCCTGGCAGGCTCTCTCAGTTTCTAGTAGACTCTTTCAGGCCCTGTCATGCTCTGTCGAGTTCTGTTGGGCTCTGTCTAGCTCTGTCGAGTTCTGTTGGGCTCTGTCGGGTTTATTTGAGCTCTATCAGGCTCTTACAGGCTCTGTCGGTCTCTGGCAAACTCTCTCGGGTTCTGTCAGGATCTGTCAGTCCCTTTCAGGCTCTGTCGGGTTTTGTTGGGCTCTATCAGACTCTTGCGGCCTCTGTTAGGTTCTCTCAGAATCTGTCAGGCCTTGTCGGACTCTGTCAGGACCTGTCAGGATCTGCTGGGCTTCATCAAGCTTTGTAGGGCATGTAGGGCACTGTTAATGTGTGTCATGCCCTGTCGGGCTCTGTCGGGCCTTGTCAACCTCTGCCCAGGTCTTTTAGGCTGTTACAGGCTCTGTCTATCTATGTCAGGTTTTCTAGGGAATTTTTGGGCTGTGATTGGCTCTACCGGGCTTAGTCAGCTTCTGTCGGACTCTGTAGGACCTACTCACGCTCTGTCAGGTTTTGTTGGGCTCTGTCAGGCCCTATCAAGTGTTGTTGGGCAGTGTTGGGCTTTGTTGGCCTTTTGGATCACTGTCGGTCTTTGTTGGTTTCTGTCGGGCTTTGTCGGCTTCTTTCTGACTCTGTGGGGCCTGCTTGGGCTCTGTTGGGTTTTGTTGGGCTCTGTCAGGCCTTGTCAATCATTGTTGGGCAATGTTGGGCTTTGTTGGGCTTTTTTTATTTCTTTCAGGCTTTGTCGGTCTCCGTCGCGATCTGTCATGGTCTGTTGGGCTTTGGCAGGTTCTGTCTGGCTCTGTAGGGCTCTGTCAATCCCTGTCAGGTTTTGTCAGGCTCTATCAGGCTTTGTTGGTCTCTGTTTGGCTTTGTCAGGATCTGTCAGTCTCTCTCAGGCTCTGCCAGGCTCTGTCTGGTCTGTCAAGATTTTTTTGGGATCTTTCTTCGCTACAAGGCTTCTTCAATCTCTGTAAAGCCCTGCTATTTTCTGTCAGGCCTTCTCAGGCTCTGTCAAATTCTGTCAGGCTTTCTTGGGCTCTTTCAATCCCTTTCAGGCTCTGACAGTCTCTGTCAAGCTCTGCCAGGCTTTGTCAACCTTTATTGCCCTTTTTCAGGCTTTGTCAGGCTCTGTTAGTCTTTCTCGAGGTCTATCATGCTCTGTCAGGTCATGTCAAGAGTTGTAGGGCTCTGTGGGGTTTTGCCGGGCTCTGTTGGGTGTTGTCGAGCTCTGTCAGGCTCCACTGTGCGCTTTTGGGCTCCTTCAAGCTTTGTTGGGCGCTGTCGGGCTCTGTCAGGTTCTGTCGGGATCTGTAAGGCTCTGTCAAAATGTGTCATGCCCTGTCGCGCTTTGTCATGCTTTGTTGAGTTCTTTCAGGATCTGTCATGCTTTTTTGGCCTCTTTCAGGCTTTACTGGACTCAGTAGTTCGCTGTCAGGTTCTGTCGGGATTAGTCGGGCCCTATCGAGTTCTGTTGGGCTCTGTCAAGCCCTGTTTGGCTCTGATGGTTATTGACGGTCAGATCCCGACAGAATCTGACAGAACCCGACAGGGACTGACACAGCACGACACAGACCAACAAAGCCCAACAGAGCTTTACAGGGCCTGACAGATCCTGACAGAACCCGATAGAGCCTGCCAGAAACTGACAGAGCATGTAAGAGCCACACACAGCGCAACAAATCACGAGGGAGCCCAACAGAGATCGACAGATCGACAAAGCTTGACAGAGCCCAACAGGGCCTGACACATCTTGACAGAGTCTTACAGATCCTGACAGAACTTGAAAGAGCCCAAAAGTGCCCAATGGAGCCTGGAGTAACTTAGTGGGGAATCCTGATAAAAGAAAGTTTGAAACAATATTGTATTCACTTGTGGTTTGAATGTGGGGTTATATCAGTTAGTGGCAATTAAATGTTGTTCTGCAGAACTTGGAAAATAGGATGAGATACAGTACTTTAAGTTAATTTGCTTTTATTGTTATCTAATAATTTTGAGACCACAAAAGGATTTAAGTTGTTGAACTCTGACCCATATTGAATTGATGTTCTATTCAGAGATATGGAAAAAGAACAAACTAAATGTTATGATGGATGTGAGCTTGGGACATTGTATTTAAGAGTGGTTTGAAAGTGGCTAGAACATGGATTGAATTGGATCTAGGAAAATAATGGAAATAATGGACTTATGTTTAATATGCTGTTTTTCTGACATCTGCAAAAGGTTAATGGGACTGAGGAATGTAACTATTGCTGAGCTAATTGGAATTGCATATGAAGTTTATTATGACTTGAATGAAATAGAAAAACAAGAAAGCGAAATATCCCAGGCCTGTGTTGTAACATAAATTACAGACCTGTGTCAAGCTGTGAGATAAACTCAACCTCCCCCATCCACGTGGCCTTGTCTGTGTCTAAACTGCAGGAAGGAAAGAAAGAAAGAAAAAAAAAAAAAAAAACAGAAAAAAAAACGCTGCTAGAAGGAGCGAGGGGAGGACAAGCCGTATACCTCTCAGTGTAGCCTGACACCCAAAATATTGCAAGCTCCCCTAGAAAAGTTATAGAAGCTGAGGGCAACAGAAAGTAGAAATTTGGAAATACTGTTAGATGAAGCTTGGAGAGTATTCAGCAACAGGGAAAAAGAAGATTGTTGAAAGTATAAGAAAGTAGGGAACTAAAGAGGTTGGAAGTCTTTGAAAGCCTTTAGAGAGAGATCAATGTCTATTGGGAAAATGAATGTTGGGGAAGGTACAGAAGAAGTAGGCAGAGAGAAAAACGGACAGTAGCAAGTTTTGAAAAAAGACTGGTGGGAACCTGCAATGAACAGAAACAAGTTGAATTTTTGCTGGATTGCCAATAAGAAACAATTACATAGCGGGTAAAGGGAGTCACTGGCCAAAGTGAAAAGGCATATTTTTGTGAACCTTTGAAACGCAAATTGGGTAAACAAATAGGTATTGATAAATTTCAATATCTGTCCAATTCCCCACAAAACTTCTCGGGAGAAATTTGTTGGAACAAACGGATGCAGTAATCAGATCTGAAAAAGGAGAAATTACTCTGGAGGTAAATGATCAGTAATATATGAAAATAATGAGCTGGCTTTTAGCAAATGTTCCTACAGAAGGCAAGATTAATGAAGAAGTTGTGAACCAAGCGTATCCTGGGGTATGGGCTACTGATATAGATGGAAGAGGCAAAAATGCTGTACCCGTCGAGGTAAAAATCAAAGAAGGAGAAAAGCCGGTAAGGATAAAACAATACCCTTAGAAAAGGGAGGACAGGGAAGGAATTTGGCCGGTAATAAGAAATTCATATAAATCTGGTTATAAACAGAAGGAAAAAGGATCTCTACCCAGTGGTAGCAAACCCATACACCTTTCTGACTGTATTAACTCTAATTTGATTTGGTTTACTGTTTTAGATTTAAAAGATGCCTTTTTGCCTCTCTCTCCGTGAAGCCAGCCAGACAAGATTTATGTAAAACGCAGCTCACATGGACGGTGTTGCTACAAGGATTTAAGAACAGCCCGACAATATTTGGAAATCAGCTTGCTGAAGATCTTTAATCTTGGGAAGCCCCATCTGATGAAGGACAGATGCTACAATATGGGGATCACATTTTGATCGCTACCACAACACAGAAGACGTGCATAACCTGAACTGTAAGTTTACTGAACTTTTGGGAGCTCCAAGGATAATGAGTATCACAAAAGAAAGCCCAGATGATACAGCAACAAGTAACTTATTTGAGATATGAAATTAGTGCAGGACAGAGGACGCTGGGACAGGCTCAAAAGGAGGTTATATGCCAAACTCCAAAGCATCAAACTGTAAAAGAATTACGGACCTTTTTGGGCATGACAGGGTGGTGCCGGTTGTGGATTTATGATTATGGATTGCTTTTCAAGCCATTGTATGCACTAATGGCCACAGATCAGAAACACCTGCAAGGGAATAAAGGAACTACACAAGCCTTTGAAGAACTTGGTAAGGCTTTGATGACAGTGCCTGCTTTAGGACTCCCAGATGTGAGTAAAGCATGTTTTCTATTCTCTCACGAGAAGCAGGGAATAGCCCTGGGTGTACTGGCACAGGATCTTGACCCGTACCAATGAGCAGCGGCCTATTTCTCCAAACAACTAGGCTCAACTGCAACGGGGTGGCCTGCATGCCTGCAGGCAGTTGCAACAGTTGCAACAGTGGTACCTAACATATAGGAGGCCCAAAAATTTTCCATGGGTCAGAAAATGATTGTGCTAGTATCCCACACGGTGTCTACAGTTCTACAAGAAAAAGGGGGACATAGGCTTCCCCACAAAAATTTCTCAAATATCAGGATAAATCATCGTCGCTAACATTGTCAGCCCAGTTTCTTTCCTCAGTGGTAATATTGGAAAACCAGCTCATCATAATTGCCTGGAAACCATCAAAGCAACATAATCCAGCCGACCAGATCTAAATGACAGTCCTATGGAGAACACTGAGAACTGCTTTATGGACGAAAGCAGCAATATCATGAACGGTGAAAGGCATTCTGCTTATGCTATAATTACTAACCTTGAAGTGATGGAATCTGGACCTCCGTCTAGAAGTACTTCAGCACAAAAGGCAGAAATAATCACCCTTTTTCATGCTCTGGAAGTAGCTCAGGGTAAAACTGTGAACTTTTAAACGCACTCTAAGTATGCTTTCAGGGTCGTGCATGCGCGCGGAGCAATTTGGAAAGAAAAAGGACTCTTGAACTCTTAAGGCAAACATATCAAACATGCAGAAGAAATATTGGCAGCTCAACTTCCTAAGAAGGTGGCAATCATGCATATCAAGGCACACCAGAAAGTGAGCTCGAAATTAGAAAAAGGAAATGATCTGGTGGAGAGAGAGGCAAAACTGGTGCCCAAGCAAAAGGTAAATGTAGAAAGTGCCCCAGTCCCCGATGGCCAGGTCTCTTTAGAAGGTGAGCCAGAATATACTAAGGAAGACCGGAAACTTATTATAGTTCTAGAGGGATCATATAATTAGGAAGGGTGGGCTCACACCCCACAGGGAACAGCTATTGTTATCTCCTATTTAGTTTGGCCTTTAGTAAGAAAAGAACACAGAAAGAGACATTGGGGAGCAGAAGCACAGCAATGAAATCTTTGCCTCCAGGCTAATCCGAAGAATATATCCAAGACAGAAATGGGTCAAATTGGGAAAGGAAATGGACCGGGGCAACATTGGCAAAATGATTTTTTGAAACTCCCAAGAAAAGGGGGGTGCTGATATATGTTGGTACTAACAAATGACTTTTCAGGTTAGCCAGAAGCATTCCCTACCAGAACAGCAAAAACTCAAGAGGTAACTAAAGCATTAGTACAATAAATAATACCAAGGTTTGGAGTTCCAGCTGTTATATCCTCTGATAAAGGGTCACATTTTATTTCAAAAGTTGTAGAGCAAATCAGTCAGCACTTGGGAATAGCCTGGCAACTACATACCCCTTATCGTCCTCAATCCAGTGGCCAGGTAGGAAAAAAAAAAAATCATGTAATTAAACAACTAATTGTAAAACTGGGGCAGGAGGCGAATTTGGCTTGGCCTCAATCTTTGCCTTTGGTCCTCTTGCGTATACAAACAAGGCCAAGGGCAAAGCAAGGGTTGAGTCATTTTGAAATCCTGTATGGGAGACCCTATAATGTACAGAAGGGGATGTCTGCACAAGTAGGGGACAAAATTATGACTTCTTATATGATAGCATTGGGTAAAAACTTAACAAAATTTGGAAATGTGTTTGGAACTTGGAGCAGAGATTTGTATGGGCCAGTATATGACATCCAATTGGGCAATTATGTGTATGTGAAGTCTCTTACAAAAAATACTTTGGAACCACAGTAGGAAGGTCCATTTCATGTCCTCCTGACATCTTTCACTGCTGTCAAGATTAAAGAACAGAATGCCTGGATTCATCATTCTAGAGTGAAGAAAGCCTGCAAAGCACCATGTAGGGTAATCCAGGTGCAACCTGGAAAATTGTATTTCTTATTGTCCTGGTTTTGTTAAAAACAAGACCGGTTCTCTTTTAGTGATTTTTTTCAGCTAAGTTCTTCTAGGGGGGCTGTACTTTTCTGAGTTTTAACCTGCATATTTTTCCTAGGATGCTCTCCTTGGTGCTCATAAGAGACCAACGGAATGCTGAAGAAGCTCGTGTTTAGATTTATTACTATGGTAGCTAAGAAGGGCTGGTAAGTTTTCCTACGTTCTGTTGTGAGTGGGGCGTTTTTGAGGAGGGGTGGATGGAACAGGTGACTAGAACTGACCAGCTGAGGATCAACGGAAGTATTCCATCCCATAATCGTCATGCCCCCTATATAAGAGGGTGATCACGAGGGTCACGCTCTCTTCAACCATGGCCAGCATCTAGAGAGGACCCTCTCTGTTTGCCTGTGATCTACAAGCCTCAGGCCCTGCATCCCTGCAACCAGGTTCGAGTTTGCTGTGAAGTCCCGTCCATGACTTCCGGGGGCCTGAGCTGCACCTCCTGGATCCGCCAGCTCCGCACATCCACCTCCTGCTGCTGGAGTGACACCAACTTGAGATTGGTTTTGTATATTTTGTATGTATATTCTGTATTTATTAGTAGCATTAGTAAACCCTTTAAAACTCTCCAACCTGAAGTCTAAGTGTCTCTTCCTTTCCCCTTATCTTTCTTATCATCTTTCCAATCTAAAGGAAGGGGTGGTGGGAGGTAAAGTGGCTAACAGGGAGCGTCTGTCACGGTTTATTGCCACCTTACCTTAAACCGTGACACTTATAATCATAACCTTAGCACACAGGTGGGATGAAAATTGACATGGGCAAGATCTGAATAAAACTGTAGGGGGACGCTTTAAATTGGTTCTTTAGAATCAAACCAATCTGACTATATATATCACATTGTCCACTTCTGCAGAATGGAGTTTTAAGTTGGTAGTAATTAAACAAAACCTTTATGAAATTCTATCAAAAAATTAGGTTATGTCCACCTTGACATGTTTTGGTCCTTTTGGTCCTTCTGGGTGACCGACCCGGGTGACACTTACTACCTCAACAAAACAAAAGCCAAAAGAGAAGACAAATGCTACAGTTGCAGTCAGCGGGGTCACCACGCCAAAGAATGCAAGCTCCCATGGCAGTCCAGAAGATGTCGTTGCTGCCGGAGCACCAGTCATATGGTTGTCAGCTGCCCCAAAATTGCTCAGCAGCGCAGCGGACAAACACTGGGAGCCTGACTTTGGCATTAACATTAAAAATCTGTTTAAGGATAGAGATGGGTTTTCTCAGGTAGAAGTAGCCTTCTTACCTGTGGCCAGAGAAAACATAGATAAAGAATCATCTCATTAGTAAAATAATTTACTAACCTATTAGAAAAGTGGGGAAAAGATACAGGGAATTAACAATTAACTAATTAACACTTAAAGAGCTGACACTATACTTTAAAGGCTAACTCTTAGAAAGCTAACCCTTTAATGCGCATCCCTATTGCTTAGCCTTGCTTAACTCTGTGTAACTTATTGTATGAGAAACAGGAGTTCGCTGACACCTTGCAAAGACAATAATCCTTGGGTGCATCCTTGGTGCATCCTTGGGTGAACTAGATAACAAGAAACTTGGGCACAGGACAGGAGGTTCACTAGTTTTAACCAACTCAGCAGTTTGAGACCTAACCAACTCATCACACTGGACCAAAGGTGACCGTTTACAGAGAAGAGGACCCGGGTTCACGATCACTGAGCAGCTGCAACCAGGAGGAGCCGGAGGTGAAGACTATGGAAATGGTGTCCCAGAACTCACTGTAATAAGAACCGCCTTCTCGGGGACAGGTTATGAATATGTATAGGCATTCCTAAAACTTTCATGAATATGTAACACTTTACTGCATTTAACCAAGCTCACAGCTACTGTAATTTTACACACGTATTAGGTGAAATGATTCCCCGTGTGTCCGGTGCTGTAAATAAATAAGCAAATACATACCTTCTTAACAATCTGAAGGGTTGTAAGGTCATTTACGCGCCTCAGTAGGGCCTGACAGAGGCCGACAAAACGTGACAGGCGCTGTCAGGATTTGTCGAATGCTGTTGAGCTGTGTTGGGCTCTGGCAGGCGCTGTCATGTTCAGTCAGGCCATGTTGGGCTATGTCAAGTTTTGTCAAGCTCTGTTCTGTTGGGGTCTGTCATACTCTGTCAGGCCCTGTCAGGGTCTATCAGGTTCTGTCAGGCCATTTGAGGATTTGTAGGGCTCTGTTGGGTTTTATCAGGCTCTGTTGGGTATTGTCAGGCTCTGTCAGACTCCACTGGGTGCTTTTGGACTCTTTCAAGCTTTGTTGGGCCCTGTTGGCCTCTGTAAGGTTCTGTCGGAATCTGTAAGGCTCTGTCAAGCTGTGTCAGGCCATTTGATGATTTGTAGGGCTCTGTTGGGTTTTATCAGGCTCTGTTGGGTATTGTCAGGCTCTGTCAGACTCCACTGGGTGCTTTTGGACTCTTTCAAGCTTTGTTGGGCCCTGTTGGCCTCTGTAAGGTTCTGTCGGAATCTGTAAGGCTCTGTCAAGCTGTGTCAGGCCCTGTCAGGTTCTGTAATGTTTTGTTGAGCTCTTTTAGTCTCTCTCGTACTTTGTCATCCTCTATTATGTCTTACCGGGCTCTATCATTTGCTATCAGGCGCTGTCAAGTTTTATTGAACCTAAAGGAGCTTGACAGAGACCGACAGATCTCGACAAAGCCACACAGAGACCGACAGGGCCTGAAGGAGCCTGACAAACCTGACAAAGCATGACAGGGTTTTACAGAGGCTGAAAAAGCCTAGTAAGGCAGAAAGATCTCAAAAGAGCTTGACAGAGCACAACACAGCCTAACAAAGCCAAAAAGAGACCTACAGATGTAGACAAAGCCACACAGAAACCGACAGGTTGTGACACAGCTTGACAGAGCCTTACAGATCCCGACAGAACCTGACAGAGCCTGACAAGGCCTGACAGAGCATGACAGGTCTTTACAAAGCCTGAAAAAGCCTGGTAGGGCAGAAAGAGTCCCAAAAAGCTTGACAGAGTCTGACAGAGCCCGAGAGAGAAGGACAGAGCCCAACAGGCCCTGAAAGGGCCTGAGAAAACCTGACAGGGATTGACAGAGCCCTACAGAGCCTGACAGAGCCTGACAAACCCAGCAGTGCCTGACAGATTGTGACAAAGGCCTACAGAGTCCGAAATGAGCTTACAGAGCCCCACAGGTTTTGACAGAAGCCGTCAAAGCCCAACAGAGACCGACAAAGCCTGACAGAAATCAAAAAAGAACAATAAATCCCAACATTGCCCAGCAACGTTTGACAGGGCCTGACGGAGCCCAACGAAACCCAACAGAGCCCGAGCAGACCCCACAGAGTCAGACAGAAGCTGACTAAGCCAAATAGAGATGATCACAGCCCAAAAATGGGCTAGAGAGCCCGACATAGATAGACAGAGCCCGTCACGGCCTAAAAGACATGAACAGAGCTTGACAAGGCCCGACAGAGCCTGACAGGGCATGATACAGATTGACAGTGCCCTACATGCCCCATAAAAGCCTGACAAAGCCTGATATGGCCTGACAGATCTTGACAGAGCTTGGCAAAGCCTGAGAAAGCCCAAGAGATTCTGAGAAATCTTGACAGAAACTGACAGAGCTCGCCAGGAACTGACAGAGTGCATAAGAACCACACAGAACTTGACAAAACCCAAGAGAGCCTGACAAAATCTGAAAGATCCCAACAGAGTCTGAAAAAGCTTGACATAGCCCACCAGGGCATGACAGAGCCTGACAGACTTCGACAAACTTGACAGAGCCCACCAGAACCTGACAGAACCTGAGAAAGCCTGACAGATCCCGACACAGTCTCACAGGGCTTGACAAAGCCTGACAAATCCCAACAGGGCCTAAAAGAGCCCAACAGAACTCGACAGGGCCTGATAGAGTGCGACAGAACCCGACAGAGTCTGCCAGAGACTGATAAAGACTGACAGAGACTGACAAAACTTGACAGAGACCAACAGAGGTCGACAAAGCTTGACAGAGCCCACCAGGGCCTGACAGAGAACATCAGGGCCCACCAGAGCTGATCAGGTTTTGACAAATCCTGACAGCACCTGATAGCAAATGATAGAGCCCAGCAGGACCTGATAGAGGCTAACAAAATGCGACAGAGACTAAAAGAGCTCAACAAAGCATTACAGAGCCTGACACAGCTTTACAGTGCCTTGCAGATCTCGACAGAGCCAGACAGGCCATGACAGAGCCCAACAGACTTTGACAAAGCTTGACAGAACCCAGCAGAATCTGAGAAACTTTGAGTGAGCCCGACACAGTCTCACAGGTTCTGACAGAAGCCGACAGAACTCAACAGGGCCCGACTGTGAGAGATTTAAGGGATTTTCTTAAGGTTGTTTTGTGGATGGGTTTCTGTTAGATAGAGATTTATTTCTGAACTAGACAAAGCAACTCCAAGGCTGGCGCGAAGGCTGAAAAACAACACCTGTTATGAGAGTGAGGTAATTCTATAATAACAAGACCTGAACATGGACAATATCCGATCAGCCAATGCGTGTTTGGAACGTGAATGTGTGATCAAGAAATAACTGCATATATAAGGAGGCTTGTCTCTGTAATAAATGGCTTTGCTTGAATTCATATTGGATTGTGGGGAGTCCATGATTTTTCGCCCTCGCACCCGACAAATCCTGAGAGCACATATCAGCAAACTATAGAGTCCAGCAGGGCCTGACAGAGGCGGACAAAGTGCGAGAGAGCCTGAAGGAGCTCAAAAAAGCTTTACAGAGCAGAACAGAAGCTGACACAGCTTGAGAGAGCCTTACAGATCCTGATAGAACTTGACAGAGACCGAGAGAGCCCAACAAAGCTTGAAAGAGCCCAACAGCACCCAATGGAGCCTGAAAGAGCTTGACGATACCCAACAGAGCCCGACAAAACCCGACAGAGCCTGACAAATCCTCAATAAGGGCAAGAAAGCCTGACAGAGCCTGACAGAACCTGGTAAGGCATAAAGAACCCAAAGGAGCTTGACAGAGACTGACAGCACCTGACAGAGCCCGAGACAGACCGACAGATCTCAACAAAGCCACACAGAGACCGACAGGGCCAGAAAAAGCCTGAAAAAGCCTGACAAAACCTGACACAGCTTGACAGACCTATACAGATCTTGACAGAGCCCGACAGGGCCAGACAGAGCTTGAAAGAACCCAACAGAACCTGACAGGAATTTACAGAGCCCAAAAGAGCATGACAGGGCCTGAAAGAGCCTGATAGGGCCTGACAGAAACTAAAAGAAACTGAGTGAGGCCACCAGGGCATGACAGAGCCTGACAGAGCTTGACAGACTTCGACAAAGCTTGACAGAACCCAACAGAACCTGAGACAGCCTGAAAGAACCCGACGCAGTCTCACAGGGCCCAACAAAGCCCGACAGAGTCAAACAGGGCCTGACACAGCCCAACAGAACTTGACAGGTCTCGACAAATCCCCACAGCATCTGACAGCAAACTATAGATTCTAGAAGGGCCTGATGAGGCTGACAAAGCATGACGGAGCCTGAAAGAGTTCAACAAAAAATTACAGAGCACGACAGGGCCTGAATAATGGCAAGAAAGCCTGAAAAAGGTCTGACAAAGCCTGACAGGGCTTTACAGAGCCTGAAGAAGCCTGGTAGGGCAGAAAGAGCCCAAAGGAGCTGGACAGAGCCTGACAAATCATGACACAGATTGGCAGTGTCCTACACACCCCAAAAAAGCCTGACAAAGCCTGATATGGCCCGACAGATCATGACAGTGCCCGACAAATCCTGAGAAAATGAACACGACCTGATAGATCCTGGAGAGAACCCAACAGGGCCTGACAGAGCATGCCAGGGCCCAACAAAGCCTGAGAGAGCCCGACAGGACCTGACAGAGCATGACAGAACTTGACAGAACACACCAGGGACTGATAGAGTATGCCAGGGCCTAACAAAGTTTGACTCTGTTGGGCCTGCTCGTGCTGTGTCACGTTCTGTCCATATCTGTAAGGCTCTGTCAAGCTGTGTCAGGCCCTGTCATGCTCTGCAGTGCTTTGTTGAGCTCCTTCAGGCTCTGTCACGTTTTGTCGGCCTCTGTCAGGCCCTACTGGACTCTATAGTTCGTTGTAAGGTACTGTCAAGATTTGTCTGGCCCTGTGGAGTTCTGTCGGGCTCTATCAGGCCCTGTTGGTCTCTGTTGGGCTTTGTCAGGCCCTACTGTACTCTATAGTTCGTTGTAAGGTACTGTCAAGATTTGTCTGGCCCTGTGGAGTTCTGTCGGGCTCTATCAGGCCCTGTTGGTCTCTGTTGGGCTTTGTCAGGCCCTACTGTACTCTATAGTTCGTTGTAAGGTACTGTCAAGATTTGTCTGGCCCTGTGGAGTTCTGTCGGGCTCTATCAGGCCCTGTTGGTCTCTGTTGGGCTTTGTCAGGCCCTACTGTACTCTATAGTTCGTTGTAAGGTACTGTCAAGATTTGTCTGGCCCTGTGGAGTTCTGTCGGGCTCTATCAGGCCCTGTTGGTCTCTGTTGGGCTTTGTCAGGCCCTGTGAGACTGTGTCAGGCTCTGTCAGGCTTTCTCCGGTTCTGTTGGTCTCTGTCAAGCTTTGACGAATCTGTCAGGCTCTGTCATTCCCTGGCAGGTTCTGTAAAGCTTTGTCGATCATCTGTTGGGCTCTGTCGAGATCTGTCAAAATCTGTCATGCCCTGTCGGGCTCTGTGGGGCTTTTTTGGGCCCTGTCATACTCTGTCAGACCCTGTTGGGTTCTGTCAGGATCTGTAAGGCTTTGTCAAACTGTGACAGACCGTGTCATGCTCTGTAATTTTTGGTTGAGCTTTTTCAGGCTCTATTGTCCTTTCTCAGGTTTGTCAGGCCCTGCTGGAGTCTATAGTTCATTGTCAAGTGCTGTCAGGAGTTGTCAGACCCCGTCGAGTTCCGTCCAGCACAGTCAGGTTCTGTTGGGCTCTGTTGAGCTGCATGAGACTGTGTCTGGCTCCGTCAGGCTTTCTCAGGTTCTGTTTGGCTCTGTCAAGCTTTGTCAAAGTCTGTCAGGTTGTGTCATACCCCTGCGGGCTATCTTTGTTTCTGGTAGGCTCTTTCAGACCCTGTCATGCTCTTTCAGGTTTTGTCATACTTTATCTAGCTCCGTTGGGTCTTTGCAGCTTTATCGGGCACTGTCAGGCTTCGTTGGGCTCTGTCAGTTGCTGTCAGGTTCTGTTGGGAACTTTCAAGTTCTGTCTGGCCCTATTGGGCTCTGTTGGGTTCTGTAAGGCTCTGTCAAGCCGTGTCAGGCCCTGTCAGGCTCTGCAATGCTTTCTTGAGCTCTTTTAGTCTCTGTTGCAGTTTTTCAGCCTCTGTCAGGTCCTGCTGAGCTCTATCATTCACTGTCAGGCACTGTCAGGATTTGTCAAACCCCGTTGAGCTGTGTTGGGATCTGACAGGCCTTGTCGTACTCTGTCAAGGCCTGGTGGGCTCTGTCATGCTTTGTTGAGCTCTGTTGGGCTCTGTCAGGTTTTGTCGGGCTCCGTCAGGCTCTGCTGGGCTTTCTTGGGTTCAATCAGTCTCTGTCAGGCAATGTCAGGATTTTGTAGGGCTCTGTCGGGTTCTGTCAGGCTCTGTTGGCCTTTCTCAGGCTGTCAGACTCTGTAGGGCTCTGTCAATCCCTGCCAGGTTTTGCCAGGCTCTTTCAGGCCGTGTTGGTCTCTCTGTGGCTTTGTTGAGATCTGTCGGTCTCTCTCGGGCTCTGTCAATCTCTGTCAGGCTCCACTGAGTTCTGTCAGACTTTGTCAGGCTTTCTTGCCCTTAGTCAGGCTTTGTGGTGCTCTGTCGGGTTTTCTCAGGGTCTATCAGGCTCTGTCAGGCCATGTCAAGATTTGTAGTGCTTTGTTAGGTTTTGTCCGGCTCCGTTGGGTATTTTTGAGCTCTGTCAGGCTCCCTTGGGTGCTTTTGGGCTCTTTCAAGCTTTGTTGGACTCTATCAGTCTCTGTCAGCTTCTGTCAGGATCTGTAAGGCTCTCTCAAGCTGTGTCAGGCCCTGTCATGCTCTGTAATGTGTTGCTGAGCTCTTTCAGGCTCTGTCACGCTTTGTCAACCTCTGTCAGGCCCTGTTGGGCTCTATCGTTTGCTATCAAGTGCTGTCAGGATTTGTCGAACCCTGTTGAGCTGTGTCAGTCTCTGTCAGGCCCTGGTGGGCTCTGTCAAGCTTTGTCGATCTCTGGTGGGCTCTGTCAGGCTGTGTCCAGCTCTCTCAGCCCCTATTGTGCTCTGTCAGGCCCTGTCAGGTTCTGTCAGGATCCTTTGGGCCTACCTGAAACTGAGAGAGTCTACCAGGGCATGATAGAGCCCAACAGATTAATACACAGAATCAAAGAATTGACTGGGTTGGAAAAGACCTCAGAGATCATCAAGTCCAACCCTTGGTCCAACTCCGGTCCATTTACTAGATTATGGCACTAAGTGCCATGTCCAATCTCAGTTTAAAAACCTCCAGAGATGGTGAGTCCACCATCTCTCTGGGTAGGCCATTGCAATGCCTGACCACTCTCTCTGGAAAGAATTTCTTTCTAATATCCAGCCTAAATTTCCCCTGACAGAGTTTAAGCCCATGCCCCCTTGTCCTATTGCTAACTGCCTGGGAGAAGAGACCAATCCCCACCTGGCTATAACTTCCCTTCAGGTAGTTATAGAGACTGATGAGGTCACCTCTAAGCCTCCTCTTCTCCAGACTAAACAACCCTAGCTCCCTCAGCCTCTCCCCATAGGTCTTGTGTTCAAGTCCCTCCCCAGTCTTGTTGCTCTTCTCTGGACCCGCTCCAGCACTTCAATGTCTTTCCTGAACTGAGGGGCCCAGAACTGAACACAATACTCCAGGTGTGGCCTCACCAATGCAGAGTACAGGGGAAGGATCACTTCCCTTGTCCTGCTGACCATGCTCTTTTTGATACAGGACAGGATATCATTGGCCTTCTTGGCCACCTGGGCACACTGTTGGTTCATGTTGAGCTTCCTGTCAATTAGTACCCCCAGGTCCCTTTCTGCCTGACTGCTCTCCAGCCACTCTGTGCTCAGTCTGTAGCGCTGCAGGGGGTTGTTGTGGCCAAAGTGCAGGACCCGGCACTTGGCCTCGTTGAATTTCATCCCATTGGAATCGGTCCATTTTTCCAGTCTATCCAGATCCCTTCCAGCAGGTCGACACTCCCTCCCAACTTGGTGTCATCAGCAAATTTGCTGATGATGGTCTCAATCCCTTCATCTAAATCATCAATAAAGCTGTTAAACAGGACTGGACCCAACACTGACCCCTGGGGAACACCACTAGTGACTGGCCGCCAGCTAGATGCAGCCCCATTCACCAGCACTGTCTGGGCCCAGCCCTCCAGCCAGTTCTTAACCCAGCAGAGAGTGCACTTGTCCAAGCCATGGGCTACCAGCTTTTGCAGGAGTATATTATGGGAGACAGTGTCAAAGACTTTGTTGAAGTCTAGATAGACCAGATCTACAGCTTTCCCCTCATCCACCAGGGGGTCACCTGATCGTAAAAGGAGATCAGGTTGGTCAGACAGGACATGCCCCTCCTAAACCCGTGCTGGCTGGGTCTGATCCCTTGTCCATCCTGAAGGTGCTGTGTGATTGCATTCAGGATGATCTGCTCCATAACCCTGCCAGGCACCGAGGTCAGGCTGACAGGCCTGTAGTTGCCAGGGTCAACTTTGCAGCCCTTTTTGTGGATTGGGGTAACATTCGCCAATTTCCAATTGTATGGGACCTCCTCAGTGAGCCAGGACTGTTGGAAGATGATGGAGAGCGGCTTGGCGAGCTCTTCTGTTAGCTCCCTCATCATCCTAGGATGGGTCCCGTCTGGTCCCATAGACTCGTGAGGATCCAGATGGCTCAGTAAGTCACAAAGCTTGACAGAGCTCAACAGAACCTGAGAACGCCTGACAGAGCCCAAAACAATCTTACAGCACCCAGCAAAGCCTGACAGAGCACAACAGGGCCTGACAGAGGCTGACAAAGCGCAACAGAGACTAAAAGAGCTCAACAAAGCATTACAGAGCTTGACAGGGCCTGACACATCTTGACAGAGCCTTACAGATCCCGACAGAACCTTACAAAGCCCGACAGGCCCCGACAAAGCTTGAAAGAGCCCAAAAGCACCAATGGCATCTGACAGAGGTCTACAATACTTAAGAGAGCCCAATAAAACTTAACAGAGCCCTACAAATCCTCTGTACAAGTCTTTCAGGCCATGACGGGCTCTATCTATCTATCTATGTCGGGTTCTCTGTGGCATTTTCGGGCTGTGATGTGCTCTATCGGGCTTAGTCGTCCTCTGTCTGATTCTGTGGGGCCTGTTCATGCTCTGTCGGGTTTTGTTGGGCTCTGCCAGGCCCTGTCAGGCATTGTTAGGCAGTGTTGGGCTTTGTTGGGCTTTTTTGAATTGCTGTCGGGCTTTCTTTGATTCTATCAGGTTTTGATGGCTTCTGTCAGGACCTGTGGGGCTCTGTAAGCTCCTTTTGGGCTCTGTAGGTCTCTGTCACAATCTGTCAAGCTCTGTTGGTCTTTGCCAGGCTCTGTCGGTCTCTGTAAGGCTCTGTAAATCCCTGTCAGGTTTTGTCAAGCTTTTTCATGCCCTGTCAGTCTCTGTGTGGTTTTGTCGAGATCTGTCCATCTCTCTCAGGCTCTGTTGAGCTTTTTTGGGCTCTTTCTGACCTACCAGACTTTTTCAGGTTCTGTAAAGCCCTGTCATGCTCTGTAAGGCCTTGTCAGACTCTGTTGCATTCTGTCGGGCTTTGTCAGGATTTTTTGATCCCTGTTGGGGTATTCTCGAGCTCTGTCAGGCTCCATTGGGTGCTTTTGGGCTCTTTCAAGCTTCGTTGGGCCCTGTCGGGCTCTGTCAGGTTCTCTCAGGATCTGTAAGGCTCTGTCAAGCTGTGTCAAGCCCTGTTGTGCACTGTAATGTTTTGTTGAGCTCTTTCAGGCTCTTACGCAGTTTGTCGGCCTCTGTAAGGCCCTGCTGGACTCTATAGTACGCTGTCAGGTGGTGTTGGGATTTGTCGGGACCTGTCGAGTTCTATTGGGCTCTGTCAGGCCCTCTTGGGCTCTGTCAGGCCCTGTCATGCTCTTGCAGGTCCTGTACGCGTTATCTGACTCTGTTGGTCCTTGTCAACATTTGTCAAGCGCTGTCGGGCTTCGTTGGCTCTGTCAATTCCTGTCAGGTTCTGTTGGGCTCTTTCAAGTGCTGTCAGACTCTGACAAACTTTGTTGAGATCTCTAAGGCTCCATCAAGATGTGTCAGGCCCTGTCAGGCTCTGTCATTCTTTGTTTAGCTCTTTTAGTCTCTGTTGCACTTTGTCATCTGCTCTCAGGTCCTGCTGGGCTTTATTGTTCGCTATCAGGTGCTGTCAGGATTTATCGAACCCTGTTGAGCTGTGTTGGGCTCTGTCAGCCCTGGTGGGCTCTGTTTAGCTTTCATAGAATCATAGAATGCTAGGGACTGGAAGGGACCTCTAAAGATCATCTAGTCCAATCCCCCTGCTGGAGCAGGAACACCTAAATGAGGCTACACAGGAACATGTCCAAGCGGGTTTTGAATGTCTCCAGAGTAGGAGACTCCACAACCCCCTGGGCAGCTTGTTCCAGTGCTCTGTTACCCTCACTGAGAAGTTTCTTCTCAAGTTTAAGTGGAACCTCTTACGTTCCAACTTAAAACCATTACCTCTTGTCCTACCATTGTTTGTCACCGAGAAGAGCCTGACTCCATCCTCGTGACACTCACCCTTTGTATATTTGTAAACATTAATAAGGTCACCCCTCAGTCTCCTCTTCTCCAAACTAAGGAGACCCAGCTCCCACAGTCTTTCCTCATAAGGGAGGTGCTCCACTCCCTTAATCATCTTGGTTGCCCTATGCTGGACTCTTTCCAGCAGTTCTCTGTCCTTCTTGAACTGAGAGGCCCAGAACTGGACACAATATTCCATATGTGGTCTCACCAGGGCAGAGTAGAGGGGAAGGAGAACCTCTCTTGACCTACTAACTACCCCCTTTCTAATACACCCCAGGATGCCATTGGCCTTCTTGGCCACAAGGGCACAGTGCTGGCTCATGGTCATCCTGCTGTCCACCAGGAACTCCAGGTCCCTTTCCCCTGCGCTGCTCTCTAATAGATCATTCCCCAACTTATACTGGAACCTCGGGTTGTTCCTACTAAGATGCAAGACTCTACACTTGCCCTTGTTATATTTCATTAATTTTTTCCCCTCCCAGCTCTCTAGCCTGTCCAGGTCATGCTGGATGGCAGCACAGCCTTCTGGTGTGTCAGCCACTCCTCCCAGCTTGGTGTCATCAGCAAACTTGCTGATAGTACACTCTAGTCCCTCATCCAAGTCATTGATGAATATATTGAACAGTACTGGCCCCAGTACAGACCCTTGAGGCACTCCACTAGATACAGACCTCCAACCGGACTCTGCTCCATTGACCACGACTCTCTGGCTTCTTCCCTTCATCCAGTTCGCAGTCCACCTCACTACCCGATTGTCCAGACCACACTTCCTCAGTTTAGCTATGAGAATGCTGTGGGAGACTGTGTCAAATGCTTTACTGAAGTCAAGGTAGACCACATCCACCGCCCTGCCATCATCTATCCACCTCGTTATATCTTCATAAAAGGCTATGAGGTTGGTCAAGCACGACTTCCCCTTGGTGAAGCCATGTTGACTGCCCCTAATAACCCTCTTATCCTTGACATGCCTTGAGATGGCACCAAGAATAAGTCATTCCATTATTTTCCCAGGGATGGAGGTGAGGCTGACCAGTCTATAATTATCCGGGTCTTCCTTCTTGCCCTTTTTGAAGACTGGAGTGACATTAGCTTTTCTCCAGTCCTCAGGCACCTCTCCCATCTCCCAAGACTTGGTAAAGATGATGGAGAGTGGTCCAGCAACGACGTCAGTCAGCTCCCTCAGCTCCTGTGGGTGCATCCCATCTGGGCCCATGCATTTGTGGATGTTCAGATTGCCTAATTGTTCCTTAACCCAGTCCTCATAGCTTTGTCGAGCTCTGTTGGGGTCTCTTGGCTTTCGTCAGGCTCTATCAGGGTCTTGCAGGCTCTTTCAGTCCCTGGCGGGCTCTATCAGGTTCTGTCTAAATCTGCCAGACCCTGTAGGGCTCTGTCGGGCTTTGTTGGGCCCTGTTGTGCTCTGTAATGCGCTCTCAGGTTCTGTCAGCATCTGTCGAGATTTCTTGGGCCCTGTCATGCTCTGTCAGGCCCTGTCGGGTTCTGTCAGACTCTGTCGGGATCTGTTGGGCTTTCTCAGGTTTTGTTGTGCTCTGTTATGCCATATCAGGCTTTGTTGGTCTTTTTTGGGGCATGTAGGGCACTGTCAAACTGTGTCATGCCCTGTCGGGCTCTATCATGCATTTTCAAGCTCTGTCCAGGTCTTTTAGGCCATGACGGGCTCTGTCAGACCCTATCAGGCTTTTTCAGACCCTGTCATACTGTTTTGAGCACTGTCACACTTCATCTGGATCTGTTGGGCCTTTTCGAGCTTTGTCGGGCACTGTCAATTTCTGCAAGGTTATGTTGGGCTCTTTCAACCTCTGTCTGGCCCTGTCGGGCTCTGTCAGGCCCTGGTGGGCTCTGTCAAGCTTTGTCGAGCTCTGTTGGGCTCTCTCGGGTTTTGTCGGGCTCTATGTGGCTCTTGTACACTCTGTCAGTTCCTGGCGGGCTCTGTGGGGTTCTATTGGGAATTGTCAGGCCTTGTTAAGCTCTGTTGGGCTTTGTTGGGACCTGTCGTGCTCTTTGAGTCCTTGTCGGTTTCTGACAGGATCTGTCGAGATCTGTTGGGCTTTTTCAGGCTTTATCGGGCTCCGTCAGGACATATTAGGCTTTGTTAGGCTTTTTTGGGCATTCTTGCCCTTATTCAGGCTTTGTGAGGCTCTTTCAGGATTTCTGGGGGTCTATCAGGCTCTTTCAGGCCATGTCTGGGTTTGTAGGGCTCTGTCATGTTTTGTCAGGCTCTGTTGGGTATTGTCAAGCTCTGTCAGGTTCCACTGGGTGCTTTTTGGCTCTTTCACTCTACAGTTAGGTGTCAGGTGCTGTTTGGATTTGTTGGGCCCTTTCGAGTTCTGTTGGGCTCTGTCGGGTTTTGTCGGGCCCTGTGAGACTGTTGTGCTCTGTCAGACCCTGTCATGTTCTGTCAGGATCTGTCATGTTTTATTGGGCTCTGTCGTGCTCTGACAAAACCCAAGAGAGGCCAACAGAGCTTGACAAAGCTAGACAGAGCCCACCACGGCATGACAGAGACTAAGAGAACCTGAGAAAGCCTGACAGAGCCCGACACAGTCTCACAGGGCCCGACAAAGCCCGACAGAGACCAACCTGGCCTGACAGAGCCCGACAGAACTCCACAGGGCCTGACAGAGAATGCCAGGGCCCAACAAAGCCTGAGAGAGCCTGACAGGACCTGACAGAGCACGACAGAAAACAACAGAGCCCGCCAAGAACTGACAGAGCCTGCAAGAACCTGATAGAGCACGACAAAACTTGACAGAGCCCATCAGGGCCTGACAGAGCATGACAGGGCCCACCAGAGCCCAACACAGCTCAATAGGGTTCGACAAATCCTGCCAGCACCTCAGTAGGGTTTGACAAATCCTACCAGCACCTGATAGCAAATGATAGAGCCCGGCAGGACATTACAGAGATTGACAAAGAGCGACAGAACCTGAAAGAGCTCAACAAAGCATTATAGAGGCTGAGAGGACCTGACACAGCTTGACAGAGCCTTTGAGATCTCGACAAAGCCTGACAGGGTCCAACAAAGCTTTAAAGAGTGCAACAGTGCCCGATAGAGTCTGACAGAGCTTGACAATACCCAACAGAGCCTGGCAAAACCCAACAGAGCCCTACAAATCCTGACAAGGCCTGAGAGAGCCTAATAGGTCCCAACAAAGCCCGACAAACCTGATAAAGCCTGACAGAGCCTGACAGAGCCTTGTAGGGAAGAAAGATCCCAAAAGAAGCTTGACAGACTACACAGAGCCTGGCAGAGCCTGAGAGAGATAGACAGATCTCGACAAAGCCAAACAGAGACTAACAAAGCCTAGAGAGAGCCTTACAAAACCTGACAGGGATCAACAGAGCCCTACAGAGCCCGACAGAGCCTGAGAAAGGTCAACAGAGCCTGACAGAACCCGACAGAGCCCTACAAATCCTGACAAATCCCAGCAGAGCCTGATAGATCGCGACGGAGACTGACAAAGCCCGACAGGGATCAAAAAAGCACAGCAAAGCCCAACACTGCCCAAAAACGCTTGATAGGGTCTGACAGAGCCCAACAAAACTGGACAGAGCCTGAGCAGGCCTCACAGAGTCAGACAGAAGCCAACAAAGCTTGATAGAGCCCATCGCAGCCCAAAAATGTCCTAGAAAACTCGACATAGATTCATAGAGCCCGTCACGGCCTAAAAGACCTGGAAAGAGTTTGACAAGGCCCGACAAACCCTGACAGGGTATGACACAGATTAACAGTGCCCTACATACCCGAAAATAGCCCGACATAGACTGATATGATCTGAGAGATCACGACAGAGCCTGACAAAGCCTGAGAAAGCCCAGCAGATCCCGACAGATCCTGACAGAACCTGACAGGGCCTCACAGAGTACGACAGAGCCCAACAGGGTTCAACAAATCCTGACAGCACCTGATAGCAAATGATAGAGCCCGGGAGGACCTGACAGAGGCTGACGAAGTGCAACAGAGACTAAAAGAGCTCAGCAAAGCATTACAGAGCCTGACAGGGCCTGATACAGATTGACAGAGCCTGACAGGGCCAGGCAGAGCTTGAAAGATCCAAACAGCCTGACAGGAATGCACAGAGTCCAACTAAGCCCAAGAGAGCCCAACAAAGCTCGACAAGGCCCCACAAAGCCAGATAAAGCCTGACAGAGCCCGAAAGAGCATGACAGGGCCTGAAAGAGCACACTAGGACCTGACAGAGCACAACAGGTCCTGACAGAGCCTATCAGAAACTGAGAGAGATCGCCACAGCATGACAGATCCTGACTGAGCCCGACAGGGCCTGACAGATCCTGGAAGAACCCGATAGAGCGCAACAGAGCTTGAAAAACCTTGACAGAGCCCACCAGGGCCTGACAGAGCACGACAGGGCCTGACAGAGCTTGAAAGAACCCGTCAGAACATAACAGGAATTGACAGAGCCCAAGTAAGCCTGACGGTGCCCGACAAAGCTCGACGGGGCCCGACAAATCCTGATGGCACCTGACAGTGAACTCTCAATTATAGCAGGGCCTGACAAGTCTGACAAAGCATGACAGAAACTGAAAGAGCTCAACAAAATATTACAGAGCACAACAGGGCCTGACACACCTTGACAGAGCCTGACAGGGCCTGACAGATTTTGAAAGAACTCAACAGAGCCCAAAAGAGCTCAACAAAGCTTGACAGAGTCCGCCAGGGCATGACAGAGCCTCACAGACTTAACAAAGCTTGACAGAGCCCAACAGAAACTGACAGAACCTGAGAAAGCCTGACAGAGCCTGCCACAGTCTCACAGGGCCCGACAAAGCCTGACAGAGCCGAACATGGCCTGACATAGCCCAACAGAACTCGACAGGGCCCAACAAATCCCCACAGCACCTGACAGCAAACTATAGAGTCCAGCAGTGCCTGACAGAGGTGGACAAAGCGCGATAGAGCCTGAAAGAGCTCAACAAAGCATTACAGAGCCCTACAGAGCTTGAAAAAGCTTGAAAGAGACCAACAGTACCCAATGTAGCCTGAAAGACATCGAAAATACTCAATGGACCTTGACAAAACCTGACACATCCAGACAAAGCCTGAATAAGGGAAAAAAAGCATGAAAAAGCCTGACAAAGACTGACAGAGCCTGACAAGGCCTGACAAGGCTTTACAGAACCTGAAATAGCCTGGTAGGACAGAAAGAGCTTAAAAAAGCTCGACAGAGACCGACAGCGCCTGACAGAGCTTGTGACAGACCGACAGACTTCAGCAAAGCCACACAGAGACTGACAGGGCCTGAAAGAGTCCGAGAAAACTCAACAGAGCCCTGCAAATCCTGACATGGCCTGACAGAGCCTGATCGAACCCCAGAAAGCCCAGTATAGCCTGAGCGAACCTGATAGAGCCCAACAATATCTGACAAAGCCCGAAAGAGGTCGACAAAGCTTGACAGAGACCACCAGGCCTTGACAGAGCACGACAGGGCCTTCCAGAGCCCAACACAGTTCAAGAGGGTTTGCCAAATCCTAACAGACCCTGATGGTGAACGATAGAGCCCGGCAGGACCTGACAGGCTGACAATGTGTGACAGAGACTAAAAGAGCTCAACAAAGCATTACAGAGCCTGATAAGGCCTGATACAGCTTGACAGAGCCTTACAAATCTCGACAGAGCCTGACAGGGCCAGAGCGAGCTTGAAAGAGCCCAACAGAATCTGAAAGAAATTGACAGAGTCCAACTAAGCCTGATAGTGCTCGACAAAGCTTGAGAAGGACCAACAGAGCCAGATAAAGCACAACAGAGCCCGAAATAGCATGACAGGGCCTGAAAGAGCCTGATAAAGCCTGACAGAGCACAACAGGGCCTAACAGAGCCTACCAGAAACTGAGAGAGCCTGCCAGGTTATGACAGAGCCTGACAGACTTCGACTAAGCTTGACAGAGCCCAGCAGTACCTGAGAAAGCATGACACAGCATGACAGAGTCTCACAGGGCCTAACAGCACCTGACAGAACTCGACAGGGCCCAACAAATCCCGACAGCACTTGGCAGTGAACTATAGAGTCCAACCGTGTTACAGGGAATTAACAGTTATCTAATTAAGACTTAAAGAACTAACACTTAAAGACTTAAAGAGCTAACAGCCTTCTCAGGGATGGGTTATGAATATGTATAGGTGTTGTTCCTAAAACTTTCATGAATATGTAACACTTTACTGCATTTAACCAAGCTCACAACTACTTCAAATTTACACACATATTAGGTGAAATGATTCCCCGTGTGTCCGGCACTGTAAATAAGTAAATACATACCTTCCTTACAATCTCAAGGATTGTAAAGTCATTTCCGAACCTCATTTTGGTGAACCAGGCAGGAGGGTGTTCTGGTTGGCTATGTGAATAGGTGAGAACGGCCAGCTTTGGCGTGCCCCAAAGTTGTTTTTTTTTTCGGAAAGATCTCCATTTGCTTTGTTCATTGCAGGAGCAGACAAAAGACCTCCAACAAAAACAACGGATAAAGTATGTTGTAATAAACTTCCATTTAATTGCATTTGGCGGGGAGCCAGTAAGCCGTGGAGAGATGTCTCACGAGTTTCTGCAGTCTCTTTGTGGGCAGCAGCTAGCAATCTTGAGAGCAGATCGAGCAACTCTGAGATTTCTGTGTCTCAATTTCGATGGCCAGGATGGACTTTTGGTAATGACTAATCTTAGCAAGAGTGAAGGGTAATGCAGAAATCTCTCTTTTGCAGCTGCTGGAAAAGGTAAAAGTCAGTGAAAAAGGAATAATTGGTCTACAACTGCGTGGTATTTTTGTAAGTGCCTGACATACCATGCATTCCATTCCAAATCATTAAGTAACTCGTAAATCATAAAACCAACCAGCCGTGTCTCTGTGAACTGTCTGAGTGTGTGCTAATTACAGTAATTACTGTTTATGGTGGTATGCTTTAGCCTGTGATCTGTATAAAGCAGAAGATGAGCTTAAAACACCTTGATTTAAGTCACGTGGCATGAGTTAAATTACAGTGTGCGCGGTGTAAGAAAGTATATGCAGATATGTTTTTCACCCTCCAAAATCAGGGACATAACAAAAAAATGGGAACCTGTTCCATTAGAATACTGAAGTACCATCTTGCTCTCCTTAGGATGCATCCTTACACATTAGAGTAACTTAGTGGGGAATCCTGATAAAAGAAAGTTTGAAACAATATTGTACTCACTTTGAGGCACAGAATGACCTTACAGCCCTTGAGGTAAATAAGGAAGGTATGTATTTATTTACGACGCCGGACACGCAGGGAATCATTTCACCTAATACGTGTGTAAAATTACAGTAGCTGTGAACTTGGTTAAATGCAGTAAAGTGTTACATATTCATTAAAGTTTTAGGAACGCCTATACATATTCATAACCTTTCTACGAGAAGGCGGTTCTTATTACAATTACTTCCGGGAGACCATTTCCATAGTCTCCACCTCCGGCTCCTCCTGGTTGCAGCTGCGCAGTTGTTACCAATCAGGACACATAACCACGGACGTAGTTATATGCGGTGCTTTATTTCAGCGCTGGGAAACCAGGGGTTTGCACCCAAAGCTGGCTTCGAACAGGTGATTCAGACTACACCTTATTATACAAGTTAGTCACATACATATTCATTACAACCCCTGACAACCATTAGCATATTCCACACCTATTCTGACACAAACTTCCTATCTAAAAGATGCTATGTTTACCAGTTATTTTCTAAGGTACCAACTTTAAAAGAATATATCGTAAATCTCTGTCCACCTTAAGAATTAGGCTCGGTTACAGTTACCTGCCTTATAAGAATATACCATAAATCTATGTCAACTTTAAGAATAGAGTTTGGTTACTGAATACAAGAATTCCATGGTTACAAGGTTGGTTGCTATCTTAATGTTAATCCAACTGTAACAGATCCAGCGATATCCAGGGTAGAGCTAGCGAAGGCCCATCCTGACCTGTTCCAAAAGGGAACATGGAAGGAAACATCTTGTAAAGTTGATTCTCCTGTTCCATAAAGGAACATGGAAGGAAACATCTTGTAAAGTTGATTCTGTTACTAACATCTCCCCCCTTTGAAAATGCTTTTCTTTAGACAATGCATTTTCACTTCAATCAACTTCTTCAATTATTGATTTGATTGGTGATTTGGCAAATGTGACAGTTCATAAGCTGGAGGGCTAGCTGGAGGACTGTCAAATATAGGATTAACATAATTCCTACTCAGGACACTGAAAATGCAATTATTCTTAGCATTTGTTTGACTAATCACACGTTTAATACCTACATGTAATAAACAAAGAAGTATAATCACAATTGTAAGTACAACTACACTTTCTAATAGTGAATGTACCCATCCTCCCAAATTTAAACCAAATGAATCCAACAGAGCTCCTATCCAGCTCTGTTCTGCATCCTGCTTTTCCTTTTGCAGCTCCATCTCTGTTTGGGTGAGTTGAGAAATGTCCTTCTCGACCTCCGAAGTTACGTTTGGAATATGGATGCAGCAATGATCCATTCTGTCTTTCAAATATCCACAGACACCATTTTCTTTCAACAACATTATGTCGAGTGCCATTTTATTATGTAAGGTCATTTTGGTCGTAGCCTGTAATTGTATATTAAGTTCCCGAAAACCTTTCTTAGTTATTCTAGCCAATCGATCCATTTGCCCGATCAATTTATCAATCATTTCCCTGTTTCTGTATGCCGCAATTGGTGCAAAGAAAGATTCTAGTGCCCAACCGAATTTAACACTGCTTGATGGTTCATGCCACACATCGTCTTCATCTATTTCTCATTTGTGCCTAACATGTAGAAGTTCTTGCCCATTTTTCAAGGGAGACTTTTTCCAAATAGGACATAGGGTTGGCAGTCCCAAAGTAATTTCCCTTACTGGTCCTGCTATTGGTAAATGTGTTGTCCAGGTCCCATCACTTAAGGCCCAAACCAGATGTCCCACACTACCTATAACGCCTCTACAATCAATTCTATTTCCATCAATACCTATCTTGATTCCTTCCTTTAGATCCAATTGTTTCTGACAAATGCAACCTGCAATTACCGCAACTTTAACGATGGATATTGGTATCTCTTTCATATCTGTCTGGCAAGTTATTACTCGTGAACAATTCCACCATGGTACTGTTGTTCCTCCTGTTACATTGGACCACCGTACACACCATGGAAATGCTTCACTATATTGGTATTGTTGTACAATACTCAATGTCCACATGTTACTCCATGATTCAGTTATATTTTTGTTATCCTGATCTTTGCATTCCCAGTAAGTCTGTTCAACCATTTGGTTTACTACTTTGGTGGTCCATGTGTCATAATAACACCAACCTATATTTTTGAATGGTCTGGTCATTCCTATTTTAACCCATTTCACCTCAGGTAATTTTAAACAATCCTCCTTTGGCCCTGGTGTTTTCCATTTTCCTTGTTCTTTTACCCTTTGTTCTGTTGGGATGACTTCTTTTCTAGTGCGGGATTCACATGCTATTTTACCAGTTCTGTTTATTTCTGGTAAGGTGGTAGATATTATTCCCCACTGTATTGGGTCTTCGGCCGATTTTGGAATTGGAAGGCAAGCAGTGATGCTACTGGTATTCTGAGTCAGTGCGAAATCTCGAATTAATCCTATCATAAGATTCTCTGCCTGATACCACCTGTGGTATCTGGGTACTTTCGTTATTATCTACTGCTCTTCGTGGTCTAATTTGCAATTCCATTTGAATAGTCCCATTTTCCCACTGTTTATCAGAGGCCTTGTGGAATAGAGTGGCACTTCCCTCTCCAGTTTTCAAAAGTACAAACACTCTAACCAAAATCACAATTTGGTAATGCAAACCAGACATTACTGCGATATAATCTTGAGCGAGGTAGGACCCACTATCTGCGATTTCCAGAGTCTTGGGACTCTTTTCACTCGGGTATAGTGTATCCAGGAGTCTACTCCAGCAACTTTGACTGTGGTGAATGTAGTTAGGAGTACTTGATAGGGTCCGTCCCAACGCTCTTTTAAGGGTTCTTCATTCCAAGTTCTTAGATACACCGTGTCTCCAGGCTCTATATCATGTACTGGATTCTCGAGCGCTAGTGGGCGATTCCACACTAGTGCGGATCTGAGTCGATTCAATGTCCTGCCAAGAGACAACACATAATTGTACAAGTCCTGATTTCCTTTCACATGTACCTCTGGGTTTGGGTTTGGTGCTTCATATGGTTTGCCATACAAAATCTCGTATGGACTTACTGACATTCCACTCCTAGGTTTAATCCTAATATGCAACAATGCTATTGGCAAGGCCTGAGGCCATTGAATTTTTGCGTCCTGACAGATCTTGCTAAGTTGCCTTTTTAGGGTTTGATTCATTTTCTCCACTTGTCCACTAGACTGGGGTCTCCATGGGGTATGTAACTCCCACTTAATTCCCAAACATCTGCTGATTTCTTTTACCAATTGTGCAACAAAGTGTGGTCCCCTATCGGAGGATATCCCCAGTGGTACCCCAAATCTAGGGATTATTTCCTTTAGTAACTATTTTACAGTTTCTTTCGCCTGGTTGGTGCGACAAGGGAAAGCTTCCGGCCATCCTGAAAAGGTATCTACCCCAACTAGTATATACCTGAATCCTCGGGTTCTGGGGAGTTCCGCATAGTCTCTTTGCCAATAATCCCCAGGTTGTATGCCTGTCTTTATTTTCCCCATTTCTGTTTTTCTTTTTACTAAAGGATTATTTTTCAAGCAAATTTCACACTTAGCTGTGATAGAATTTGCCATTGTTAACATCTGGACCGAGATAATGTTTTCTTAAATAAGTTACCAATACTTCTGCACCCCAGTGACACTTCTGGTGTTCCGTCTGAAGTATTCCTCTCATAATAGTGGTTGGTACCACAACTTGTCCATTGGTGGTTACATACCACCCAGAATTATTCTTACTGGTTCTTACTAGACTTGCCAATTTTTCATCTTCTGTAGACTATTTAGGTGGTTCTGAAGGTAATAAATCAATTGCTCTTACCTTCTGGGAGATAAGACCCATCATTGTCCTCACTTGCCGTGCTACTGACCGAGTTGTTTGATCAGCAAGCCAATTTCCCTCTATGATTTTCGATGTTCCACTTTGATGAGCTTTACAGTGCATTACAACAACTTGCGATGGTTTTTGAACGGCATTAATCAGATTCAGTATTTCCTCCTGGTACTTAATGTTTGTTCCTTGTGAAGAGAGCAGTCCCCGCTCTTTCCAAAGGGCTCCATGCACATGAACAACTCCAAAAGCATATTTTGAGTCAGTCCATATGTTAACTTTCTTGTTTTCGCTGAGTTCCAATGCCCTAGTTAAGGCGATTAATTCCGCTTTTTGTGCTGAGGTGTTTGGCGGTAAGGGTTTAGCCTCAATTACTGTCTTGGCAGTACTAATCACATATCCTGCATACCGCATTCCGTTCTCCACAAAGCTACTGCCATCAGTAAAGAGTTCCCAGTCAGTTTCTGCCAGCGGAGCGTCTTTCAAATCAGGGCGACTTGCGTGGGTGTATTCGATGACTTCCATGCAATCATGTTCCAGGTCTCCTTCTTCAGTACCTGCATCCAAAAACTCAGCAGGATTCATTAGGTTAGTAGTTTTTAGAACAACATCATCTTGTTCTGTCAGAATTACCTGGTATTTCATCATTCTGCTTGGGGAAAGCCAATGACCCCCCTTTTGTTCCAGTACTGTTGTCACCATATGGGATACAAACACTTCTATCCTTTTTCCCGTAGTTAATTTTCGGACCTCCTGGATCAGTATTACTGTAGCAGCTACCGCCCGTAAGCACGCCGGCCACCCAGTACTTACCGGATCTAGCTGTTTAGAAAAATAGCCAACAGGTCTTTTCCAGGATCCCAGTTGTTGGGTTAATACCCCCAAGGCAAGTCTTTGTCGCTCGTGTACAAACAACTGGAAATCTTTGCTCAAGTCCAGCAGGCCCAAGGTAGGCGCCTGCATCAAAGCCTGTTTTAGCTTTTGGAAGGCTTCACGTTGTGGTTTTCCCCACATGAACGTCTTATTCCCTTGTGCTTCGTATAAAGGTTTGGCAATCAACCCATAGTCCATAATACAAAGTCTGCACCATCCTGTCATTCCTAAAAAGGATCTTAATTCATGTAAGTTTCGTGGTTCTGAAATAGCACAGATAGCATGCACACGGTTTGTACCTAATTTCCGCTGTCCTTGAGAAAGCTCGCATCCTAAATAAATCACAGTCTTGGATGCAATTTGAGCTTTACTTTTCGATACTTTGTACCCATTCATTCCCAATTGGTTCAGTATTTCAATCGTTACCTGGATGCAGAGTTCTCGTGTCTCAGTCGCGATCAAAATGTCGTCTACGTATTGTAGTAACAGGTACCATTGTCGAGGGATCACGATGTGGCCTTTCGTAGTCCATTCCTCGAGTTCTTTGGCCAACTGATTTCCAAAAATAGTTGGGCTATTTTTGAATCCTTGCGGAAGACGTGTCCAGGTTAACTGAGTTTTCCTTCCATTGTATGGATTTTCCCATTCAAAGGCAAATAGCTTTTTGCTTTCCAGGTCGAGGGGTATGCAGAAGAAGGCATCTTTTAAATCAAGTACAGTAAGCCATTTATATTTCTCCTTCACAAATGTTAACAAGGTGTATGGATTTGCAACTACCGGATAAATGTCCTTAGTGATCTGGTTTACAGCCCGCAAATCTTGGACTAATTGGTAATTACCATCGGACTTCTTTACTGGAAAAATTGGAGTATTATATTCTGTTTCACATTCCTCTAGAATTCCATATCTCAAGAATTTTCAATTAGAGGAACTATTCCTAACCTAGCTTCTAATTTCAGTGGGTACTGTCTCAACTGTACAGGCCTGGCATCTTCCTTTAATTCCACTTTTACAAGCTGGGCTGTTTTCAATTTCCCAGGTATGTCAGTCGCCCATACCGTGTGGATCACAGCCTCCTCCACAGCTTGTGGTATTTCCACTACCGGGTTTTCTCTTAATAACAGAATTTGTCCCACCTTAGATTCTGGAATTTTCATTACCAGGTTTCCATTCTCAAATGTTATTACAGCATCCAATTTGGTCAATAAATCCCGTCCTAAAAGGGAAACTGGACAATCTGGAACATATAAGAACTCATGGGTTAATTCCTTTTCTCCAAAACGCAGATCTAAGGGTTGCAGGAATGGCCGTACTTCTTCCTTCCCTGTGGCACCAACAATCGTTGTCGTTTTATGACCTATTGTTCCCTGTAAAGAATTTAGCACAGAATAAGTAGCCCCTGTATCCACTAAAAATCTCACATCCTGGTCCCCCACTTGTATTGTCACAAGGGGTTCCTTATTCTGGGTATCGGTTCTTGTGCTGCCATATAGTCAACTGTTATTATTATATTCCCCCAACACCATAGTTTGTATTGCATTCCCTGCTGCACTTGGTACCTGACTCGTGGAGCCCGGACGGTTCGGGCATTCATTTTTCCAGTGTCCTTCCTCCTTACAATAAGCACATTGATTTATACCAAGCTTTACAACAGGTCTTAAAGGAGTTCCCCGAACATTCCGAAAACCGCGCCCTCGGCCGCCTGTAGTTCCTCTGCCACGGACTTCCATTCCTATTCCCCTGCCTTGTCCTTGGACCAGGGCCAACAAGTCTTGCTGAGAACGCCTCGACTGTTCCTTTTCTCTATTATTATAAACTTTCCAGGCTGTTTCTAACATGACATCCAGATCTCGTAATTGTGCCCCCTCCAGTTTCTGTAATTTCTTCCGAATATCATCCTGAGACTGCCCCAAAAAGATTAAAGCCAACTGAACCCTTGCTTGTTCTGTTTCAATATCTAAATCCATATATCTCTTTGCAGTTTTCTTTAATCTTTCTAAAAAGGCTGAAGGGGATTCATTCTTTTCCTGCCTAACATTATACAATTTTGACCAATTCATTTGTTTTGGCATAGCAGTCTGAACACCGATCAATAACCAGTCCTGATACCTCCGGAGGCTAAGCTGACCACCTCCAGTATTATAATCCCATCTGGGATCCTCCTTTGGAAAATTTTCATCAACATTGCCACCCACTATTCCATTCTGAATATCCTCCCTTGCTTTATCTCTTGCTACCCGTATAACCATATCCTTTTCTGTAGAATCCATTAATGTGTCAAGAATCACTTGTAAATCATCCCAATCAGGATTCTGCATTTTAATTATCATTTTAATTATCCTTGCAACCTTGTCCGGGTTTTCCCGGTAAGGACCGGCTGATTGTTTCCAGATCATTAAATCTCCTGGCGAAAACGGGATTTTTACATAAACCGTCTCTCCCCCCACTCCTACCGCTTGTCTCAGGGGTGCTATTACATTTGGCAGTCCACCCCCCTTTTGGGCTTCCTTTTCTCTGTGCCTAGTCCTGTGGGATATTGGTGTAGTTGTTACTCCTTTTACACCGGTTGCTGCCCCCTCATCCCCACTGGAATTGATATCACTTTCAGTGAGACGCACAGGTGCCGAGGGTTTAAGGGGTTTAGGTGCAGAGGGTTCAGTTTCTGGAGGGGCAACATCAAGACACGGCAAATCTAATTTTAAGGCATTACCGCAGCTGTTTTCTATTGCCAAACACGTCATGTATTTCTTTTCTGCCGTACAACCCATACATTTATCATTAGTACCGCCCCTCCATACTAATATTAACCCACATTCCTTCCTCCAGTCCTGTTTTTGTACAAGATAGAAAAAGAGATCCACGTACTGTACCTCATCCCATTTACCTTCCCTTTGACAAAACCTCATTAATTCATTAATAGTTCCAGGTTCTAAAGTACCCTCCGGCGGCCACCGTATTTCATTAGGCAAGTCATATTCAGGCCAGCAGTGAGTACAATATTCAGTTAACTTCTTTTTACTCATTGATTGTCCAAATCCAGCCTCCTTCCAATGTTTCAACAAACAGTCTAATGGTGACATCTTTGTATCGCTCATATCAACACAAAAGGGTAACACACAGGCGATTAACACAGAAGGATAACACACAGATAACTTTACCAGAACAACAGTAAAGACGGATCAAATCACCAGTTTCAACAGCAAATACAGATCAAATTACCAAGGCTACAGACCAGGTGCTGAACAACATAGATAACCAGACCAGGTGCACGCAAATAACCAGACCAGACCAGGTGCCGAGCCTGTGGCTTAAATAACCAAACCAGATGCCAAACCTGCAGAGGTTTCCCTCTAACGGACGGCTGCCTAGGCAATACCTCAGGAGCTCCCTGCCCAACTGAGCATGGCTTTCGCTGTGTCTGATCGACAGGCTACCAGATGTCTGACCAGCAGGCTACCAGACCAGAACCAGACCAGATGGGTACCCAATAATCCATGTAAAGCAACAGATAAAGCACCTTCTTACCAATCAGAGGTCCATCGTGAGCAGCGGAGAGCTGGTCGCGTCCGATGCACTCCCCAAGAATACCTCGGTGCTAGCTGGAGCAGGATCGAGACACGATCTGTCTCAGCAATGCCCGCGAGGTCCCATCTGGGTCACCAAAATGTTAGCAATCAGGACACATAACCACGGACGTAGTTATATGCGGTGCTTTATTTCAGCGCTGGGAAACCAGGGGTTCGCACCCAAAGCTGGCTTCGAACAGGTGATTCAGACTACACCTTATTATACAAGTTAGTCACATACATATTCATTACAACCCCTGACAACCATTAGCATATTCCACACCTATTCTAACACAAACTTCCTATCTAAAAGATGCTATGTTTACCAGTTATTTTCTAAGGTACCAACTTTAAAAGAATATATCGTAAATCTCTGTCCACCTTAAGAATAAGGCTCGGTTACAGTTACCTGCCTTATAAGAATATACCATAAATCTATGTCAACTTTAAGAATAGAGTTTGGTTACTGAATACAAGAATTCCATGGTTACAAGGTTGGTTGCTATCTTAATGTTAATCCAACTGTAACAGATCCAGCGATATCCAGGGTAGAGCTAGTGAAGACCCATCCTGACCTGTTCCATAAGGGAACATGGAAGGAAACATCTTGTAAAGTTGATTCTGTTACTAACACAGTGATTGTGAACCTGGGTCCTCTTCTCTGTACATGGTCACCTTTAATCCAGTGTGATGAGATGGTTAGGTCTCAGACTGCTGAGTTGGTTAAAACTGGCATATCTCCTGTCCTGTGCCCAAGTTTCTGTTATCTAGTTCACCCAGGGATGCACCAAAGAATTATTACCTTTGCAATTATTATTATCTTTATTATCTTTATTATCTTTAAATCTTTAAGTGTTAGTTCTTTAAGTGTTCATTAGTTAATTGTTAAATCCCTGTGTCATTCCCCTGTGGGAAACTACAGCAGGTCTGTGGAATCCTTCACAGAGAGTATGGGAATAGAGATCAGCCTTGAAGATATTAAGGTTTAGCCTTGAGAATGATGGGACTAAAGGAGTATCCAGAGATATTTAGTTGTACCCATGAGAGAGAAGGGATATACCCTGAGAGAGAAGGGATGTACCCGTGAGAGAAAGGGAGTAGAAGAGTAACATGGATGATAGCAAAATTAGCCAATGGGATGTTACTGCTGTACCTTGTAACCAATAGTGAAGAGACACATGAATTGGTAGAAATGTATAAAAATGCACTTGTAGCAAGAAATGGCATCTACTACTTTCATCCTGGAAGAACTTGGTCTATGTCATTTGTCCATCTCAGCCATGACATTCCCCCTGTGGGGGACTACGGTGGGTCCGTGGATTCCCTGACCGAGGGCATGGGAACAGACATTAGCCTTGAAGATATGAAGGCCTACCTGTGAGAAAGATGGGAGTAAAGGAGTATCCAGAGAAGCTAAGGATGTACTCGTGATAGAGAAGGGAGTAGAAGAGTAACATTGATGATAGCAAAAGTAGCCAATGGGATGTTACTGCTGTAACTTGTAACGAATAGTGAAGAGACACATGAATTGGTAAAACTGTATAAAAATGCACTTGTGACAATAAATGGCATCTACTACTTTCATCCTGGAAGAACTTGGTCTGTGTCATTTGTCCGTCTCATCCACGACATCCCCCCTTTTCTAAGAGGTTAGCAAATTCTTTTACTAAGGTGATGATTCTTTATGTTTTTCCAATGCCGAGATCACTTTCTGATGTGCCTTGATATGCGTGATTGCCACCTTCTTAGGAAGTTCAGCTGCCAATATTTCTTCTGCATTTTTGATATGTTTGCCTTGAGAGTTCAAGAGTCCATTTTCCTTCCAAATAGTTCTGTGTGCAAGCACGATCCTGAAAGCATACTTAGAGTCCGTATAAAAGTCCACAGCTAGTTCCAGAGCACAAGTAAGGGCGATTATTACTGCCTTTTGTGCTGAGATACTTTTAGGCAGAGGTCCAGATTCCATTACTTCATGGCTACTAATTATAGCATAACCAGCATGCCTTTCACCGTTCAGGATATTGCTACTTTCATCCATAAAGCAGTTCTCAGTGTTCTCCATAGGATTGTCCTTTAGATCTTGTTGGCTGGAGTATTTTTCTTCATTGTTTTCCAGGCAATTATGATGAACTGGTTTTCCAATGTGACCACTGAGGAAAGAAGTCGGATTGACAATGTTAGTGACCATGATTTAGCCTGATATTTGAGAAATCTTTGTGGGGAAAGCCAATGTCCCCCTTTTCACCTAGAACTGTAGACACTGTATGGGATACTAGCACAGTCATTTTCTGTCCCATGGTATATTTCCGGGCCTCCTGTATGTTCAGTACCACTGCTGTAACTGCCTGTAGGAATCCAGGCCACCCTTTTGCTTTTGCGTCTAATTGTTTGAAGAAATAGGCTGCTGCTCATCGGTATGGGCCAAGATTCTGTGCCAGTATACCAAAGGCTATTCCCTGCTTCTCATGAGAGAATAGAAAAAATGGTTTACTCACATCTGGGAGTCCTAAAGCAGGCGCTGTCATCAAAGCCTTACCAAGTTCTTCAAAGGCTTGTGTAGCTCCTTTATTCCATTGCAGGTGTTCCTGATCTGTGGCTGCTAGTACAAACAATGGCTTGACAAGCAATCCATAATCATAAATCCACAACCGGCACCACCCTGTCATGCCCAAAAAGGGTCCGTCATTCTTTTTCAGTTTGAGGCTTCGGAGTTTGGCATATAGGCTCCTCTCGAGCCTGTCCCAGGGTCCTTTGCCCTGCACTAATTTCATAGTCCAAATAAGTTACTTGTTGCTGCATCATCTGGGCTTTCTTCTGTGATACCCAATATCCTTGGAGCCACAAAAAGTTCAGTAGACTTACAGTTCAGGTTATGCACGTCTTATTTGTTCGGGTAGCGATCAAAATGTTATCCCCATATTGTAGCATCTGTCCTTCATCAGATGGGGCTTCCCAAGATTCAAGATCTTTAGCAAGCTGATTTCCAAATATTGTCAGACTGTTCTTAAATCCTTGTGGCAACAAAATCCATGTGAGCTGGGTTTTACATAAATATTATCTGGCTGACTTCATGGAGAGAGAGTCAAAAAGGTATCTTTTAAATCTAAAACTGTAATCCAAATCAAATTAGAGTTAATACAGTCAGTAAGTTGTATGGGTTTACTACCACCGGGCAGAGGTCCTCTGTTATTCTGTTTATAACCCAATTTGTACGAATTTCTCTATTACCAGCTGTGGAGGGGTTTGGTTATATGGAGATATGTTGTTGAATTAGTCAGGCCCAAAGGAATCTCAAGGCCACTTGGAGAAATTGAGAACAGAATCTTCTGTGAGAAAGAGGGGCGTTTCTTCATTAACAGGGCCTCAGCATGGCGTCAGTCATCGGATCTATCATCGGTGGGGCTCCAGCATGTGGACTGCCTGTGATACTTATTTAACGAATCCATGCTTGGAGCGTGGATGCGTGATTAGAGAATAGTTGCGTATATAAGGAGGTTTGTTTCTGTAATAAATGGCTTTGTGTGATTCACATTGAATTGGAATGCTGAGTCCTTTATTGCTCCAACAACCGACTGAATTAGGGATCAGAGTTCAACAACTTAAATACTTTCCCGGTCTCAAAATTATTAGATAATAATAAAAGCAAATTAACTTAAAGTGCTGTATCAAATCCTATTTTCCAAGTTCTGTGGAACAACATTTAATTGCCACTCATTGATATAAACCCACATTCAAACCACAAGTTGATACAGGGAATTGACAATTAACTAATTAAAACGCAAAGAACTAACCCTTTAACCCACATCACTATTGTCTAGCCTTGCTTAACTCTGTGTAACTTACTGTACAAAAAACAGGACTTCACTGACGCCTTCACTGCATTTAAACAAGCTCACAGCTCCTGGAAATTTACACACGTATTAGGTGAAATGATTCCCTGTGTCTCCAGCGCCGTAAATAAATATGTAAATACATACCTTCCTAACAATTCAAGGGTTTTAAGGTCATTTCCGTGCCTCAGTAGGGTCTGATGGAAGCCAACAAAACGCAACAGAGCCTGAAAAAGCTGAACAAAGCATTACAGAGCACAACAGGGCCTGAGAAAGCTTGACAGCGCCTTACAGATTCCGACAGAACCTGACAAACCCCGACCGGGTCAAACAATTCTTGAAAGAGCCCAGAAGTGCCCAATGGAGCCTGACACAGCTCGACAAAACCCAACATAGCATGAAAAAACCCAACTGAGCCCTACAACTCCTGACAGACCCTGACAGGGATCAAAAAATCCTGACAAAGCTTGGCAGAACCTGGAAAATCCTGGTAGGGCAGAAAGAGCACAAAGGAGCTTGACAGAGCCTGACAGAGGCTGACAGGGCATGACACAGATTGATAGTGCACTACATGTTCCAAAAAAGCCCAACAAACCTGATATGGCCCGACAGACCACAACAGAGCCCGAGAAAGCCCAACAGATCCCGGCAGATCCTGAGAGAACCTGACAGGACCTGATAGAGCATGACAGGGCCCAACAAAGACCAACAGAGGTTGACAGGGCCTGACAGATCCTGACAGAACCTGACAGAGACTGCCAGGAACTGAAAGAGATTGATAGGGCCTGACAGAGCATGTCAGGGCCTAACAGAGCCTACCAGAAACTGAGAGAGCCCGCAAGGGCATGACAGAACCTGACAGACTTCGACAAAGCTTGACAGAGCCCAACAGCACCTGAGAAAGCCTGACAGAGCCCGACACAGTCTCACAGGGCCCAAAAAAAGCCCGACAGAACCCAACAGGGCCTGACAGAGCCCAACAGAACTCGACAGGGCCAGACAAATCCCAACAGCACCTTACAGCAAACTATAGTGTCCAGTAGGGCCTGACAGAGACTGACAAAATGGAACAGAGCCTGAATGAGCTCAACAAAGCATTACAGAGCACGACAGGGCCTGACACAGCTTGACAGAGCCTTACAGATCCCGACAGATCCCCACAGAGACAGACAGAAGCCGACAAAGCCCGATATTGCCCATCACAGCCCGAAAATGCTCTAGAGAGCCCGACTTAGATAGACAGAGCCAGTAACGATCTAAGAGACCTAGGCAAGGCTTGACAAGGCCCTACAGAGCCTGACAGGGCAAGAAACAGATTGACAGTGCCCTATATGCCCCAAAAAAGCACGATAAACCTTGATATGACCCAACAGACCACGATAGAGACCGAAAAAGCCTTATAAAGCCCGACAGAACCTGACAGAGCCTGACAAGGCCTGACAGAGCATGACAGGGCTTTACAGAGCCTGACAAAGCCTGGTAGGGCAGAAAGAGCCCAAAGGAGCTTGACAGAGACCGACAGCACCTCACAGAGCCTGAGACAAACCAACAGATCTCAACAAAACCTCACAGAGACCGACAGGGCCTGAAAGAGCCTGACAAAACCTGACAAAGACTGACAGAGCCCTACAGACCCTGACAGAGCCTGACAAAGTCCAACAGAGCCCGACAAAAGTCAACAGAGTCCTACAAATCCTGACATTGCCTGACAGACCCTGATCAAACCCGAGAAAGCCTAGCAGAGCCTGATAGAGCCTGACAAAACCTGACAGAGCCCAAGAGAGCTCCATAAAGCTTGACAGAGCCCACCAGGCCTTGACACAGCATGATAGGGCCTGCCAGAGCCCAACACAGCTCAACAGGGTTCGACAAATCCTCTTAGCACCTGATAGTGAACTATAGAGCCCAGCAAGACATGACAGAGGCTGACAAAGTGCGACACGAACTAGAAGAGCTGAAGAAAGCATTACAGAGTGTGACAGGGCCTGAAACAGCTTGACAGAGCCTTACAGATCGCGACAGAGCCCAACAGGGCTAAACAGAACTTAAAAGAGCCAGACAGAGCCTAGCACATCTTGACAGAACCTTACAGATTGCGACAGAACCTGACAGAGCCCGAGAGAACCCAACAAAGCTTGAAAGAGCCAAAAAGCACCTAGTCATGCTCTGTCAGGCCCTGTCGGGTTCTGTCCGGATCTGTCAGGATCTGTAGGACTCTGTCATACTTTGTCAGGCCCTATCATGTTCTTTCACGATCTGTAGAGCTTTGTTAGGCCCTGTTGTGCTCTGTCAAGCAATGTCAGGATCTGTCAGGATCTGTCGGGTTCTGTTGGGCTTTCTGCAGCGTTGTCAGGCTCTGTTGTGATCTCTCGTGCCATATCAGCCTATGTCGGGCTATTTTGGGGTATATAGGGCACTGTTAATCTGTGTCATACCCTATCAGGCTCTGTCAGGCTTTGTCAAGCTCTGTCCAGGTCTTTTAGGCCATCACGGGCTCTATGTATCTATGTCGTGTTTTTCAGAGCATTTTTGGGCTGTGATTTGTTTTATCAGGCTTTGTCAGCTTCTGTCTAAGTCTGTGAGGCATGTTCAGGCTCTGCCAGGTTTTTTGGGCTCTGTCAGGCCCCATCAAGCGTTGTTGGGCAATGCTGATCTTTGTTGGGCTTTTTTGATCCCTGACGGGCTTTGTCAGTCTCTGTCAGGCTTTGACGACATCTGTCAGGACATGTGGGACTCTGTAAGCCCCTTTTGGGTTAAGTTGGTCTCTGTCACAATCTGTCAGGCTCTGCTTGGCTTTGTCAGGCTCTGTTTGGCTCTGTAGGTCTCTGTCAATCCCTGTCAGGTTTTGTCAGGCTCTTCCAGGCCCTGTCGGTCTCTGTGTGCCTTTGTCAAGAAACGTCGGACTCTGTCAGGCTCTGTCAGGCTCTGTATGTCTCTGTCAAGTTTTTTTGGGCTCTTTCTGCCCTACCAGTCTTTTTCAGGCTCTGTAAAGACCTGTCATGTTCTGTCAGGCCCTGTTGGGTTCTGTCGGTTTTGTCAGGTATTTCAAACCCTGTCCAGCTCTATCAGGCTTTTTCAGGCACTGTCGGGCTTTCCTGCTCTTATTCAGGCTTTGTTGGGCTCTGTTAGTCTTCCTCAAGGTCTATCAAGCTCTGTGAGGACATTTCAAGATTTGTAGGGCTCTGTTGTGTTTTGTCAGGCTCTATTGGGTATTGTCGAGCTCTGTCAGGCTCTATTGGGTGCTGTTGGGTACTTTCAAGCTTTGTTGGGCCCTGTCAGGCTCTATCAGATTCTGTTGGGATTTGTAAAGCTCTGTCAAGCTGTGTCAGGCCCTGTCGTGCTCTGTAATGCTTTGTTGAGCTATTTCAGTCTCTGTCACTCTTTCTCAGCCTGTCAGGTCCTGCTGGACTCTATAGTTCGCTGTCAGGTGTTGTCTGGATTTATAAGGTCCTGTTGACTACTGTCGGTCTCTGTCAGGTCCCGTTGTGCTCTGTCAAGCTTTCTTGGGCCCTGTAAGACTTTTTTAAGCTCTGTCAGGCTTTCTCAGTTTCTGTTTGGCCCTGTAAAGATTTGTCGAAGTCTGTCTGGCTCATTCAGGCTCTATCATGCCCTGGCGGTCACTCTCAGTTTCTGGTAAACTCTTTCATGCCCTGTCAAGCTATTTCAGGCTCTGTCACGCTTTATCTGACTCTATTGGGCCTTGTCGAGTTTGTTGTGCACTGTCAGGCTTCGTTGGACTATGTCAGTTCCTGTCAGGTTCTGTTGGGCTCTTTCAAGCTCTGTCTGGCCCTGTCGGGCTCTGTCTACATCTGTAAGGATCTGTCAAGCTGTGTCAGGACCTATCAGGCTCTGTAGCAATGCTTTGTTGAGTTCTTTAGTCTCTGTCACACTTTTTTAGCCTCTCTCAGGTCCTGACGGGCTCTATCATTCGCTATCAGGCGCTGTTAGGATTTGTCGAACCCTGTTGAGCTGTTTTGGACTCTGTCACGCCCTGGTGGGCTGTGTCTAGCTTTATCAAGCTCTGATGGGCTCTGTCAGGTTTTGTCAGGCCCTGTCAGTCTCTTGCAGGATCTTTCAGTGCTTGGCGGGCTCTGTGGGGTTTGGTCAGGATCTGTCAGGCCCTGTCGGGCTCTGTCAGGTTTTGTCGGGCTCTATCAGTCTCTTGCGGGCTCTGTAAGTCCCTGGAGGGCTCTGTCAGGTTCTGTCAGAATGTGTCAGGCCCTGTCGGGTTCTGTCAGGATCTGTCTAGCTTTTTTGGGCTCTGTCATCCTCTGTCAGGTCCTGTCAGGTTCTGTCAGGATCTCTCAGGATCTGTTGGGATTTCCCAGGATTTTTTGGGCTCTGTAGTGATCTGTCAGGCCTTATCAGGCTTTGTCAGTGTTTTTTGGGACAGGTGGGGCACTGTTAATCTGTGTCATACCCTGTCTGGCTCTGTCAGGCCTTGTCAAGCTCTGTCCAGGTCTTTTAGGCCATGACAGGCTCCGTCTATCTACGTGAGGATCTCTAGGTAATTTTCGAGCTGTGATGGTCTCTATCAGTCTTTGTTGGCTTCTGTCTGACTCTGTGGGTCCTACTCGGGCTCTGTCAGGTTTATTTGGGCTCTATCAGGACGTGTCAAGTGTTGTTGTGCAGTATTAAGGTTTGTTGGGCTTTTTTGATCCCGGTAGGGCCTGACAGAGACTGATAAAGCATGACAGAGTCTGAAAGAGCTCAGCAAAGCATTGCAGAGCATGACAGGGCTTGACACAGCTTGACAGAGCCTTACAGATCTCGACAGAACCTGATAGAACCCTAGCAGGCCCCAAAGAGTAATACTTTGTTGTGCCCTGTCGTGCTCTGTCAGGTCCTGTCAGGCTCTCTCAGGCTTTGTTAGGCCCTGGCATGCTCTGTCAGGCTCTGTCAGGTTCTGTTAGGGTCTATCAGGTTTTGTTTGTTTTTTTCAGTTTCTGTCAAGCGATGTCAGGGTCTATAGGGCTCTGTCAATCCCTCTCAGGTTTTGTCAGGCTCTTTCAGGCCCTGTCGGTCTCTGTGTGACTTTGTCGAGATCTGTCGGTCTCTCTTGGGCTCTGTCAAGCTCTGTCAGGCTCTGTCAAGCTTTTTTGGGCTTTTTTTGCTTGATCAGGCACTTTCAGACTCTGTAGAGCCCTGTCAGGCCTTGTCAGACTCTGTGGGGTTCTGTAGGGCTTTGTCAGGCTCTTTCAATCCCTGTCGGGGTCTGTTAGGCTTTGTTAGGCTTTTTAGCCCTTATTCAGGCTCTGTCAGGCCATGTCAGGATTTCTAGGACTCTGTCGGGATTTGTCAGGCACTGTTAGGTATTCTTGATCTCTGTCAGACTACATTGGGTGGTTTTGGGCTCTTTCAAGCTTTGTTGGGCCCTGTTGGTCTCTGTCAGATTCTGTCGGGATCTGTAATGCTCTGTCAAGATGTGTTAGGTTCAGTGGGGCTCTGTAATGCTTTGTTGAGCTCTTTAATCTCTCTTGCACTTCGTCAGCCTCTGTCAGGTCCTGCCGGGCTCTATCGTTATCTATCAGGTGCTGTCAGGATTTGTCAAACCCTGTTGAGCTTTGTTGGGCTCTGGCAGGCCCTGTCTTTGTCTGTCAGGTCCTGGAGGGCTCTGTCAAGCTTTGTCGAGTTCTGTTGGACTCTGTCGGTTTCTGTCAGGATCTGTCAGGTCCTGTCATGCTCTTTCCTGGTCTGTTATGCTTTATCTGTCTCTGTTGGTTCTTTTGACCTCTGTCGGGCACTGTAGGGCTTAGTTGGGATCTGTCAATTCCTGTCAGGCTCTGTTTGGCTCTTTCAAGTTCCGTTTCGTGTTTATTTGGGCTCTGTGTGGCTCTTGCACACTCTGTAAGTTTCTGGTAGGCTATGTCAGGGTCTGTCGGGGTCTGTCAGGATCTGTCAGGCCCTATAAGCTCTGTTGGTCTTTGTTGGGCCCTGTCATGCTCTCTCAGGCCCTGTCGAGTTCTTTCAGAATTTGTTGGGATCTTTTGGGTTTTCTCTGGCTTTGTTGGGCTCTGTCATTATCTGTCAGGCTACATCAGGCTTTGTTGGGCTTTTTTGATCCATGTTGGGCTTTGTCGGTCTCTGTCGGGCTTTGAAGGCTTCTGTCAGGACCTGTGAGGCTCTGTAAGCCCCTTTGGGGCTCTGTCGGTCTCTGTTGCTATCTGTCAGGCTCTGTTGGGCTTTGTCAGGCTCTGTTGGGCTTTGTCAGGCTCTTTCGGGCTCTGCTGGGCTCTGTAAATCCCCATCAGATTTTTTCGGGCTTTTACAGGCCCTTTCAGTCTCTGAGTGGCTTTGTCAAGATCTGTCCATCTCTCACCACAAAATGATCTTGGAATCCCGAGGAATGGGATGGAAATATTTGGAGTGAATCCTCAGTCTCCAATATTGAGTTTTAATTTGATCCTGACTTAAATGGCAGGGAGGTGGTGGGAGCACAGCCCCCCATACAAATGATGTGGCAGCGGGAACAAGCAGATGAGGAGGGGCAGATCACGTGTACTCACTCTCCGAGAAGCAGAAGAGTGGGGAAGGAATACTGGCACGGATTTTGCCAGCTTGGGAGAGTGGAGATGCGTCTATCCATTTATTAGCAGATGAAAAAGTTTTATTAAGCCCTATAGCCAATGATGATCTGATACGAGGATATGCTCAACTGCAAAATGTCAGAGGTCCTGACGGGCAAGATATTATTGCACCTACGCTATGTCAGTGTTTGTGTGCTGCAGTTTTAACAGCATATGTTGAACCTGTTGAATGTGTGTTGTCCTGTGGAAACTGGTGCACAATGGAGGATGGTATTAATTTAGTGTGGTGGATGGGGGTGGCATCTGCATTGATTATGGGATCCGATCTGGACAGGGTAGCAGTGACAAGAAGTATTAAAATGCAACTTCTTAGAGGACCGCCTGCCTCACTAATACCCGTGATTCTGCCAACAGTGACAAATGCTACGGGCAATGCAGGCACTCTAGTAAATGCCTTGAGGGGAATTGGGGCTGTAATTTCAGGACCCTCTGTTTGGGTGGTGAATAAAGGAAAGCCAGCAAAACTGAAAGGAGTTACAGCACGGGTGAGGCGGACACAAATATGGAATGATTTTGTACAAGCTGGTATCCCATGATTAGAAATAGGTGGGATCACACCATCAGAAATGTTTTGCCGCTTGCAAAAGTTAATGTTTATGCAAAAAAATCAACCAGCCCTAGTCCCACTGCCAACACTGCACCCACCCCCCACCCCGCCTGTCACCTCAATGCAAGACCAGTTTGCCTTTACCTGGCAACAAAAGCAATACACTTGCCGAGTGTTGTCTCAGAGATACAAATACAGTCCCTCCGTTTGCCATCAAATCATAGTAGCTAATATAGCATTATGGTTGGGTACCATTACTGATTGCCATTATATTGATGATCTGTTGATTATGGCAGTGTCACAACAAGAAACTGAAGCAGCTGCTGAATTTTTGAAGGTGTATTTACAGGACCAAGGCTGGGCAATTAATCTGACTAAAACACAGGACCCTAGTGCTACTGTACTATTTTTAGAAATAGTTTGGCATAGGCAGCTTCGAGAAATACCAGATAAGGTATATCACACAGTCCAGCAGTTTTCTGTACCAGCTGCAGTAAAACAATTACATGCCTTTTTAGGATTTTTAGGGCATTGGAGAACTTTTATCCCTAAATCATCTGTGGAGGAGGATTCCCCTTGTGAAGGATTAATAGAAGAGCACAATAAAGTTGATTCACTTGAGCCGCAAAACAGTAAGGAAGCAGATAATATGACCTCTGCTGAACTTCATGCTCAAGCTCTAAGTATGCATATAGCTTGTGGACATGGATCAGCTTATGCTGCACAGGCATGGGACATTGCTCATAATCAACCCGCTTTGCTATTATATACTTGTAAAACATGCTCACATCATTGTGCCACTTGTACAAAGTTAATTTAAGGGCATTATATAGGCCATGGGGAAAGATAAAACGTGGTCAATGGGCCTTGAATACCTGTCAGGTCGATTATATCAGCCCCCTACTCCCCTCTAGGGGGTGGCAATATGTATACACTTCTGTGGACACAGTGTCAGGGCTAACTACAGAGAAAATGGAATTATTCACATCAATGGATTGTGAAGTGGGACTGCAACCTATTGATCTAGATGCAAAAATTTATATAATTCCAGAGAATACTGTATGGTTTTGCACGTTGACTTCTCTTCTTATGTTACATCCTCTGCTAATATCAGATTCTCGAGTTCTTGTATTTCAGGTATCTTCAGTGAACACGTGTTTTATCTAGAGGAGACAGCATTGGAACAATGTTCTTGGTGTCACAGACCCAATATCAAAGTGAAGTCCAATCTGAAAACGTGCAGGCCACGACTTTTCAGTCTGCATGGGCAATTACCCCACACCAGGTTGTTAAACCCAGGTTGTTAAACTAAAGGAGCTGGAGCAACAGCATATGTATTACTGGAAGGTGACAACACTCCTATTGATTAACTTAGATTTATCCTGGTAAACTTAGATCTGTTCAGCCTCTACTGTAGCCTAATCATTTACCTTTAATATTTAGGAGAAATTAACGGTTGCAGATCTCTTAACAATGTGTTTCACTAGCATGACAACCCTTGTAGCTGTATTACAGAATTGTGCCATGCTAAGGGATTTTAACATTAATGTTTCTTCTTGTGGTTTCCTCTAAGTAGGTAGTGGTTGCAAATGCTGCTTATTTTGAAGGCATGTGGTGCTTCAACATAATGATGAACTAGTCAACATGGAAGAAGACATCTCACATCTTTGGGATTAATGCAGCAAGTGAAACAATCTACTGATAATGCCTGGCTGAATGACTAATTCCTTGACAAAGTGAATGGGACACCTAATTTAAAACATTATTGTAGAAATATGTTTTTTTCTTTTTCTATATGTGTTTATTGTATGCCCCTGTAAATTGCTCTGTGCTACACCTCACAAACCCAAATGAACAACTCTGGCTTTGCTGGTCCTAGCAGAAGCTGTCCCCTGAGCAAGGGGGTGGAATGTATGGAAATTGTGCAAGAATGGCAAGGAGGCTAGGCGGTAGGTTGAGGGAGGTGATTCTCCCCCTCTGCTCTTGTGAGACTCCACCTGGAGTTCAGCATTCAGCTCTGGGACCCCCAACATAAGAGGGACATAGACCTCTTGGAGCAAGTCCAGAGGAGGTCCACGAAGATGATCAGAGGGCTGGAGCACCTCTCCTATGAAGAAAGACTGAGAGAGTTGAGGTTGTTCAGCCTGGAGAAGAGAAGGCTCCGGGGAGACCTTATAGCAGCTTTCCAGTACCTAAAGGGGGCCTACAAGAAAGCTAGAGAGGGACTTTCTACAAGGGCATGTAGTGATAGGAAAAAGGGGTAATGGCTTTAAACTGAAAGAGGGTAGATTTAGATTAACTATAAGGAAGAAATTCTTCACCATGAGAGCGATGAGGCACTGGAACAGGTTGTCCAGAGAAGTTCCAGATGCCCCATCCCTGGAAGTGTTCAAGGGCAGGTTGTCTGGGGCTTTGAGCATCCTGATCTAGTGGAAGGTGTTCTTGCCCATGGCAGGGTGGTTGGAACTAGATGATCTTTAAGGTCCCTTCCAAACCATACAGTGGGAACAGCAGGATGTGAGGTTCCAACCACTTGGATGATAAAGGAAGATAAATACTAACATGACCATCGAGATGGTCAAAGAAGAAATAATACTAACATGATTAAATCACAGCAATTAGTCAAAATATAAAGGACCTTGGTAAGGTTATACAGAAGTATGTTTTTCATTATTATAAGGAGTGATAGTCCAGGCTCATGAGAATGGTATCTTGGGCCGGAACACCGGCCCCAAGGATGTGTGATGTGTAAATGTTGTCAGGCTGTCCTGGAAGGTGGCTGCTCCAGTTTACAAAAGGAGCAGAAGAGATTCTGATGCTCTTGAAGGAACCTCTAATTCACACCCAGAGACTGTGCAAAACAGGAATTAGAGGTGTCCTGCCTCCAGCCAGGTGGAGGAAAGGGATAACAGAGTTTATTGGACTGTACAAATACTATGGCCTGGTACAACACAACCCCAGGAGTACAAAGCTTTAGTGGACACTGGTGCTCAGTGCACAATAATTCCTTCTAATTATAAAGGAACGCAATCCATCAATATTGTTGGAGTGACTGGGGGATCCCGGGAGCTGACTGTTGTAGAGGCTGAAATGAGCCTAACTGGAAAAAACTGGCAAAAGCATCCCATTGTGACTGGTCCAGATGCTCCGTGCATCCTTGGTATAGACTACCTCAGGAGAGGGTATTTTAAGGACCCAAAAGGGTATAGGTGGGCATTTGGTATAGCAGCTGTGGACACTGAGAAAATTGAACAGCTGTCTGATTTGCCTGGTCTTTCAGATGACCCTTCTGTTGTAGGACTGCTGAGGGTTGACGATCAGCAGGTGCCAATTGCTACCACAACGGTGCATCGCCGACAATATCGCACCAATCGAGACTCTTTGACTCCTATCCAGTAGCTGATCCGTCAATTGGAAAGCCAGGGTGTGATCAGTAAGACTCGCTCACCTTTTAACAGCCCAATCTGGCCAGTGCGTAAGTCTAGTGACGAGTGGAGACTAACTGTAGACTGTCGTGACCTGAATGAAGTTACACCACCACTGAGTGCTGCTGTGCCTGACATGCTAGAACTGCAATTTGAACTGGAGTCAAAGGCAGCCAAGTGGTATGCTACAATTGACATTGCTAATGCATTTTTCTCTATTCCTGTAGCAGCAGAGTGCAGGCCGCAGTTTGCTTTCACTTGGAGGGGCATCCAGTATACATGGAATCGCTTGCACCAGGGGTGGAAACACAGTCCTACCATCTGCCATGGACTGATCCAGACCACGCTGGAGCAAGGTGAAGCTCCAGAACACTTGCAATATATTGATGACATCATCGTATGGGGCGACACAGCGAAAGAAGTCTTCGAGAAAGGTGAGAGAATAATTCATATTCTTTTGGATGCTGGTTTTGCCATAAAACGGAGCAAGGTCAAGGGACCTGCACGAGAGATCCAGTTTTTAGGAATAAAATGGCAAGATGGCCGTCGTCAGATCCCAATGGATGTGATCAACAAAATTGCAGCAATGTCTCCACTTACTAATAAAAAGGAGACACAGACTTTCTTGGGCGTTGTAGGTTTTTGGAGAATGCATATTCCTGACTACAGCCACATTGTGAGCCCTCTCTATCGAGTGACTTGTAAAAAGAACCAATTTGAGTGGGGCCCTGAACAACGACAAGCCTTTGAACAAATTAAGTGTGAGATAACTCATGCGGTGGCCCTTGGACCACTCCGAACTGGACTAGATGTTAAAAATGTGCTCTACACCGCAGCCGGAGATACTGGACTTACCTGGAGCCTCTGGCAGAAAGCACCGGGAGAAACCCGAGGTCGACCCTTAGGTTTTTGGAGTCGAGGATACAAAGGATCTGAGGCCAACTATACTCCAACTGAAAAGGAGATACTAGCAGCATCTGAAGGAGTTTGAGCTGCTTCAGAAGTGATCGGCACTGAAGCACAGCTCCTCCTGGCACCTCGACTGCCGGTGCTGAGCTGGATGTTCAAAGGGACGGTTCCCTCTCCACATCATGCAACCGAAGTTACATGGAGTAAATGGATTGCACTGATCACGCAACGAGCTCGAATTGGAAGTCCCAACCGTCCAGGTATATTAGAAGTGATTACAGACTGGCCAGAAAGCAAAGACTTTGGGATGTCTCCAGATGAGGATGAAGTAAAACGTGCTGAAGAAGCACCACCATATAATGCGCTTTCAGAGACTGATAAGCAGTATGCACTGTTCACAGATGGATCCTGTCGTCTTGTAGGAAAACATCGAAGGTGGAAAGCTGCTGTGTGGAGTCCCACACGACAAGTTACAGAAGCCACTGAAGGACAAGGTGAATCCAGTCAGTTTGCAGAAGTGAAAGCCATCCAGCTGGCTTTGGACATTGCTGAACGAGAGAAGTGGCCAATACTTTATCTCTATACTGACTCATGGATGGTAGCAAATGCCTTGTGGGGGTGGCTACAGCAATGGAAGAAAAGCAACTGGCAGCGCAGAGGTAAACCCATTTGGGCTGCCACACTGTGGCAAGACATTGCTGCTCGGCTAGAGAGGCTGCCTGTGAAAGTTCGTCATGTAGATGCTCATGTGCCTAAAAGTCGAGCCACCGAGGAACATCTAAACAACCAACAAGCGGATCAAGCTGCTAAGATTAATGTAGCTGAGGTGGACTTGGACTGGCAACATAAAGGTGAACTTTTCCTAGCTCGATGGGCCCATGATGCTTCAGGGCATCAAGGTAGAGATGCAACATACAAATGGGCTCGTGATCGAGGGGTGGATTTAACTATGGACACTATTTCACAGGTTATTCATGAATGTGAAACTTGCGCCGAAATCAAACAAGCAAAACGGTTAAAACCTGTATGGTATGGGGGGCGATGGTTAAAGTATAAGTATGGAGAAGCTTGGCAGATTGATTATATTACACTTCCACAAACACGTCAAGGTAAGCGTTATGTACTTACAATGGTGGAAGCAACCACTGGATGGTTGGAAACATATGCCGTACCTCATGCTACAGCCCAAAATACTATCTTGGGCCTTGAGAAGCAAGTCCTTTGGCGGCACGGTACGCCAGAAAGAATTGAATCAGACAATGGTACTCATTTCAAAAACAGTACTATAGACAATTGGGCCAAAGAACATGGTATTGAGTGGGTATATCATATTCCATATCATGCACCAGCCTCTGGGAAAATTGAAAGGTACAATGGTTTGTTAAAAACTACACTAAAGGCACTTGGTGGTGGAACCTTTAAAAACTGGGATTCACATTTAGCAAAAGCCACTTGGTTGGTCAACACTAGGGGATCAACCAATCGAGCCGGGCCTGCCCAATCAGAAATTCTACGGACTGTAGAAGGAGATAAAGTCCCTGTAGTACACATGAAAAATATCTTAGGAAAGGCAGTCTGGGTTACTCCTGCCTCAGGCAAAGGCAAACCTATTCGTGGGATTGTTTTTGCCCAGGGACCTGGCAGCACCTGGTGGGTGATGCTTAAGGATGGAGAAGTTCGGTGTGTACCTCAAGGGGATTTGATTTTAGGTGAAAATATGCAATGCTGAACTGTATGATGTGAATTGCCGCACTAACAATGTTTAATAAGTGTCTTACAGATCAAGACAATGGTGATGAAACTAGAGCTAGCTTCTTCGAGTGGCGCCCGACACCTTCTTCGAAGTGGTGTCCTTAACCCACAGTGTTCATGAGATGCACTTGTACCATTTTTCCTGCCCTGGGAGACTGTTGTGACAAAATGAACTTAATGAACTTTTCAAAGGATGGTCCACTGATTAATTACTCCTGTGTATATATGTACATATGTATATATATATATAGTAGTAGTGATTAATTAGATTGTATTGATAGATTGTATTGATAAGTATTCAGTGAATGTCATATTATAAGGGGTGGAATGTCCTGGTTTTGTTAAAAACAAGTTTCTCTTTTAGTGAATTTGCCTGTCAGCTAAAGCCTTCATGTTAGCTGCATTTTCCTGGAGAACCCAACACATGTTTTGGTTAAACCTAGCAATGGAATGCAAACTTATTGATAAGCACAGATGGACATCTCACGAGAGGGGCAACAAGAAACTGATGACCGAGAGACTGACCAACGGTGTATAACATTCCATTCACGTGAATACTTCATATAAAAGTGGGAGATCACGAGGATCTCATCCTTATGCCCTTTTTCCCTTTTTTCCTCATGGCTGACATTAGGAGAGGACCTTGCTGGTCGTCCCTGCGAACTGAGGCCTGGTGACAGACTGAATCCAGCTCCGGTTGGCTACAGAGTCTAATCCAGGACTTTGGGTGCTGGCTCTGCAGTTGCTGAGACTTACAAGATTGGTTTTGTATATTTTGTATTATTTTCTCTATTCTTATTAGTAGCATTAGTAAAACATCTTTAACTTTTCCAACTCTCTTCTCTCTGTCCTTCTTTCCCTACCGATCGCCTGTCCTGAGTGGGAAGGGGGGACAGGGAGGGGCAAAAGGGGGAAGTGGGGGGGAGAGGAGGTTAACAATACATCTGCCAGGGTTTGATTGTCACCCCGCAATCTTAACCCTCGACACAGGCCTGGGCTGTGAATGAGTGGGAATGTGACTGAACACAGTCACAACATGAGTGTGGCGTGTTTGGAATAACAATTATTGAAAAAACATCCTGTCTAACGTCTTAGTCCAGGTCCCTATCTGTAAATCTATAAATTGAGAATGGTTAATAAAAAGAGCCTCAGCTTGACTCAGCTTAGCTCTGCCTTGCTCTTTGTTCCCTGCTGAACATGACCTCTGCCTGTGTGTGCACGTCTTTATCTGCGTCCACGTGTGCGTCGTTCTTCATCGCCACACATACCATTCTATGATGAGTCTATTATTATATCAAGTCAATTAACATGCAGCACACTGAACTTACTGAACAACTGTGCTGCTTCCTTCTTGCTGCTGGTGAGATGCAAAGAATGTGAGCAGTCTGAAGAAAACAGGTTTACATCTTTCTGTGCAAACCATACCAGGTTGGGTACTCTGGAGGATGGAGGGCCAAGTAGTTCTTCTGTCTCTTCATTTCATCCTAGACACCAGAATGGCTGCTGAGAGATGAGACAACAAATACGCAGCATATTACATATATTATGATGGCTATAACTGACTGTGATCACACTTGATTTCCTGTGGCATTAAATGGCATCTACTACTTTCATCCTGGAAGAACTTGGTCTATGTTGTTTGTCCGTCTCAACCACGACATACGGTGACCCCGACCTGATCCTGTATGAAGAAGGATCTCGCATGAAGAAGAGACAGCGGTGAAGCTGTGGTAGCCGAAGACAAGCTGTGGAGACGGAGCCCGGTACAGCTGATAGAGCAGCAGGGGGGAGCTGCCGAAGATCCGGATCCTTGAAAAGACACCACGCCAAGAGTTGGTGAGCTACCGGGAACAGGGGGGTGGAACTTATCTAAAGAAGAGGGTATTATATTATCTACATGGAAGTTGCTTCTGAAGAAGCAGGGTATTAGCCCTCTGGAATTGACTTTACGAAGGAAGGACTGTGTTACTATGGGGCAAAGCACTAGTGAAAGATGCAAAGAAACAACTGAACTGTTAACAACATGGCACTTGTTGCTAGAGACTTTGAGAGGATTAAAAGAGCAATGGGAACATGCAGAGACAGGGGAGGGGGGTGGCTTCCCTGGACTAGATTTGAAAAAAAAAAAAAAAGAAAAAGGCCAAACCCCCCTGTTACTAATGATTCTCCAGCACTGTTCAAGTCCACGTTATCTGATGACATGGATGAAGATGAGGGTTTGCAGCATATTCTTGAAAAGTTAAAAGGAGTATGTGTACGAGTTGCCCCAAGATCAGATAAAAACCATGAAAGACTCAAAGCAAAATTAGACCTATGCAACGTAACAGCAATAGATCATTTCAGACAGAACGATGGGGATTCATTGAAAGGGGCAGGTACCCCCCAACTCTTGGAAGAGACACTAATTGGCATACCGCAACTACAGGCACAATAAGTTTCTGAAATCCTGAGGCAGTCAAGAGACCTCACATATCAAGCTATGATAAAGGTGCCTGAAACTGACAAAGCAGCCAAATCATTTGCAACTATTAATCAGGGTCCCAACGAGAATTACATGCAATTTATTGACCGTCTTCAAGAGGTCATCAATAAGCAGGTTCAAAACTTAGAAGCTAAGGAAGAAATGGTGTTGTAATTAGCAGTAGAGGATGCTAATGTTTGCTATCAACATGTTATCTGCGAGTTTTACAGTACATATTATGTGTTTCTGTGTATTGCCTCTCTGAAAATCAAGCAGCTTGTCAGGAACGTGAGTTTTACTGGTTGTTGTCAGAATTGTTTCTTTGTGGTATAAGTGTGCCGTAAAACCTTCTCCCCACTTTTCCCACTTGCGCTGCAAGCAGCCCTGTGCTTTCCCCCCCTCCCTCCCTCTTCTCATGGTTTTTACTTAGGAGATGGGGTTGGAAACGACTGTTTTCAGTCGTGTTGTTAAGAAATCTGTATTGGGAGGTGTTTTAAAACATAGGAAAGCACTTGAAATATGAGGAACGAAAATCTTGTGAAATATTGTAATTAATGGTGGCTGCTGTGTAAGTTTAATGATTGGGAAAAGTGTCCGGAGAATAGAACCTTGAAGTATAACACTTCGTTGTTTCTAAAGCGAGAAGAGCAGGAGAAAAATAAAACTCTACAAAGATCATTGAATCATTTCAGTTTTACAGGCAGGGCGGTTTGAACTTCAACAAACTGAGAGAGAGTTAACTGATAACACACAGGTCACAGTAAACTTGCTGAAGTCTGCAAGATGCTTTCTTCATTAACCTTCTTTGTGGGTATCTGTTTAAGCATGTTGCAGTTTTAGTAGCTCTTTGTTGTGTGGTGCAGTGATTTCACAGACTGTTAAATCATGAGAATCCATGGACTCAAAATGTGCATTTTGTGATAATACAGAAGATCATGAGTAATTTAGTTCTTTACTGCGTGAATGTGATGGTAAAATTTTGTGTGTAGTAGCTGTTATTTCTCTTTCTAGCATGCTAGCTTTATTCCGGCATTCAGACTTGCACAACTCTGTGATGGGCTGTGTTTCATCACTATGTACTAAATTTGGCTCTTGTGTGTCCACACCAAGTAAAGAACCCTGGTTTTGGGATAACAGTTGTAGCACCCCAGATGAGACGCTATTAAAAGCCTTGCCCGATCCAGCTTGCTGCAGTGGCGGGGGGGGCCGGTGCCGATGGGGCTCCAGCGCGCACTGACCTGTTTTGTCAGGGAGACCCAGCGGCACCGCTACCTGGCTGAGCAGTAAGCAGTTCAAAGGTGCAATGCTAAAATCGAGATATTGTCTTCAGTAAGTATAACTGTGATCCATCTGCATATTTGAACTTGGTATTTGGTTTTCATATCTGAACTCAGTATTTTAGTTTGCGTATATATATGTTTGGTACCAAAAGAATTTTGTTTGGGGAGATAACTACAAAATGGGAATCGGTTCCACTGCTAAAATTCCACCTTGTTCCCCCTTAGGAAATATTCTGAAAAAATAAAACTTGAAATGATACTGTACTAAAATGTGGCTTAAATGTGGAATTCAGGGTTTCAGTGCTGTATTGCAATTAATGTTGTTTTGCAGAACTTTGGAAAAAATTTGGTGAAGTATGGTACTGTAAGTTAATTTGCCATTTTTGAGACCAGAAAAGAATTTAAATTGTTACATTCTGATTCACATAGAAAAGAAAAGAAAAGAAAAGAAAAGAAAAGAAAAGAGAAGAGAAGAGAAGAGAAGAGAAGAGAAGAAAAGAAAAGAAAAGAAAAGAAAAGAAAAGAAAAGAAAAGAAAAGAGAAAATAACTAAATGCTATGATGGATGTGGCCTTGGTATTGTATGAGGTTGTATTTAAAAGTTGCTAGAATATGAACTAATTTGGATCTAGAGAAATGGAATAATGGATTGATGTTTAATATGCTGGTTTTTGACATCTGTAAATTTCAAAAGGTAAATGGGGCTGAGGAATGTAACTATTACTGAGCTACTTGGAATTGCGTATAAAGTGCATTATGGTTGGAATGAAATGGGAAAACAAAAAAGCAAAATATCCCAGGCCTGTGTCGAGTTGCGAGATAAACTCAGCTCATTGTAACTGAGGAGTTTTCCAGAGCCTCCCACTTCGTACCAGCGAATACACCAGCTGCGTGGCCTTGGCTACATCTGAACTGTAGCAAGAAGAGAAAGAAGAAAAAAAGAAAAAAAAAAGGAAAAAACCCGTTTTCCCACTGCTAAGCGGAGAAAGGGGGGCTTTACTCCCCCCGCTCTGTTTTTTTTCTCTGGAGTATTGTCATCCATCCTTGTTGTGGCACTGTGTTGCTTCTCGGCTTTGAATCAGGGGTTGTTGGTGATGTTTCTTTTTGCTTCTATCTTGTCTCCTAGGTTTTGGCACATCTGGGGAGAGAGCTCATCCTTTTACCTCCTTGCTGAAGTCAGTCTTTTCACACTGGTCAGCTTTGGGGAGGTCAGAATGCTCAGTGCTTCTCTGGGTCAGAGTGGTACTGATTTGAGTGCAGACAGGTTGGTTTGATGTGGAGTTCGAACTGATTTGTTTTCATGCTAGACTGGAGATCCTGCCATCCCAGATGGGGGCGAGAGGTTTTATTCCGTCCCCCAGTAATGTTACTGCTAGAGAACTGTAATACTGCATGAAGGAGTCTGAGGGTTGAAATTTAAAGGCATTGCCAGTGGGTCCATAGTTCTAATGAAGCTGGGAAATTAAACCAAATTTTTTTTTTAATAGACTTATTTTGTGGTAACTGGTTGTAAGAGACTTCTTAGTAAATTCACCGTGTTAGTTTTTGAGGTCATGGGAGAGAATGAAAGAAAGGCCGTTTTGTGAGACCAATAGAATGCCAAATTTGGAACAAAGTTTTAATACATGAATTCTTGTAGTTGCCAGAAAGCCCTATACCTCTCTTGGATCAAGACTTGTTAAGTAAATTGTAAGCTCAAATAATGTTTTCTGAGAATCCTGTTCAGTTGCATGTCTTACAAGAAGCTGCTTGGATGGTGCAGATCTGCTTGCTGCAAGTGAGAAATCTCCAAGGAAATTTCAAATGCTGTATTTCCACTGATATTAACAGCCAATGTTTTGATAAAGCAAATACTACACTGATAGATCTGAAACAGGACTTCGATCCGGTAGAGGGAAAACAATATCCAATAAATATGACAGCTAAAATGGAGTTGGAAACTTTGAGGACTAAATTTATGACAACCTTGCAGGTTGACTGCATTCGATTGGACTTGCAGATTTGTCTGTTTATAGCTACAACATAGAAAAAACCTGTGGTTGTTGTGGGACAGTATGATGAGATTGCTAACAGACTGATATACTGATTGTTACTCTGATCAAGAAATGCAGGGAATGAATTTAAGTCTCAATAGACCATAATCCTTTTGTCATACATGTACCAGTTGTGAAATTTAATTTTGATGTTTTTATTTGCAATCTATGTCCTTGCAAATTGCACTAGCTGATTTTCTTAACAGCACAGCTTTTGGCATGCATAAATGTAAAATGTAAATTGCTGCAGAACCTGCAAGTCTCTAACATCAGGTCACAGACCATACTTGTATCTGGTCTGATCCTACATACTTGCACAGTTTTTGTTGATGGTTCTGGGAAGTCTCATAAAGCTGTAGTGGTCTGGCATGAAGATAACAATTGGCATCATTCTGTAAAAATTATTGAAGGTTCAACCCAATTAGCAGAACTTGGCACAGCTTTACATTACTTAGAGCTTTTTAAGGAGGAACCTCTAAATTTGATTTGTGATTTTGAGTACATAGTCAAGGTCCAGTGCACATATCTGATTCTTAACTGGTTTTTTGTTTTTGTTTTTTCTCTTTTTTTTAAACAAAAAGGGGGGAGAAGTAGGGAAAACACCACAAAACCAATTGTCAAAAGTATTGTATGTGATGAATCACTTATATCTAAGTGGTGCAGCCCAAATTTACCCTGTGATGAAACACTTTGCATGTGTGACCCAAAAAACATGCTAAATCAGAAAGAACCTACATTAGTGTGGCAGAATGCAAACCCCCCTTTCTTCCCCTCCCTCCTTCATCATGGAAGGAGTAGGCACATCTCCCTCTCTCTCTGAGGCTAACAGCTTCTTTTGTTTGGCCCCAGAGCACCCTGGCCAGGGCCATTAGGAGAAGGGATTGCCAAGGCGCCAGTGAGCCGCTGGGCACCTGTGACCAGTGTGGGGGATGTTTGGAGGCTTCAGGGGCACCCCACACACGGTGTGGGGGTGCAGAGAAGCTTCTAGAATGCCTACAGTCAGGTCTGATCAGCCAGTATAAAAACGGGACTCTCTCGTCGAGACGCGGCCCATTGTCACCGGTCTCTCGGAGCGCGAGCTGAAGATGCTGCCGCCGAGAGCCCCCCCTCCCCAGGATGGAGACTCCGCTTGCCTTGCAGCCACGTGTGTGAGTAAAACTTCTCGCAAGATTGCGAGTATGTTTATCCTTTCCGTGCATAACTTGTTACTTGGGAGAAGAGACTGACACCCACCTTGCTACAACCTCCTTTCAGGCAGTTGTAGACAGCAATAAGGTCTCCCCTCAGCCTCCTTTACTCAACAGCCCCAGTTCCCTCAGCTGATCCTCATAAGACTTGCTCTCTAGACCACTCACCAGCTTCATTGAACCCTTTTCTGAACTACCTCCAGTACCTCAATGTCTTCCTTGTAGTGAGGGGCCCAAAACTGAATACAGTATTCAAGGTGCAGCCTCACCAGTGCCGAGTACAGGGGACAATCACTTCTCCAGTCCGGCTGGCCACACTGTTCCTGATACAAACCAGGATGCTGTTGGTCTTTTTGGCCACCTGGGCACACCGCTGGCTCATGTTCAGTCAACTGTGGATCAACAAAGAATCACAAAATAGCTGGGGTCAACACCCTCAGGTCCCTTTCTGCCGTTCAGCTTTCCAGCCACTCTTCCTGTAGTGTTGCATGGGGCTGTTGTGACCCAAATGCAGGACCCAGCACTTGGCCTTGTTAAACCTCATACAATTCGCCTCAGCCCATCAATACAGCTGGTCCAGATCCCTCTGTAGAGCCTTCCTACCCTCAAGCAGATCAACACTCCCACCCAATTTGGTGTCATCTGCAAACTTACTAAGGGTGCACTCAATGCCCTTGTCCAGATCATTGATAAAGAGATTCAACAGAACTGGCCCCAATACTGAGCCCTGGGGAACACCACTCGTGAGTGGCTGTCAACTGGATTTGGCTCTGTTCACCACAACTCTTTGGGCCCAGCCCTCCAGACAGTTCTTTACTCAGAAAGAGTACGCCCATCCAAGCCATGAACTGGCAGTTTCTCAAGGAGAATGCTGTTGGAAACAGTGTCAAAGGCTTTACTAAAGTCTAGGTACAGAACATCCACAGCCTTTCCCTCATCCACTAAGCAGATCACCTGGTCAAAAAAGAAGATCGGGTTGATCAAGCAAGATCTGCCTTTCATAAACCTGTTTTGACTGGGCCTGATCATATGGTTCTCTTGTAAGTGCCGTGTGATGTTACTCAAGATCATCTGCTCCATGACCTCGCCCAGCACCGAGGTTAGACTGACAGGTCTGTAGTTCCCTGGATTGTCCTTCCGGCCCTTCTTGTAGATGGGTGTCACATTTGTCAACTTCCAGTCAACTGGGACCTCCCCGGTTAGCCAGGACTTCAGATAAATAATTGAAAGTGGCACGATGAGCATTTCTGCCAACTCCCTCAGTACCCTTGGATGGATTCCATCTGGCCCCATAGACTTGAGTGTGTCTAAGTGGTGTAGCAGGTTGCTAACCATTTCCCCTTGGATCCAAGGGAGCTTCATTCTTCTCCCGCTTACTGTCTTCTGGCTCAGGGTGCTTTGCACCTGGACCACAACTGGTTGTACTATTAAAGACCGAGGCAAAGAAGGCATTAAGTACCTCAGCCTTTCCCTCATCCTCTGTCACTATGTTTCCCGATGCGTCCACTACAGGGCGCAGATTCTCTTTAGCCCTCCTTTTGTTGCCAATGTATTTATAGAAACATTTTTTGTTCCCTTTTACAGCAGAAGCCAGGCCCAGCTCTAGTTGGGCTTTGGCCCTTCTAATGTTCCCCCTGCATAAATTCACAGCGTCCTTGTTACCTGTCCCTTCTTCCGAAGGTCAGAAATTCTCCTTTTATTCCTGAGTTCTAGATGAAGCTCTCTGTTCAGCAGGGCTGGTCTTCATCCCCATCGGCTCATCTTTCAGCACATGGGGACAGCCTGCTCTCATGCCTTTAAGACTTCCTACTTGAAGAGCTACCAGCTTTCCTGGACTCCTTTACCTTTAAGAACAACCCCCCAAGGGGCTCCTAAACAGGTCAAAGTCTGCCCTTCAGAACTCCAGGGTAGTAGTTCTGCTGATCCCCCTCCTTACTTCTCCAAGAATAGAAAACTCAATCATTTCATGGTGACTATGCCCAAGATGACCTCTGACCATCACATCACCCACAAATCCTTCTCTGTTTGCAAACAGGTGGGGTGCCTTCCCCAGTTGGCTCACTGACCAGCTGTATCAGGAATTTGGACACTCCAGGAGTCTCCTAGACTGTTTCTTCTCTGCTGTGTATTTCCATCAGACATCTGGTAAGTTGAAGTCCCCAGTGAGAACAAGGGGTAGTGATCACGAGACTTCCCCCAGCTGCCTGCAGAATATTTTGTCTGCTTCTTAATCCTGGTTCGGTGGTCTGTAAGAGACTCCCACCAGGATATCTGCCTTGTTGGTCTTCCCCCTGATTCTTACCCATAAATGCTCAACCCTATTGTCACCATCATTAAGCTCTAGACAATCAAAACACTCCCTAACATACATGGCTACCCCACCTCCTCTCCTTCCTTGCCTATCCCTTCTGAAGAGTTTATAGCCATCCAATGTAGCACTACAACTGTGGGAGTCATCCCACCATGTTTCTGTGATGGCAACTACATTGTAGTTTTTCTGCCGCATGATGACTTCCAGCTCCTCCTGTTTGTTGCCCATGCTGTGTGCATTCATATAGATGCAGTTCAGCTAGGCTACTGATCCCACCAACTTTTTGCACTGAGAAGCCCTAATTCCTTTTTGATCCTTCTCAGGCTCTTCTGTGGTTTCTAACATCAATAACCCTTGTGCCTTTGCTACCACATGGCCCTCCATCCCCTGCCTCCAATGAGAGGGCAGACAAAAGGGCCTTGCTAGCACCCCATCCCTCACACTTTGGTATGGTACCCTTGGGTTTGTCTCTGTTGTGCCCAGTTTTCTCCTTTTCCCCTGTTACGATCCATTTGGTGATGGACTTGTGATGGTTCGTTTACCTTGATCTCGAAGCACAAAATTGAGGTAACCAAAATGCCAAGGGGTTATAATTGAATCAAACAGTGTTACTTTATTATTTTGCCCGTAAAGTAGCATGCAATAGAGAGAGAGTAGAGAAAAAGGGAAAGAAAAAAAGAAAAAAAAGGGAAAAAGAGGATTTTAATTACCACCACCGAGTCCCAAAGGTGTCCCTCTGGTCTTCGGTCCCGTAGAGTCCTGCCGGTCCTGCGTCGTGATCCGGGATCCTCTGGTGGGAAGATCTTAACCATGTCCAGTCGGGAGTCATCTTTTATGCTTCTTCACCCCCCCTCATTCCCATTGTTTGAGGCCAATCTCCACCTTTGTTTCACAATCCAGGCTTAATTGCGCAGGCCCAAAAAGTCCCCGCTTTGCTTGCCAGGACCCATCTGCGCCTGCGTTGCCTCGCATTCAGGGTGACCTCAGGATCCTTGGCGAGCTTCTGGGCATGCTCTTCTTCGTTGTCCTTAGTAACAGGGAGGCGGTGGGGGGCAAGTTTGGCTGAAGCAGCAGGTGAAAATCCATCTTCTGGACAACGGCTATTGTCCCCGGGTCGGAGAGACCTGTATAACACAGTTCCTTTTAGGAGGTGGGGACAAGCTTGGCTGAGGCAGCAGGTGAAGTCCACACAGCAGCTATTGTTACCAGTAGCCCCCGAGTTGGAGAGACCTGTGCAACACAATTATTCTCCTCGGGCCTCTCTCCAAGTCATTGTCCATCTGTTCTTGATGGTGATGTTCAGACAAATCTTCAGATCGACTCTTACACCACCCCGTGACTGAACATTGTTATCAGGAGCTCGTGGCAGCAACATGATCCTCAAAGAGAGACAGAAAGTATAGAGGAAGAAAAAGGAAAGGAAAAGTGGTTTATATGCACGCAATCCGCTTTGTATGAATGGTTTTATGGATGTCTCCATTGGAGGGCACACTAAACAAATTGTGTGCATTAAGTATAGATGTCAAATGTGTCAAACGCTTTAGCATTTTGCAATTCAAAACATACAATACCGCAGAGAGAACAAAACCTATCAAAACTAATACCAAGAGAACAACAATGGGGTGACACAACTTGTTCAGGATGCCTGTAGCAGTAGGTGACCACCTGAAAAGTATGTCCCACCACTTATATTCTGTGTCTTTTTCTACTCTTCTCAACACACTGTGAATTTCTTCAGCATTGTGGTGAACAGTTATCAAGGTTTTCTGTCCATTTACTCAAACTTCTTCAAAGATCTTGATCAAGTCTTGGTGTTGCAACAATTGCTTTACCAATGTGAGATTCATCCTGATAGATGTAGGCAGTAATTCATAAATCAGTGTGTAATTAGATTGCATAAGTTGATGAGATATGACTGGTGTTAAATAAGAAAAATCACATCCAGTAATTTTAACAAAATTACAAACACAAAAATTTGAATTATTTCTAATATTTACCATCACTCTATCTACTAATATAGAGTTACAAGTAGTCCTCAAGCACACACAACCTTTGCCAATATACACTAATACTTTGAGAGGCGGAGGAACACGCAGGTCGACTCAATATGAGTGATAAAGCATAGTTTGATTTATTAGCCCAAATAGCATATACTTATACAGTTCACGATAATTATGCATACCTGTGACCTACTAATTGGCTTAAGCTCTAACAGTCACATTTGCATGGTCCTCCTACTTGCAGCTGCTAGCTATGCTTATTCTACATTCTTGTGCTGTTGAAAGCTGTTTGTGAAACTCTGCGAAGGTCTCAGTGACCTTGCTGATTTTACTGAAACAGTCAGCGGTTCTCACTGCGGCCTAGTCTTGCTACTTATGCTAAGACCTTCAGAATAGGCTCTGCTCGCACAACTGCTTCGTAGACCCACATCCCCCATTTCCAAGCCATTCTCCAACATTTCCCCCTTTTTCTTTTTGTACAAGCAGAGCCTGATTCACTATTTGCTCAAACATTCTTTTAAAGCAAGAGAGAGCACAGCTTAAACACAATAACCCTATAGCTACTATAACTAAGATAAGCAACACACTTTGTAAAAAGCTCTTAAACCACCCTTCTAACCCTAGCCAGTTTGTTAACCCCTCCAAGCCGAAAAGCCCTATATCTTCTTGAATCTTCTGGGTGTAGTCCATAAGCTGTTGAATTTCCTTATGGATTGACTTCGATTTATCTTCCAGGTCTGTGAGCATTTATAACACTGAATTAGGATCCATGGTTTACATCTGAAACAGTCCTCACAGCTTATCTCCCTCCTGTCCATCTGCATCCATTGAATCTTTGTTGTCTTTATTTAGTCATGGCTTGACCCACTTCGCGGGAATCCACTTCGATCCTTGGCCTGTAATGACACAAACATAACGTTTCCCCAGGTTATCAATTGATGTGACCTTTTCCATTGACTAGTGATTTGACCATAACTAATGTAGGTTCTTTCTGATTTAGCATGGTTTTGGGTCATACTTGCAAAGTATTTCATCACATACAATGATTTTGACAATTGGTTTTGTGGTGTTTCCCGTACTTCCCCCCACCTTTTTAAAAAAAAAAAAAAACAAGAAACAAACAAACAAAAGTTCAGAATCAGATACGTGCGTTGGACCTTGACTATGTACTCAAAATCACAAATCAAATTTAGAGGTTCCTCCTTAAAAAGCTCTAAGTAATTTAAAGCTGTACTAAGTTCTGCTAATTGGGTTGAACCTTCAATAGTTTTTACAGAATGATGCCAATCGTTATCTTCACACCAAACTACTACAGCTTTATGAGACTTTCCTGAACCATAAACAAAAACTGTGCAAGTATGTAGGATCAGACCAGATACAAGTATGGTCTGTGACCTGATGTTAGAGACTTGCAGGTTCTGCAGCAATTTACATTTATGCATGCTAAAAGTTGTGCTGTTAAGAAAACCAGCTAGTGCAATTTACAAAGACATAGATTACAAATGAAAAAAAAATCAGAATTAAATTTCACAACTGGTACATATATGACAAAAGGATCATGGCCTATTAAGACTTAAATTCATTCCCTACATTTTCTTGATCAGAGTGACAATTGGTATACAACAGTCGGTATATCAATCTGCTAGCAATCTCATCATACTGTCCCACAATAGACACAGGTTATTTCGTAGACAAATCTGCAAATCTAACTGAATGCAGTCAGCCTGTAAGGTTGTCATAAATTTATTCTTCAAAGTTTCTAACTCCATTTTGTCTGTCATATTTATTGGATATTGATGTCCCTTACTGGATCGAAGTTCTGTTTCAGAAGTGTAGTATTTGCTTTATCGAAACATTGGCTGCTAATACTAGTGGAAATACAGCATTCGAAATTTCCTTGTAGATTTCTCACTTGCACAAGCAGATCTGCACCATCCAAGCAGCTTCTTGTAGGACATGCAACTAAACAGAATTCTCAGAAAACGTTATTTGAGCTTACAATTTGCTTAACAAATCTTAACCCAAGAGAGGTATAGGAATGTGACAAAATCTAGACTCTACTCACACAACTGCTCCGTAGACCCACGTCCCCCATTTCCAAACCATTCTCCAACATAATACCATTTCTCGATTGTCAGGACGAACCTCAAAATGACAAACATTCTGCTCAGAGTCCAGACAAATGTCTTGAGAACTAATTGTATTACTTTCACAGATGAATCCTTGCTGTTCCCGCACAATACAAGATTCTAAATTGACAGTTTGCCATTTTTCATCCACTTTTCAGGCCCATACTCTGTGCTCGAAAGGATAGAGTACAGCTCTGTTGTGGTTCAATCCTAATGCAATGATAGCGTAAATTACGTATATTGAAGTATTGTGTATGGTTAACACAAAGGTCGTGGCAGTGTTTGTGATGGGGTTATAAGTGAAGTTTACCAAAGTCCACCAGGACTGCAGTTCTTTCTCAAATTCATTGGCACTGTCCCAAACAATTTTCCGAATTTCAGTAGGGAAAGCACCTTCTTCACCTTCTCTTATGATCAAGGTGTGATTGCATCCACAGTTGTGCCTGAATACAACTGATTGCCAAAGAAAGGTTATTTTGGACCACACCAAGTGCATCTATTATCAATTCATGGTCTTTTACATTTACTTTTTCCCATTTTGGTAACACTTTTTATAACAGTCACTGGTTAGTTCCCAAAGCCAATAGGGAAGACCTCAAGGGCAGTTGCAATTTTGCCAAATCACTAGTTGTAGTAGTCAATTTATTCATTAATATCTCTGAATCAATACCAGTTAGAACTTCCAATCCTGTCACCAACACACCAGTTAGGTCTCTCGGTGTTCTATTAGGAATTTGTTTCCTCAGTCAGGTTGTTCACCCTTTGAAAGAGGTCCTTAAGAAAGGAGAGTAGGCTGGCTGAATCTCAGAAACCTTATTTTGCATTAACACCTCAACACGCTTAAGAGACCATTCTGGATTGAACAACATTTGTTATTGGCCTATATTTTTGATCACATATGGTCCAATTTCAAAAATTTTCGGATCGGGTACAGCTATTGGTTGGGTGGTAGGTGTCACGACCTCTATCCTGAGTTCCCTCCAATGTTTGGTATTATTTTTACCACACATTACTTTATGAGTATATTGTATTGCAGTCAAGTTTTGTTGGAACGATAAAGGACTCAGCACTCCGATGTGAATCACGCAAAGCCGTTTATTACAGAAACAAGCCTCCTTATATATGCAACTATTTTCTGATCACGCATCCACGCTCCAATCATGCATTCGCTAATTGGATATTGTCTATGTTCACGAGCTGGAATCTCACTGCTGATAGGTCCATTGATTTACATCTTGTTGAGTCCCTGTTATTGTAGAAATGCCTCACTCCCACAGCAGGTCCTGTTTTCAGCTTTTCGAAGTGGCCTTGAGATTCCTTTGGGTCTGACTAATTCAACAATAAATCTCCATCTAACAGAAACCCCTCCACAAAGTTTAGCCAACAATTTTGGCTTTGTTTTTCACATGATAGAGTAGAGCCATGTAGTCCAATTCTATAGCTGTTTACTGGTTCAGTGAGGGATTCAGTAATCAGTCTACATTGCATGGAGAAGTTGACACCCTGGACCACCATAAAAGAGCGTGAAGCTTTATTTTTGTCATTGTGTGAAAACGCTGTCTTTGTTGTGATAGGTGACTATTGCAACAAATGTCACTGGAGGTTTGGCGACAGCATTTATTTTAAATTTGAATTTTAGGCCTAGTAGTTCTGATCGGTTGGCGTGATTGTTTCGCCAATTACACACCACCCGGATGGTCCTTGTTAAAGTGAAGTTGCACCAACAATCAGTTTCTGCATCCTTGCAGGATTTAGTAATCTCCACATTGTTGGTACTTGGGTCCAAGGTGGTATAGTTGCCGATGTACTTTTGGCGACAACACGAGATGAGAGAATTTTGTTTATTACATTTCCACTCTGCAGTGGCACAGAGTTTCGCTGAGATGTTAGGGTGAATTTTGGTTGTCGAATTTAGATCTAAAAGGTTTCCAGTAACTGTAATTGAAGAGGCTTTCTCATGGTTAGATCCTTCCACCTTTCTGCATCCTATTTTAATTTTTTCTCCATTTGTACCATTCAGGACTCTAACCCAATCCTTCCTATCCCACTTCCATTCATATGGGCAATACACTTTATCATCAGGTATTACTATAGTAGCTAAACTTGGAAAGTGGTCTTCAGGATACAGTCCTAGAGAACTAGTGTATATAACAGTAGCTTTGGACCAAGGCCATTTAGTGTATTTTTGGTTATGGGTAGGTGAGAAGATGCAGAAAAGTATTAGTAGTCTAATTATACTATTGGTCATTTTGACAAATTAAGCCTTCAGATTTGATTCTTGAATGATTCGTGATATTCTCTGTGTCCCTCGGAGTTCTCCTGCAAAAGGAAAACAAACAGGGCTTGCCTCCTCGAGGCAAAAATAATTAAAATTATGGAATTATCCAGTGGGTATTTATCTGGTGTTCCTTACCCGGGGCATGAGAGGCTACCCATGCATTTGCATTTAAAGGGGTTTTCAATGCTAGTGATACGCTTTCCACAGTAGGGAGTTCCACCAGGACTCGTTGTCCTGGGAAATGGGCTGGATCTTTGGAATCATTCGGTCCCTTTAAAGAGGGAATCAAGGAAGGGGCTTTTGGGCAGAAAGCAGTGATTTTGGGGCATCCATTTACCCCCCACCTGTCATTTACGCTTGTGATAACTTGCCACAGACGAGTATCCCAGTTACCCTCATGAGGTTTCAAAAGCCGTTTCAAGAGGCTGTCAGTTCTTTCTACAGTTCCATTAGCTGGTGGGTAATATGGGGTGTGAAAAGTCCATTTAATCCCTTCACTTTGTGCCCAATCTTGTACAACTTTGGCGATGAAATGGGAACCGTTGTCAGACTGTATTTCTTGTGACTTTGGAAAAGTTCCAAACCATTCTCACAATGCTTTCACAGTGTTTTCACCTGTAGCTTTGCCAAAAGCTTCAGCTTGGACTAATCCTGATGTTATTTCCACCCCCACCAGTACAAAATGTTTACCTCCTGATTTCTTAAAGGGGCCAATATAATACACCTGCCAGGCATCCCAGAAACCTTTACCCTCCCTTAAATGTAGAGGGTTATCTTCTAAAGGGTGCCTTTCAAGCTGTCTCCAACATTGTTCACAGACCGATATGCAGGTTTTACACATTTCTTTGGTGACGGGCCAACCTCGGGCCAGAGCTTCACCATACAAGTCCTTAGCTCTGGTGTGTTTGCATTTTACATGTAACCATTCTAACAAGCATTCCCAGTCTTCTGAAATTTGGTCCTTTTGTACAGGGGCCAGTCTTGGTAATTCATCAGCTTGGTTATTCCATTCTCCTGCAGATCCCCCATCTACCTGATGAGAAGCTACCCAGTCCACAGCAAAGTTTCCCTTTCTAGCAATAAAGATTTCTTGCCATTTTTCTTTTTGCCACACTGGAATCCTATTAATTTCCCATCCGTTCTGTTCCCAGAAAGGAAGCCACTTGGTACACCCCTTAAACACAGCATAAGAGTCAGTATAAATGTGGACAGGAGAAGTAGTTTATGCTTCATGTTGGAAAACACTCCATACTGCAATTAATTCACCTACTTGTGCACTACCCTCTCCCTCTGTTATAATGTGTTCATCGGAAGAGGTATGGAGTGCTACTGCCCTGTATTTCCACACCTTTCCTTCTCTTTTAGCAGAAGCATCAGTAAACCAAGCACTAGCTGACCAATCATGCGAAAAGGGAGGTGCGACTTGGATTACTGAGGCAGGTTTATCTTGGTCATCGTCCAAGCTCTCCATTTCTTGTATAGCCAGATTTTTTAAAGCTCCTTCAGATACCGAGAAAATGTTACAATAGTGTTCAATCTGAGCATACCACTTTCATACTGAGGCCTTCTGGGCCACCCTGTCGGGGGGAGGGGTCCCAGAAGTGACTTCTTTTATGACTTTAAATGGGCCTCTTAATACGATTGGCTGCTGTCATGCAATCTTCTCTACTTCTACCAGAGCCAGACTAACAACAAACAAACCTTTCTCCCAAGCAGTGTCTCTCTTTTTGGCATCCCTAAAACCACCGGAGAAAAATCCCACAGGTCGGGTTGGACCTTCAGGACCTCTCTGCCATATATGAACTGATAAGCCTGATAAAGCAAACCCCCATTCAACCTGAAAAGGGTCTGTAGGGTGAATAGGACCAAGGACTTGATGAGCTGTTGCTTCAAAAATTAGTAATCACATAGCTTCTTCCTGAGAAGCTGTCCATTCCCATTTGACCTCCTTTCTTAGAAAATCATAAAGAGGTCTAGCAATGATGGAAAAATTTGAGATGTGTTTCCTCCGAAAGATCAACAGCCCTAAAACATGCTGCAAACCCTTTTTTGACTCAGGCATTTTGATCTGAACTAAGGAAGCAAGGGTGTCCGGCGGGATGCAGGTCATCCTTCCTTTCCACCAGATTCCCAGAAATTTTACTTCTTGTGAGGGCTTTTGGACCTTTTCAGGGGGAATTTGCAAACCCAGATTTTCTAAATGTGAAATTATATCCTGTTGGGTTGCCCCCACTTTCATTATTTCATTTCCTCCTACAAGAATATCATCAATGTACTGATAAACAGTTATGCCTTTGGGTTTGGGTATTTTTTCTAGCTCTTGGGCTAAAGCATGATGAGCTAATGTGGGAGAATGTTTGTACCCCTGGGGAAGTTGGGTGAAAGTGTATTGTTTTCTTTCCCAGGTGAACGCAAAATAATCTCTGTCTTCTGGTCACAATGGTATCATAAAAAACATGTCTTTAACATCTGTTGTTGCCATGATTGGATGAGCTTTTTCTTGTATCATGGTTATTAGTTCAGCCAGATCGGAGACTGCGGCGATTAAAGGATCGGTGTTGGCATTCAGCCGCTGAAAATCTATTGTAAGTCGCCACGTCCCATTGGGTTTTCTAACTGGCCACACTGGAGAGTTAAAAGGAGAATGGGTATTTATTACCACTCCTTGTTCTTGCATTTCTTGTATAACCAGTTTGATACCTTCTTTGGCACCCAGGGGAAGGGGGTATTGCTTAACGTTTGTGACCTGGCTATATGGGCGTGCAGGTGCAGTTTGCAGTAGTCTGACATGTAGCTGCAGCATTCCGAAAGTCCACAACAATCCTTCTGAATCTTCCCACTGTCTGCCTTTGAGGGTATCCATACCTAGCAAACTGTTTGGAATGTCTCCAATCACCATCTCAATAATGACTGTGCTCTCATTCCCCAGCAATAACAATTTTACTCAAACAACTTTCATAACTTCTGTCGACCCTAAAGCGTTAAGGACGCAAAAACGTCACCTCAAGGGAGAAACTCCACACCTTCCAGCATCTACTTCGCTTAGAGCAGAAATCTGTGCACTGGTGTCAATCAAAAAGGTTACAGGTGCACGCTTAGGACCCACTATAGCCGTGATCAATAAATCTCCCCCTCTAGTATGTGTGAGCTGTCAGATATAAATCCATCCTCCATTCCTCCGCTCACTACTAGGGAATGGAGGTTCTAGTTTTCCTGTTTCTGGGAGAGACTTTCATCCTCGGTGGGGGAGGGAGCTGAAGGTATAACAGGTAGGACTTCTTTCACGGTCTGTGAATGTTCTTTTGGATTTTGCCACCTTGATACTAGTTTACTAAGTTTATCAAGGGGTAAGCCCTCCATTATATCTCTGGGAACTCCCTTTTTAATTCCCAAAAATCACCATTGTTGTCAGTTCTTTGGTTGTTCTCCCTTTCCTGTTTTAATGTACGGATGCTCCTTTCTTGGGGCACCGATAGCAGCAGCAGTACTGGTAGAGAGGGGCAGATTCTTGACTTCAGTATGACGGATTCCTCTCAACGGTTCTTCTAGGATTTTTACTGGGCCATATTTCCCACTATAATCTATCAGTTCTTGTGCTACTTCCCCTCATGTCCACACCTTTTGAGTATTTGGTTGGTTGGGGGAAGTCGGGGCAGGGGTGAAGGGGGAATCTATGCTAGTATTAGCTCCATCTCTCTGGTTCCCATTTCTGTTACCCTGGCTTCTAATCACACCTTCCAACCTTTCTACTGGGCTCATTAATGTGATTGTCATTTGAAGGTTAATCCCAGTAGATTTAAGTGACTCTGGAAGTCCCCTTATCAAGGGAGTCATCAGTCATCATGTCTGGATTCACTGGCAACATCATTGGGAATTCACATTTGGGAATTAATTTCTTTTTATGTATCATTTGTAAGCAGGCTGATTTGTGTACACTTTCTAACAATTGATCAGGTGTGCCAGTGATTGCCAAGGGCTTTCCCCCGTCTAAAGGGTTTAGCCCTCCAGCCCAATAAGCAGCTTGATGGGTTAGGGACCATGGGGCATGTCACCACTTGTTAAGAAAACTCCGTGCCCCCAGTAACCATTAGCTTCTTGTTCACTTAACTGAATTTGGTCTCCCCCAGTTAGGGATACATGCCACATGTATTCAGTTTCAGATTATTTAGGAAGGTGGCTGTACTCTTTCTTTAGTTTGGCCAGCTCAGTGGCAGTGTAAGGTGTTTGCTTAGTTGTAATGTGAGGGTCAGCATCCCCCTCATTTGCATGAAAATATTCTGTTTTCACTAAGGGACTCACGTGTGGATATTCGTCATAACGTTTTCCCATCTCCTCCAATTCTTTCTGAGGGTAAATTTGATTTATTTGTTGGATACTTTTCTCCTCTAACTCCTGCTGCCTCAGCACTCCTGTGTTTTTTAAACATTCTTCCTTTAGAGTAGCTTTTAATGAGTGGTTTTCTTTCCTCTCTTTTTCTAAATGTTGAAAACAATTTTCTACTTGTTGTCCTAAACTGGAGGTTGTTTTTTGCAAAACCTGCACTAGATTTTCAAGGGATTCTATAATTTTGCTTTCATTACTACATCACCTGAGGCGATCTTCAATCGCTGCTACTAGGCTAGCTCCTAGGACAGCACAGACTACAGCTTTATCTTTATTTGATCTAAACTTAGACTTAGTCTGTAAAGAAATCACTCGGTCTACTACACTCTGTAAATCAGCCCAATTACCACGAGCCCAGTCTTCTCCAGGTACGGAGGGTCGAGTCCTATACTTTGCTAAAAGTGTGTAGAACGAGTCTTGATCTTTCACTAACCAAAAATCTTGATTATCAGCTTTTTCGATCATTCTTATTATGAAGGGGCGGAACCTACTTCAGGAAGGCACAACTTAGTTACAAAAACCGCAGCAACTGGTGTGTCACCCTTCTCTTACCCAAGTGGTTGAAGGGGCCAAAAAATCTGCTATGGGAAGGTTCAACTTAGTTACACAAGATTGACCCTTCACTCTCCCTAGCAGACAATTCTCATCAACATGAGAGCAACACCCCTTTTGCACTTTGAGATCTTTTGGTTTGATTCCAAGAGACAGAGCCCTCTACACTACCTGCACTCCTCTATTTCCCAGAATCCTATCCGTGATGCCAATTTAATGGCACGGTCCATTCGGTGATGGACTCGTGATGGTTCGTTTACTTTGATCTCGAAGCGCAAAATTAAGGCAATCAAAATGCCAAGGGGTTATAATTGAATCAAACAGTGTTACTTTATCATTTTGCCTGTAAAGCAGCACGCAATAGAGTAGAGAAAAAGGGAAAGAAAAAAAAGGGAAAAGAGGATTTTAATTACCACCAATGACTCCCAAAGGCGTCCCTCTGGTCTCCGGTCCCGTAGAATCCTGCCAGTCCTGTGTTGTGATCCGGGATCCTCTGGTGGGAAGATCTTAACAATGTCCAGTCGGGAGTCATCTTTTATGCTTCTTCACCGCCCCTCATTCCCATTGTTTGAGGTCAATCTCCACCTTTGTTTCACAATCCAGGCTTAACTGCACAGGCCCAAAAAGTCCCTGCTTTACTTGCCAGGACCCATCTGTGCCTGCGTCACCTTGCGTTCAGGGGTCTCTTTCTGGTCCATTGGGTGACCTCAGGACCCTTGGCGAGCTTCTGGGCATGCTCTTCTTCATTGTCCTTAGTAACAGGGAGGAGGTGGGGGGCAAGTTTGGCTGAAGCAGCAGGTGAAAATCCATCTTCTGGACAGCAGCTATTGTCCCCGGGTTGGAGAGACCCGTATAACACAATTCCTTTTAGGAGATGGGGGCAAGTTTGGTTGAGGCAGCAGGTGAAGTCCACACAGCAGCTATTGTTACCGATAGCCCCTGGGTCAGAGACACCTGTGCAACACAATTATTGGCTCTGGAGCAATTCCCCTTGGCTTTTTTAGGGGTTCCTTGCCTGTGTAGAGACAGCGACTGCAGTCAGTCCAACCTGTTTGAGTTATACAGATTATGTTTATGTGTATGATGTGCATGACTGTTATTCTAGTGGTGGCTATTTATGTATTGTCACCGTTTACTGCAGGGTGACAATAAACCATGGCAGATGCTCTCTGTTACCCCACCACCACCACCCTCCCCACTAAGGAAAGGGAAGAGGAGGAAAAGGGAGAGACTTGCCAGTTGGAAAAAGTTAAAAATGCTTTACTAATGCTACTAATAAACAGATAAAATGATACAAAATATACAAAACCAATCTTGAATTTCCCGGGGCAGTATAGCATTGCCCGCAGCGGAGCCAGCACGGCTCCAGCAGCTGCAGGGCAGGCACCTGGAAGTCCTGGGCTAGACTCCGCAGCAAACCGGAACTGGATTCAGGGATGCAGGGTCTGGAACCAGGCCTCGGATCGCAGGCACGACAGGCAGGGTGCTCCTCAGATGCCAACCATGGTCAAAGAAGAGCGAGACCCTTGTGATCTCTCATTTTTATAGGGTGTATGACGTGTATGGGATGGAATACTCGGTCAGTTTTAGTCATCTGTTCTGTTTGCCCCTCCTTGCAAATATGACCCTTTCACTTATGGAATGTGCAAAATTTATCAGTAACCTTGGCTACCATAGCAATAAGTCTAAACCTGGGACTCTTCTGCATACCATTGCTACTGTTATCAGCTCCAGAGTGGACATTGTCTGAAAAAACATGCAGCTAAATTCAGAAAAGTGCAGTTACTTAGAAAAACTTAGTTGAAAGGAAAATACACTAAAAGAGAAACTGGTCTTGTTTTTAACAAAACCAGGGCATGTATATAAAGTCAGTTGACCTTATAACTGAGATTTAAGTGTAAATAATTCAATAAAACCTTGTCTACAGAAGAATCTTGCTGAGAAGTAAATGCTGCTTGTGACCTGAATAAGGCAACCAACATATATTTTCTTCCTCTTGGCTACAAACCTAATAACTTGAACAATATGCTTAGGCTTCCTCAATTCAGAAAGACCCAGGATTTCCTTGTTCAAGATTCTGGCATCAGTTCTTTCCTATTTCATGGGTTTTTAACTGTTACAAGTGATCTTTTATCAATAACACATGATGTTGAAGTATCCACAAAAGGTCTCATCCCTTTTGTGTTAAAAATGGTAAACAAACATAGCATATCATCTGCATTTTAAATACAAGGCTGAGACTCTACATAAATCTAATGTCACTCTGTTTCCAAACGGCTGTAAATCCTCTCGATGTGACTTTCAGAGGCGGCCATGGAAAAAATTTAGACCCTCGCTATCCCTTGGCATGCACCAGACCAGTAATGTAGTTGCAAGTGCCATCAGGGATCCCTCTTGTCCTTGCCCACATACTCCTGAATTTTCCTGCCATAAGGATGTGGAGAGTTTTTGGAAGAAAGAGGACATGGGCTGTGTGCTGTGAACAAGCCAGAGTTTGATGTGGCTGTGGTGCAGGCTAGGACCTACACGGAAGGTTTTTCTGGAGACACCAAAGACAGAATGGAAGTAAACAGAAGCTGGTCTATCCTCGACCCAGGCTGCAGGAGGGGCGCTGTCATCACTGCGCATGAACAGTTCATGGACAGTGCCCTGCAGCTAATCACCATAGCGGGAGGGGAAGAGTGACTGCAGAGAGTAACCAATCGTAGCCTGCACTTGCCACATGGCCACTGGGTAAAAACTATATAAGGGTTTCAAAAACGTGCACTGGCAGACATTGATATTCAGTGTTGTTAAAGGTTCATTAAAGGGCATTGATGTTAAACTCATATTGAGCCCGATTCTTTGTCTTCGCCAGTCCGCCCGTTGCACTCAAAGAGTTCTACAAGTTTTTCATTCTCCAGCATCTGGTAGCAGAGGATGGTTGTTAGCAAAAGTAGGATCTCCGGAGTGCCATTTACTGCGGCAAGCAGCATTCATTAAACGACGGAGCCAAACCGGGTTGTAGGAGAGTGTGCTTTGTCCGGTAACAAAAGACAAGCACCAGACAAGCTGGTCACTCGCCTCGTACTTAAGACCACACTGATTTGATAATGGAACTTGAGACAGCTGTGGCACTGTTGATGCATATTCTCTCTAAGAGAGGTATCGAATCGTCACAGGAAAACTTAATCACATTGATTACATTAGTCCAGAAATTGGGACACTTTGGAGAAATTCCACTTTTGTTTTCCCCAATGGAATGGAGATTATTGGGGGACACTATGTGGGATAAGACTCTCAGAGGGGAAGAAGAGAAAGAAATTAAAGCTCTGAGAGATTTGTGGAGAACCGTGTTAGAATCATTGGAAGTAATGAAGTCAGAACAACGCACTGCCCTGGGAGCTGCGAAGGCGCTTGCCCCAGAACAAACCTGGACTGATAAAAGTTGTCAGCCAAAAGAGAAGAGGGACCTGTGGGCTACTCTGTGGGGTCTGCCTGCTGTTCGGGGTGGTCGAGGGGTCCCGGCTCAGCCAATACTCTCGCAATCCGATCTGCGGCGGGAGTTGGAAACTTTACCCTCCTCAAACAAAGAACCGGAAGTTTCCCCGTCTGAGTCTCTGGGGCAATGTGAGAAGAAAGCGGAAGTGCAACTAGGGGACTGTCCGGATGTGGGAGGCCCTGAGTGCCGCCCTCCTCCTACAGCTCCGCCTCTGCCCTATCCCGAGTCAGACACGCCCCCCTCTGAGACTATCGCGTCAGCCAGGCTGGGCCCGACCGGGCCACGGCACCAGGGGCCACCCCCCAAAAGAACCTCCAAAAATACATGTGGAGGGATCCTGTGAGCCTCCTTCTACATCATTGGGCTCATCACAAGGAGTAGAGCAGTTACTGCAAGTCATTACCAGTAAGCTTGAACAACTTGACTTGCGAATGTCAGATGTAGAGAAAAATAAGAGACAAATCGAGTATCAAAAACCAGGTTGCCTTCCGCAAACAATGCAACCAAAGGTACCCATAGAACCTACTGACCGGCCACCACCCCGATCTGGCAGATGGTCAGGGGTCATCAAAGATGCCATTCTAGAAGGTGATTGGTCTCCAGCAAAATTAGCCCTACCGGTAATTCAAAATATGAACACCCAGACAGCGGTATGGGAACCACATGAATGGAAAATTTTACAGCAAGCCAAACAAACAATCACGAACTATGGGATACATTCAGAAGCTACCAGACAAATACTGCATTGGATTTTTACTGCTGACTTATTGTGTCCCATGGACTGCCAAAATTTAATGTGCTTATTACTAACTCCAGCACAATTCCTCCTGTGGGAATCGGCCTGGTATCAACGAGCGCAGCAAGAAACAGCCAAACACACCAGTCCAAATGACCCATTAACCAATGTGGTACCCGACACCTATACGGGTCGCGGACAGTACGCTACAATAGAAGTTCAACTGCGATTTATTGCTGAAGTTCACCGGAAAGCTGCACAACTTGCCCTAGATGCTTTCTTAACTTTACCAGGACCCTTAGCTCCCTCATTCAGCGGAATACGCCAAGGCACTACAGAAAATTTCACGCATTTTATTGACTGGCTACATGAAGGAATAATGCAAAACCCAGATTTATCAGAAGAAATGAAAAATCAAATGTTTCGGTTGCTGGCTTTCGATAATGCAAATTCAAAGACTAAACAAATACTAGCAACCCTGCCACCAGGATCTTCAGTAGAAGAAATGCTGACACGAGTAGCCAGGACAGAAGAACAGTGAAATGCAGAAGTGATGCCTGTCGCTTTCGAAGGGGTCATGCAGAGATCTCTTCAACAAGTTAGCCAGCAAGTCTCATCTACAATCCAACCAGTAGTGGTAGCAGTTCAGCGACCCCACCACTAGAATGTGGAAGGGACCGGCACCTGTTATTGTTAATGGTAGAGGGTATGTGTGTCTCTCCACAGATCAAGGTCCGTTGTGGGTTCCAAGCCAAGCAGTAAAGCCGGAGTTGAAGCAAATTCAACCGAATCAACTTCCTGCAACAGAACCTTTGGAGGACACAGAGTGAGGTGTAACCTTCGCATTAATTTAGCTGTGACATGTATGTGTAATATAGTTATATAACTAGGTCTTAATGATAAAGTGTTAAGCATGTGGAAAGTTTGTATCTTTTTCATTCTCTTGAGAAGCAGTCTAGTTCCTGGGTTTTTGTTAAGAACTGCTTTTGATCCTCGACAAAATGTATGGTAATGTTAGGAAGGTCTTTAAACACCACTACCTTCTGGGCAGGTTGATCAACACCCAGCACACTGTTTGTTACATGTTGAGTAGGAGTACCATTAAATAAAAGTTCTTGGAATTTGTTTAATCAATCCATTGCAATATTAAAACAGCAATGGAGTACCTCAAGTTTACTAAGAGGAAAAATATTAGCGCATGGTTTGACAACTATGACAATTGTGATGATTGCCTTCCCGTAGGGCCAGAGCCGTAGGAAATCGAACCAACTGATTTTTTTGTTTAGAAAGTTTAACAAATTGACTTGACCTAAGGGGGTGGATTAAGGGTTTATTGCAAAGTGCATTGTTTATGTTGATTGTTGTTGTAATTGATATGTTATGTATAAGTTGTTCTTCATCACGTATCAAAGATGGGTTAGAACGCATAGATAATCAAGCCTGGCTTGTCCAAAAAGAAAAAAGGAGGAACTGTGGAGAGTTTTTGGAAGAAAGAGGACATGGGCTGTGTGCTGTGAACAAGCCAGAGTTTGATGTGGCTGTGGTGCAGGCTAGGACCTACACGGAAGGTTTTTCTGGAGACACCAAAGACAGAACGGAAGTAAACAGAAGCTGGTCTATCCTCGACCCAGGCTGCAGGAGGGGCGCTGTCGTCACTGCGCATGAACAGTTCGTGGACAGTGACCTGCAGCTAATCACCATAGCGGGGGGGGGGAAGAGTGACTGCAGAGAGTAATCAATCATAGCCTGCACTTGCCACGTGACCACTGGGTAAAGACTATATAAGGGTTTCAAAAACGTGCACTGGCAGACATTGATATTCAGTGTTGTTAAAGGTTCATTAAAGGGCATTGATGTTAAACTCATATTGAGCCCGATTCTTTGTCTTCGCCAGTCCGCCCGTCGCACTCAAAGAGTTCTACAAGTTTTTCATTCTCCAACATAAGGATAGATTGGATTTGTTGGTGGCCTGATCTCAAGGTACCTTTATAGTAGATGGATCACAGTATGTATCACAGTATGTTTGGGATTGGAAGGGACCTCAAAAGATCATCTAGTCCAATCCCCCTGCTGGAGCAGGAACGCCTACGTGAGATCACACAGGAACATGTCCAGGCGGGTTTTGAATGTCTCCAGAGTAGGAGACTCCACAACCTCCCTGGGCAGCCTGTTCCAGGGCTCTGTCACCCTCACTGAGAAGTTTTTTTCTCAAATTTAAGTGGAACCTCTTGTGTTCCAGCTTGATTCCATTATCCCTTGTCCTATCATTGTTTGCCACTGAGAAGAGCCTGGCTCCATCCTCATGGCACTCACCCTTTATATATTTATAAACATTAATGAGGTCACCCCTCAGTCTCCTCTTCTCCAAACTAAAGAGACCCAGCTCCCTCAGCCTTTCTTCATAAGGGAGGTGCTCCACTCCCTTAATCATCTTTGTTGCCCTACGCTGGACCCTCTCCAGCAGTTCCCTGTCCTTCTTGAACTGAGGGGCCCAGAACTGGACACAATATTCCAGATGGGGTCTCACCAGGGCGGAGTAGAGGGGAAGGAGAACCTCTCTCGATCTACTGACCACCCCCCTTGTAATACACCCGAGGATGCCATTGGCCTTCCTGGCCACAAGGGCACAGTGCTGGCTCATGGTCATCCTGTTGTCCACCAGGACCCCCAGGTCCCTTTCCCCTACACTGCTCTCTAATCGGTCGTTCCCCAACTTATACTGGAACCTGGGATTCTTCCTGCCCAGATGCAGGACTCTACACTTTCCCTTGTTAAATTTCATCAGGTTATTCCCCGCCCAACTCTCCAGCCTGTCCAGGTCCCGCTGGATGGCAGCACAGCCTTCTGGCGTGTCAGCCACTCCTCCCAGCTTAGTGTCATCAGCAAACTTGCTGATAGTACACTCCATTCCCTCGTCCAAATCGTTAATGAATATATTGAATAATATTGGCCCCAGTACTGACCCCTGAGGCACTCCACTAGATACTGGCCTCCAACTAGACTCCGCACCATTGACTACCACTCTCTGGCTTCTCTCCTTAAGCCAGTTTGCAACCCACCTCACTACTCTATTGTCTAGACCACACCTCCTCAACTTAGCTGTGAGGATGCTGTGGGAGACTGTGTCAAAGACTTTACTGAAGTCAAGGTAGACCACATCCACCGCTCTGCCATCATCCATCCACCTTGTTGCATTCTCATAAAAGGCTATGAGGTTGGTCAAGCATGACTTACCCTTGGTAAAGCCATGTTGACTGCCCCTAATAACCCTCTTATCCTTGATATGCCTTGAGGTGGCACCAAGATGGATGCTGGTAGCTAAGTCAGAGACATCCTATGAAAGCAATTTGTGCATGCACGAGTGTGTGTATGTGTACATAGAGCTGAGTTGGCAAAGTGACACGCTCTAGCCTGCTTCCTCAAGATACTGTACAGATACAACCTGATCCAGTCAGCTTTCAGTTCAACTTTTTGATGAGAGATATCAGACAGATCAGGCAGGTGGTGTCAAGATAACTTCTGGGTGTGCAAGAGATAGCCATGTGATCATTTTTTTTGCTATACTGAAAACATGACAGAGATGGATTTTAATGTCTATGGTAAACAAAATGGTGATCTTAGTTTAGTTCCTTATGGCTGTCACGGAGGCACCCCAAAGTCAGTTTTAGGTGGACAACAAGTTCCAAAACAGATTTTATTCTGGCTGGAAAAGTGCAGCCAATAAACTGATCAAAACAGGGTTTATACAATTAGTTAGCACTCTGACAACATAAAATACAGGTTCATATATCAGTTGAAGAGATTATTGGGGTGCAGCAAAATAAGAGTAATGAGGATCCACAGCGTGCATGCACACACTCACAAGAAACAAACCAGAGCCCTCCGACTCCAGGGTACCCACAAGAAATAATCACTCGCCTGGGTTAGGCAAGGACTCATTTAAGGATATATCCAGTAAATAACCACTCACCCAAACGAGGAGGTGAGGCACTCTCAATTCCAAGAAGTCTCTGTGCTGCCACCCGGGTCCACCCATCCCATTTCACGCCCGTAGGTGACTAAATTGTGCAGGATTTCAGCCCAGGTTAATACATGTGCAGGCAGATTTCCAGGGTTCTGCTTGTTACAGTCAATAGCCTCCTGAATTCTCTCCCTGAGGGACTGGACATGTATCTTTAAAGCGTCCGGCAGCCCTCTGATAAGCAGCCGAAGGTGGGTCAGGTTTACTGGTGCAGCCATGGCAATTCCTTGCCGCCCTCTTTCGTACATTGTCTGTATACAAGCAGCCTTTTGAACGCCCTCAACCAGCTCCAGCAAGCCTCTTATCCTAATGGTGATGGGCTCCCCACGTTCCTTGGGATCCACACCACCAGCCCAGTAAGCCACACAAGATGTTATGGGCTGATCACCATTCGGACCATCACTTGAAAACACACCAGGTCCCCAAAAGCCTGCAGCTTCCTCATTACTCAATAGTATCCGATCACACCCCGTAAGGGAAAGATATTCAGTTTCTGTTTCGCCCGGCTAACGTGAGAATTTAGATTGCAAGTCGCCAAGTTCAGGTCCCGTCCATGGGGTAGTACAAACAGCAGTACAGGAGTTTCCACCCTGTGGACCTGTACATGTCTCAGTTTTAATGAGAGGGCCTACATCCTTTGTCTCTACCTCCTCTTCATCAACACTGTTTTCAGAATCTCCCCAGATATCTCCATCCCAGTCCTCAGGTTCTGTGTCCACAATCAATTTCCGAATTTGGGCAATACTAGGGGAAATTTTGCTTGGGTTAACATGAGTTCAATCCTTTGTCCTAAAAATGCACTCACTTTCTCTCTCACCGTAACTCTGCTTTCAAACAATATATTTCCAGCTCTTTTCTAGAATCATGCCTCTCCAACTGGCTACAGCATTTGTGCTGGTCTCGGGCTTGCTTTAAGCAGGTGCACAGAACAACACCAAGAACAGCATCGACAGCAACACAAACAGAAGCACAGAAAACAGCACACGCAGCTACGGTCACTCTGGGACCACATCAGCTTGCTTCTGCCCGATGTGTGCAGGTTGCCACAGAAGGATTATTACAGCTGTAGCCCCATAATAATTTCTCCATTTCTGATATCCTGCCGACTACACCATTTTAAATGTCATGGAGGTACCCCAAAGTCAGTTTTAGGTGGACAACGAGTTCCAAAACAGACTTTATTCTGGCTGGAAAAGTGCAACCAATAAACTGACCAAAACAGGGTTTATACAATTAGTTAGCACTCTGACAACATAAAATACAGGTTCGGATATCAGTTGAGATTATTGGGGTGCAGCAAAATAAGAATAATGAGGATCCACAGCATGCATGCACACACTCACAAGAAACCAACCAGAGCCCTCCGACTCCAGGGTACCCACAAGAAATAATCACTTGCCTGGGTTAGGCAAGGACTCATTCAAGGATGTATCCAGTAAATAACCACTCACCCAAACAACGAGGTGAGGCACTCTCAATCCTGGGAAGTCTCCTTAGACGGCATCCCAGTCTAAGGAGAGGGTTCCAGTTCACAGACCCGCTACTCCAAGGCCACTCCAAAGAGGGTCTTCAGTGGGAGCCCCATTTATAGTCTGGTCAGATCTGGCTGTGGGCATTGAAACACGGTCCAGAAGCTTTGCAGCTACTCTGGGCACCTCCTCTGCTAACGACCCTGTCAACTGACTCAGGGTCCCATTAAGGTGCTAAAAGAGCCATTAACTGCCCCATTGAAGGATCCAGATCTCAGGGGGATGTGCAACTGCCACAATGGCCAAAGCTATCAATAAGAACTAGTGCTTTTGGTTGTAATTCCAGAAGTGAAATGGAGACCTAAAAGGAAGTGACACTTTGGAGATTAGACTTAAAGAACTTTGTTTGATCAGTTTGCACTTATGCTATATGTCCTGTGTATAGTGGTTATGTACTTTTTTTAGATAGAGTCAATCTGATGCAGTTAGAAAACATTAATTCAGTGTTTGAACAATGTTGTCAAAGAGTAAGGATTGCATATTTACCCTGGGCTAGTGCCAAAGATGTTGAGATTTGAAAGGTAGATGCTACAGTGCCCTGCATCTTTGTCTTACTAAGCCCTCTACCACACTAGTTTCAAAAGGAGAAGATGAAAATCTACTGGTCAGCCTGGTAGTGAAAGAAAAATATGCACTGAAGTGCAACCTGTGTTCCATCAGTTCCACTAACCTGTTCTCTGCTGATTTAGATGTGTTGCTTCCCCATACAGTGCCTTGTAAACTAACCTCCTAGGTGCAAAGGGAACTCATTAAAGGTAGCCAGTAACTAACTGACAACCAGGCATGTTTTCAGCTTGTCTCTTCTCCAGATCTTGAGGCAGTAAGCAGGAAACTATCCATTTGAGATCTACAGCTCAAAGCCTCTCAAGAATGGGCCAGGGAAGTAGGGTCCACTTTTCTCTTCCTAACCTGTTTTTTCCCAAAGTGTGTGAGCCAACGCAGGCACATTGCTAGAAGCAACCAGAGGCCATAAACGCAATTGCAAAGAGCAAATTTATTATAGTTACCTCACTTCCAGGGGATATCCAAAGCAGCACCTAAGCTCCTGGGCAGAGGCGACACAAGTAGAGATGCAGACACTGCAGAATTCAACCCTGGTAGAAGATCACGGGCCTGCTGCATTTGCCTGTATTTCAAGGTTTCAAGCAGGCACAGCCTTGCACTCTTTCTCACAACAAAGCAGGAATCTCAGGCATAATGATAAGGTGCCTTAAGAGTTTCTCACAGGCCTATGTTTTTTAACACAGAGGTTCTACCTGTCAAGCACAGAAGGTCAGTAAAACAATTAGTGTGATGTATGTGCTTTTTCTACATCCCAGGTGCAGTTGCTTGAGCGTATTTACAATGAGCCTTCTTGCCATTCTTGCACAATTCCCATACACAAAGCATACCAGACCTGCTGTTTCCATCAGTCAGGAGAATCCTCTTTTTTTTTTGAAAGTCTGCCTCTATGCAATAAAGTCAATGTCTGGGGTATTTCCCACAGAAGGAAGAAACTTGTTTTCTAACTCTTGATCTGTATCTATGTGATGCCTGAAGAGAGTTTAATGCAAAATGGCCATTAGAGTGCCCAAAATCTGGGTCTTCCTTGTCTCCCTAGAATATTCTAAATACCTGGCTGTGGAGCTAGGTTACTTCTTCCTCACTCTCTTTGTATTTTGAACTCCTTGTTGGGTAACAGCAGAGATTCAGTTGTGAAGATAAAGTGTGTCCCGCTGACAGCAAACAGAAGGAGATGCTCTTGGGACACGTATATTTGTCTCCCATCTGACTGAGGTGATAATCTTGCTTTCTTGATTCTTGGATTAATGCTTTAGCTTTACAGATGTTTTATCAAAGAATCAGGGCAGAGGACAAGTACTGCTGCTGCATTTGGAAAGAAAGCTGAAATAACTGCATTTTATCAGAGCCTGAGCCTACTTGCACATGAAATAAACTAAGAACAAAACCTACCAAATTCGGTTCTCTGGGAGACACAAGCTAGTTTTTAAATTTCACTCAGGTTCAGGTGAGAGAGGTGGAAAAACAGGACTTGGGTAGAAACACTACATCCAAAAGTAATGTGCTTTGTTCACCTAAGCTCATTACCCACTGCCCTACTCAACTCAGTGCCAAGACCCCCATTCTGTAACACGTGCTTAAAACGTGCTATGCAAAAGCTACCTACCACTTACTCAAGCAGCAAATTCATAAAAAACTGTACTTCATTGTCAATAGTTGCTGCGTGCCACTTTGTTTTTCAAAAAGACTAAGATTGTTCTTCTACACTATAGAACATGGATAATCTGTAAGTACAAAGTGTAGTTACTATCCACTGCAGGTATAATTCATCGTGCCATGCATAAAGCAAAAAAGTTGAATAATTATTGATCACACTTTATTTAAGAATCCAAATAGGCCATCTAGGAACTATATATCATAGTGTTTCATTTCTACTAAAAACTCTATACTGTGCTGGAATTTCTAGTGCTGTGTGATTCAATAGTATATGTGAAAGACAGGGCCACATAGATCTCTATCTCAGATAGCTAGACTAGGAAAGTGCTTACCCACCTCTGCTGTTCTACAAAGTCTCACACAGAGTAAAATTCAGCAGGTTTTAGTGATGGCATTGAACCAGCTTGCTCTAGTTATGTGTTGGTCTAAGTGTCAAATTATGAACGAAAACAAAAAGTTCCACATTTGTCATGGTTCTCTGGAGTTAACTACAAACAATTAGTTATGCCCCACAAGTTAATAAGTATTCTAGTAACTGTGGTTTCTGAAAAGTGGTTTCTGTAAATTCTTTGCATTCCTGTTTTTGAAAAGACTGAGTAACTTAGGATTTTGATTGTCATTTCACATTTTTGACAGTTTAAATGCTCGTCATGAGTTTACTTCCCTGAAGTAGGTACACCAAATACCATGTTTCTGCTGAGCCTGTTGTGAATCAAATTAGTAACCTTCACTTCTTAATCTTCACATGGTCCTTCAATTCTTTTTGTCACAGAGATTATTGAAGTTCAGCCATGAAATTATGTTAACAAGTATACTTTTTTCAGCTTAAAACAAAGATTTTTGGACAATGATTTATTCAGAAAGCAGCCTACTCCTCTGCCCTTTATCCAGTCTCTTTTACGCACAGCACTTATTTCTAAATGGTTTAAAACCAAAGTAACAAGAAAAAGTCCTCAGATTCTTCCTGCAGACACAGATGTAGAGATACGAAAATAAAATCTCACCACTGTACTAAGTACTGAGGTGGTCATAATGCCTCTCTGTTATCAAGTCAGTCACGTTCATATATCACAAAAATCTGCAAACTCAAAGTGTTTGTCAAAACAGTTTTATTAGTTATATCTGCCCATATTGAAGAAAAATAACATAAAATTCTATGAATCTCAGTAGAAAAATGGGTCATTTCTAAAATAACCTTGAGCAGAGAGTCCTATTTGTGTTTGGATGTAAATAAGTTTGATTCAGAAGCCCTTGCCTGGAAAACTCTTATTACTGAAAGAGAACAGAAACTGGCAAGATTTGAGTGATAATTCTGGGTTTCTGTGGATGCAACTGTAGGACAGATTTGGAAGGGAAACAATTTAGCACTGTATGTTTTTCAAAATATGAATGGCAACATGCTGAAAGCAGTCAATTTTTTTTTCTTCCTCTGCACTTGCTTCATGCAGAGTAGAGGAAAGGTGTTGCCACTGGTTAGGAATGCTGTTTTGCAGAGGAATTTTTGCTGATCTGCATGCCCTAGAGAAATCATACTTTTAAACAAAACAAGCATTGCTGAAAAATAGGTAAACTTATTTATCTGGATTCACCGCTGTTGATTTTAGCTAGGTTGGATAAAAAACCCTGCCTTTTACTTGAGGAGGTGTTTGCCATAAATACCAGATGATAAGGTTCCTATGCTACGATCATGCTTTAAAACTGAGATGTTGCTATGCAATTTTCTGTATGAAACAACATGACAACTGTGAGCCTTCACTCTTTGTTTTCACTTAGTCATTAGTAGTGTTAAAGTTAGTAGTGTTAAAAATGCTGCTTTGATACCACTGCAACTCCCAGTCTTTAGCTGAGGGTTGCTTGAGGGTTAGGCTATGATTTAAAGTGTTATGCACTGTTACTGCTTGATTCAGTTTACTCCCAGCTGGCAGAGATCAGCCTTTAGAGTGCTTTGAGGTTCTGAAGTGCTAGCAGAAATTGCTCGTATTCTTGCAAAGCAGCCTACTGAAATGAGAAGCTGCATGGCTTAAGCCTGATTCTGTGATGTTTGGCTTTTATACCTTGGTTTTGGTTCTCAGCCCTTCCATGACACAAGCAAACATGGGTATAGAGGTATCTCGTTCATTTCCGGGACATACCTAAAGTTAACTCTGTGTTTCACTGTAAATTTGCCTGAGTTCAGTTAGCCACAATGAATGATAGATTAAAAATACATATTGTCAGGAAGTAAATGCCTTGACATGTATTTGAACAGTTAGAAAAAAGTTGATACCTGAGACACCTGAGTCTTTGAAAAGAAGGGGGTTCATAGCTGTGTTGCTTTCCCATGGGCCATGAATAGTCTAGACCAGGAGTTTCAAACTCATTTTCACTGGAGGGGGGCACATCAGCCTCGTGGTTGCCTTCAAAGGGCAAAATGCAATTTTAGGACTGGATAAATGTAACTACTCCTACATTTACCCAGTCCTAAAATTACATTCGGCCCTTTGAAGGTAATGGCAAGGCTGATGTGGCCTGCGATGAAAATGAGCTTGACACCTCTGCTCTAGATGGAGTGGTGACCTCGTGGTTAAAAAAAAAAAAAAGGCAACAACAAAGAAATAGTCAATATATGTGGGAATTTCAGAAGATTCTTTCTGTTTTTCTTTTTACTTTCTACTTCCATATTCTGACTCTTTTCCTTTTCTTGACTCTTGTGTTATATCCGCAGTTACTTTCTCAGTACAAATGCAAAAGCTGATGATTTCAAAGAATAATATATTAAATTTCTAATACAAATGTGTATATAACATTTCTGACACATTTGGCTTCCTAGCATAGAAAAAATGACAAAATATACTA